>NW_027256881.1:26073345-26508345 GCF_029215685.1 Pituophis catenifer annectens | reverse complement strand
ATATTGATAGTAATGATACCTATAAATATGATTTTAAAATACAGTCTTAATTAAAGAATCTGCAGATAAGATCAACTGCAAGAAAGAGAGAGAGAGAGAGAGAGAGGGAGAGAGAGAGAGAGAAAACTACAACACATTTATGTGCTGATGCTGGAAAAATACTTGGTGTCAAATAAATTTCCCTAAGAAGACATTGTAAGAGTGAGTATCAGGCCTGAAAAGGTTTCTTTCTAGCCAACTAATTTGCTAGACAATTAAGAACCTGGGCTGCTATTTTTGCACCATGCAATTTAACATTTGGAAAAGGCATTACACACATCAAATAGATGGTTATAATAAAAGAAGGTAGAACTACCTTCTGGAGAGCAGGGGACTTAACGATAATCCCTGGTATCTGAGCATTTCACATATATGATCAGTAAGTCTTGCGACACCTTGTAAAATAGGTCATATTTTTGCTCCGAAATGGAGCTAAGCCTTAAAATGACATACCCAAAGCCACCAAATCATGTAACTGCTAAGCAGGAAGCGGGATTTAGAGATTCATTGCTGCATTCCATTCTTTCAGTTACACTCTTGACTTGCTGTATTCAGATAACTGAAAGATAATGAAAATGACACAAACTTATTTTCTATTGATGAAGGGCCAGGAATAGAATCAGCGACTAAAATTTTAGCTAAACAGAAAAAGGATCCTAATCAATAATTAAAGTATTCAGCAGCAAAAACTAGTATTTTGGGTTTGTTAATGTTACCTTAATATTTATTTATAGAATAGAATAGAATAGAATAGAATAGAATAGAATAGAATAGAATAGAATAGAATAGAATAGAATAGAATTTTTTATTCCCCAAGTAAGGATAAATCGTAAGGATACAAGCAACAAAGTTAAAGTCATACAGTCATACGTGGAAGGAGATGGGTGGTGGGAACGATGGGAAGATTAATAGTAGTGCAGATTTAGTAAATAGTTTGACAGTCTTGAGGGAATTATTTGTTTAGCAGAGTAATGGCGTTCGGGAAAAAACTGTTCTTGTGTGTAGTTGTTCTGGTGTGCAGTGCTCTATAACGTCATTTTGAGGGTAGGAGTTGAAACAGTTTATGTCCAGGATGTGAGGGGTCTGTAAATATTTTCACAGCCTTCTTTTTGACTCGTGCAGTATTCTGGTACTCAATGGAAGGCAGGTTGGTAGTAATTGTTTTTTTCTGCAGTTCTAATTATCCTCTGAAGTCTGTGTCTGTCTTGTTGGGTTGCAGAACCAAACCAGACAGTTATAGAGATGCAGATGACAGACTCAATAATTCCTCTGTAGAAGTGGATCAGCAGCTCCTTGGGCAGTTTGAGCTTTCTGAGTTGGCACAGAAAAAACATTCTTTGTTGTGTTTTGATGTTAGCTGTCCATTTTAGATCTTGCGATATGGTAGAACCTAGAAATTTGAAGGTATCTACTGTTGATACTGTGTTGTCTAGTATTGTGAGAGGTGGAAGTATGGAAGGGTTTCTCCTTTATCTATTTATTTGCCTCGATTCTATCTTATCACAATTCCGTGACCTCTGCTGACTTACATAACACCAAATAAAAATCAATATAATTATAAACAAAAAACCCACTCACAATCCCATCCAAATAAAACCACAAACATAGAGAATATAGATGGGTTAACAAAAACAGGAGAAGGCTGTGCATAACAGCTCAGTCTTTAGACACTTCAAAAATGTTAGCAAGGAAGGAGCTAGCCTGATGTTAACCAGGAGGCTGCCCCACAGCATCAATGCTGCCATAGAAATGCAAATCTTCCTCATTTCAGCCTTCCTAGACCTCCCAAATATGTGGGAGGTACCTCTCTGCTCAGTGGAATTAATTGGGTCAGTATTGGTAGGACTAGGAATTTCAGTACATCTCCAAGTACCAAACCATCAAGGACTTTTAGATTAAAACTAGCATCTTAAATTGTACTCCAAAGCCAATGCAGGGTCCAGAAAACTGGTCTCAACCATTAGAAACAGATAGTACACTGCCTATTTGCATTTTAGATTTACCATAGTTTTTAAATAGTTTTTAAGAGTAGAAAGCGTAACAATAGACCAACAAGGTGCAATAAGAGCATGGATTAATGTGCCAGGTCCTCCTGCTCCACAGGTAGAATCACAACTGATGCCTCAGCCAATCCTGTCACCATCCCAAACCAGGGCTTAGACTCTGATTGAAAAGGATCTACAGGCTTCCTATGGGTAGATCTGCCATAAGCTTTTATATCTTCCTAACAAAAAGAAGGTTGGAGTCAATAGTGGCATGATGATCATTGATCTGGAACTTGGCAATAACATTCTGAAATGAAGAATCTGAATTAAGTAACTCAGGAATTGGATTAGATGATCCTTTCAAGCTCCTTCCAACTGTATAGCTGAACTATGTAAGAGAAAGAAAATTCAGGAAGGCATGGCCAGAGTGAAACACGACTAGTTTTTCATACCTTTCTGCAAGTTCCTTGAAATGTTATTTTAACTTTTGAATATTATTTCAAAGTGGAACATTTTATCGGGGATTTCAAAACCATTTACAGATATTACAAACGCAAAATAGGAATAGCTGCAAATAATAGCCGTTGCAGAAGAGTACAATTATGGTTGCATCCCTCTTGGCCCCTAGCCATAAGACACAACATGTCCTGACATCTTTTTTCAACTGTTTCATAAAGTAGTCTTCATCTTGTCCTTAGTCCATGAGACAGGAAACCTTAATCTTCCTTAGCTGTACTGGAGTTAAAGTAGTATTTTTACCTCTGTTCTCACAACATCCAAGGGCAGCCTTAATATTTCTACAATCTATTAGACTTTTCACTCCTTATCTTGAAGGGTAGTGTAGAGAGTGAGGAAGATGAAATTGATGGAAATATGTAGGGACCATTAGAAGCAACTGTAGCATTTTTAAAGCCTAGAACTATGGCATAACATTCAGAAACAACTCATCAGACACCTCTCCAGTTCACTGGTGTATAACAAAGAGAGGAGATACACCAGTGAGGCTTTCAAGATTCTATTATTATAAGCCATATCCATTTTAAAAAGTCTTTAGCTTTCCTTTAGAGTTGATTTCCTGCTCCAGTCTATCTAGCGGGGCTGACAAGACAAGCTGCTGAGAATATAGGTAGGAGAAAGATCAGCAATGGAAACAGCAGAGTTCATACTGGTGCAGTTTTCTGCTGACTCAAGGATGGGTGGATAGAATTAAAACATGCCCCAAAGGATGCAGTCCTATAATCTTTTTTCTAGGAGTAATTGCAGTGTGTGATTTACCTATGAGGCTTACCTCTTTCTTATCAAGGAAGGGAGCTTAAAACAGTTTAGATCATAGCCTACTCTTCTAGGACCATACCAGAGCATTCTTCTGAAGCTCTGAGGCTCAATCTTTAGCAATAATGACTCTCCTGTCATCATCAGTTGTGTCTCATTGGTCTGTGCAGATGGCATTTGTCACCTAAGTAGCTTTTCTGCCATCATAATCCTATTTGGATTAGTAATTAAATAAGAACAACAGCGTACTACTTTCTTTTCATATTGCAAGAAAAAGAGGTCTCCTTTTGCACAGTTTGATGCAATTGAAGTCAAGTTTCCAAAGGGGAGAAGTTGACCAATTTCAAAGTCTTCAAGAGATTACCTTCTATCAGGCTTCAACTGCATGGGTGGACTGCAACTGAGTGATCATACAAAAATTACAGCTATCTTTTGAGTTTGAATACCATCTTCTCTAAGAGGTTTCTATATTTTCTATATAGTTGCCCAGAAGAGGAACGAGGCCCTGCTTTGAGCTGGGAAGTAGAACAGCGTGATGTCTTTAGTCTATCTTCACTCTGGTAAGTCTTATTTTACATTGGAAGACAATTGAAGTTGATTAAATAAATGCAATTTGTCATTATGTTGTAAGCCAATTTGTGGGTTGCTTTCCCCAAAGAACTTGGGTTTAGATCCTGATCTTTTGATATTGATGGGATTACGGTTCTAACTATTAGGTCATTGACTAGAAAAGATGTATTAAATTTAAAATGAAAGATAAGTATGTAGGGGCTTAAAGCTTAGACTGGTTTAGATCTTACCTGGCACATAATTGAGTTACTGGTTAATCTTCCAATAGAAAGGAAAAGAAATATTATCTATTTGGATATGCAGCATCCTGAGAAACTCACTATTCATTTTGCCGGAGCTCATGGTTGTATCAAACACTTTGAAAACACCTTCCATATAAATCCTCTTGTTATGTCATTCCCAATTTTGTTAAATTTAAGAAATGCATTTGAGAAAAGATCTTGAGTCATTGAAAAGGTAGTAATCAAATAAATTATATTGTAATTTGATTGACTTTAGTGTCAGCATTTGGGTTTTTAAGACACATGGATTAATGTCAAAAACTGTGAGTGATCAACCAACAATGTGCCAAAGAAATAAATCCTGGGAACCTCACAAGGAGATCAAATATATTGAAATATTAAATATGAGACCTGATTATTGGATATGTTTTGGTGTGAGTTCACTTTTAGCTGCATCCTATGCTAAGATAATCATGTATTAGTTTTTCCTCATGCTGAATATTACAACATACTTAGCGCAATTCAGCTCAATCGTAGAAAATATGTTTTGAGATTCCTGATATTTCAAAATGTGTCCACATTCATATAGATACAATTAATTTGGCAATGTTAGTATTCTGTACTTTCTATTGGCTGGAATATTACTCATCTTGGTGCATATGAAATCAAAATACCTCCAAGGAGTTCTATCAATATCCTAGTTCAATCCACCATGAGGCAAGTCATTTTATAGTTTGTGTCAGTCAGGCTATATCTGGAATAACGTTCTGAATTCTAAGTTATCACATACAAAAGAGACACAGGCAAAGGAGAATACATTCAGCAAAGTGACCCAATTCCTAAGAGGTATAGGAACTCCTATAAGAATGGTTAAAATAATTGTATGTTTTTTAAAATGATGTTTTATGATTATCATCTTTAATTTTTGTGTTGGGTGTTTAGCATACATACATGAATTTGTCGTGTTGGATATTTCAAATGCAGTTATATGTATTATATTATGCTTTTTTGAGACAAGACATCTTGTACGGAATGCAGAAGAACGGAAAGAAATAATAATGCCTAAGAAACTGAAGGCATGAGAATAAAAAAAAAAGAAAGAAACACAGCTAAAATTAGTTTTTAACCATACTTTATAGGTTTCTATCTTTATAAAATCATCTTGGTTTCTACCATATTCATTTACCACTTCTTACAGTACACTTTAAACTTCTCACCTCTCTTTTTTAAAAAAAGATTTTATCAATTCTATCCAAACATATCTTTCTTCCCTTTTTCCTCCTGACCAATTTATTTTTCTTTTACATATTTGCCTTTGTGTTGATCCTCTTTCACTCTCTCTGTAACCACAGTGCTTGACCATACTTCTTTCTCTCTGTTTACTCTCTTTTGTACTAATCCTGCAAACCATATATTCAGGCACTTCCAGAGCAGTTTAACTAATTGCACAGAGGATAAGTGCTGATTTCCACATTGCTGCCCAATTGTGCTCAAGCACTCGGCCACTGAGATGAATAACTTGTCCTGTCCTGTGGACTGAAAAGGAAGAGTTTATTGGGGGCCAGATTTTGAAAAGTGTTACCAAAGGCCAGCTCATTTTATTTATGTCACAGGGCAGCGGCTAAATGTTTTACACGAACAGATCTTTTCGTTCTATTTTAGTACTGTGCTTAATCTCTCTGGAAAGTATGTGCAGCATTGGAGTCTTCAGTTCTCTTCCAAAGCAGATTCTTAGAGTAATTGAGGAATTATTGAGCGGAATGTAATATTCTGAATAAATCCACAAAGAGATGCAACATTTGCAAATAAATACAATGCTAATTTGCCAGAAGAATGGAAAGAAGCTACATCAGATTTCTTCTCCCAAGAACAAAAGTCAAGGAAACAGTTGGTCCATTAATGGGAGAAAATAGCAAGAAGGTGACAAGCAGCAAGTAGAAAGCAGAACCGCTTAACTCATTTTTTTGCACTTGTCTTTACACAAAAGGAAAAAAACTGTCCATCCTATCAAAAAAACAACAACTGTAAAATTAGAAATGCCAATCTGAATAAGCAAGGAAATGGTAAGAGAACACTTATCCAGTCTACATGACTTTAAATCACCAGGAACCAGAGGTGGGTTTCTGCAGGTTCTGACCAGTTCTGGAGAACTGGTAGCGGAAATTTTGAGTAGTTTGGAGAACCGGTAGTAAAACTTCTGACTGGCCCCGCCCCCATTTATTCTCTGCCTCCCAAGTCCCATCTGATTGGGAGGAAATGGGGATTTTCCAGTAACCTTCCCCTGGAGTGGGGAGGGAATGGAGATTTTATAGTATCCTTCCCCTGCCACGCTCACCAAGCCACGCCCACCAAGCCACACCACACCCACCAAGCCACATCCACAGAACCAGTAGTAAAAAATTTTGAAACCCACCACTGCCAGGAACAGATGGATTACACCCTAAGGTTCTGAAGGAACTTGCAAAGATGATCTCAGAATCACTGAACCATAACTTTCAAAGATCCTTGGAGCACCAGGGAACCACCAGAGGACTGGAAAAGGGCTGATGTAATTCCCATCTTTAAAAAGTGAGGGGGTGGGGAATGAATCCAGGAAACTACAGACCTATCAGCCTGACATTAAAACTGAAAAGATTCTGGAAAAAGAAAGTTGGGAGATGCCCTGACAATCCTCTTGATTGAATTTATTAACCATTCATAAAAAAATATAATTTGAAGTTGTGAGTCCCATACAGTCCCATATCTGTAAAAATACATCCACGCTTCCTATTTGTTCTGATATGGGTACAGGCCATCTTCCCCTAGCTGAGAAAAATATTTTTTTTAAAAAAACTAGACATAACATCCTTTCCCCTGCATTGCTGCAAGGCAGGTTTGTTAAAATTCCATTGACTGAGTTCACCTCCCCATGCGGCTTTAATGAGATGGAAACAATCACCCATGAATTGTCACACGGTAAATTTTACAGCACCTTTTGGACCAATCTTATTTTGCTAGTTTGCAAACATGCTGGAAATCAGGCAAGCGCTTTCTGAAGTTCCTTTAGAAAAACTGAAATCTTTCATCCCTTTCTCAGTAACTACATGGTGTGTTGCCAGAATGGAAATAAAACAAAAGCCGGTATAGAGATAATTTCACTTGACTTTATTTGATTCGATGGAACTTTGATTGAATTCCACCGAGCCATAGTTTATAGCTAAACTGTTAAAATATGATCTTTTTAGTTATAGAAAGTATCTTGTGTTGGTTTTAGTTTTATACTACTCCAGTCTTATAGATTTTAATTTTGATGCTAAAATATTATATTCTTGCATATAATTCCGTTCCTAGATGTACTTTGTATTTTCGCCTTGTTGTATGTTTATTTTGTGCTGGTCATTGACCAAATAAAGATGGGCCATCTACATTTGTAAGAGGGAGCATCAGATGATATTGTCCTCAGCCTGCCTCTAGCCACCTCCTGAGTTTTCTTACTCCACAGCAGAAGTCCCCCCGCCCCTTTAAGTCCCCTGCTGTACTTCATTCCATTTTGCACAAATGCCTCTGTTCTGGTTTACTGTTGTGGGATTTGGGACAAGCTTCCTCAGTCCTTGCTCTCTGTTCTCTCAACAGTCATTTCATGCTGAGCTGCTTGCTATGAAAGTCTGGACCTTTAATTGTGGAGTTGCAGGAGTGCTAGCTTGTTGTTATGTTTTTTTATCAGAACAGCAGAAGAACAAGGTATTACTTGTTGAGGAAGATGGCAAAATTTGGAAAGGAATTTCTTAAGTTGATTTCATTTCAAGGCAGTTTATGTACAAGAGTCAAGCAGCTGAAGGTTGTACTGAAGTTCTGAGTCAGCTTTAGCAAGTTTTGATCTAAACCAGAGGTCTTCAAACTTGACAGCTTTAAGAGTTGTGGACTTCAACTCCCAGAATTCTCCAGCCAGCATATAATAGATATATTATAAATAGACATATTTATAATATATCTAGAATATATGAAGCCAAAATAATCTCTCCCCAGGAGATATGGTATACAACTATGTTCTCCTGAAGTGTGCTATAGAAAGTGGGACATCTGTTATGCAAATTGAAGCAACCCATCTGCTTTATTAGGGTACAAGAGCATGTATATGAGGTATAAGAGCATGTATATGAGGACACGCCAGAGCATTTCCATGTGTGTCTGAGATGTGAGGAATGTATAGCCTTATGTTTTAAAAACTGAGTATTTGATTTGTAACTCCCAAATACTGGTTTTTTACAGTTGTCCCAAAAAGCTTAGACACTTTTGGGAAACTTCAACAAAGATCTTTTTGGGCAAAGTTTTGGGGATAGCTTTGCAAATAGTATTAAATGTAATTATGGAGAGTCTCAGCAGTGGTGGGTTTCAAACTTTTTTACTACCGGTTCTATAATAAAGTTTTACTACCGGCTTGGTGGGCGTGGCATGGCTTGGTGGGCGTTGCAGGGGAAAAATAGTGTAAAACCTCCATTCCCTCCCCAATCCAGGGGAAGGATACTGCAAAATCCCCATTTCCTTCTGATCAGATGTGACTTGGGAGGCAGAGACTAGATGCGGGGGGGCAGTCAGATTTTTTACTACCGGTTCTCCGAACTACTCAAAATTTCTGCTACCCGTTCTCTAGAACTAGTTAGAACCTGCTGAAACCCACCTCTGAGTCTCAGTCATCAAAGTCATGGTTGTCTTAAAGGTGATTTTTCAAAAGGCAGTTGGACTATGTTTTTTCTTGGAGGAAGATGTTTAACATTTCAGTTCTGTCCTGATGATGCAGCTTCTTGGATGAGAAGAAAAACATCTTCTTCTTCCTCCAAGAAAAAACATAGTCCAGTTGCCTTTTAAATGTAATTAGTTCTGTTTAAACTTTAGCCTATCTTGCTCACTATAAAGCTGATTCCAAATCTTTATATTTCTTGGCCCATTTTACTTCTATTTTGTGTCAGTGTGTCAAAAAATGGACAATATCTTGCATAATACCACTTCCATGTTATAATTTCAACCAGTGTTATAGCAGCTAAGATTAGAAGAAGGCACTTCCAGAAGAAGAATATCGCTACTTCCCTGTCTACAAAATGTATCTCAGTGGATGGCACCACATTTTTTACATAACTGAGAAGTTGTGGTCCACAAGTGCTATCTAACATGAAAGGCCTCTAGATCTGAATAGAGGACATGTTTTGTACCAGGGGTGGGTTCTAAATTTTTTTACTACCGGTTCTGTGGGCGTGGCTTATTTTGTGGGCGTGGCTTGATGGTCATGTGACAATTATTTAGGAGGTACTGGTCTACCAGGTTTTTAACTGCTTCCAGAGCTGTACCGATCTACCCATTTATTTTTTGCAAGCACTGGTCTACCCATTTATTTTTGCAGGCACTGATCTACTCATGTATTTTTGCAGGCACTGGTCTACTCATGTATTTTTGCAGACACTGATTTACTCATGTATTTTTGCAGGCACTGATCTACTCATGTATTTTTGCAGGCATCGGTCCACTCATGTATTTTTGCAGGCACCGGTCTACTCATTTGTTTTCTTTTAACACTGATCAGCTGTAGGGCGGCCCTTTGAAGCCCCGCGGCAAGAGTTTAAACAGGTTTTTTCCCTCTAGCCATCAGCTGGGACTCAGGAGGCAGCAATAGATTGGGGGTGGGACCAAATAAAAGGTAAGAATAATGTGGGGGTGGGGGGCACGGGGGGCAGAACCGGTTCGGTGACGTCATATCGTCACTGCTACCAGCTCGGGAGAACCAGGCCGAACCGGGAGGAACCCACCACTGTTTTGCACATAGAACATTCCTCACTCCTAATTCCAGCATGTCCAAGCAGAAAAAGCAAAACCTAATTCTGGGATCAAAGTTTTCTAACTATTTTGGAGCACTGAACATAGAATTGTAGGGTTGGAAGGGACCTAAGAGGTCTTCAAATCCAACCCTTGTTCAAGGCAGGAGACTTATACCTTCCCAGACAAATGGTTGTCCAGTCTCTTTTTTGAAAACCTCCAGTGATGGAGCACCCACAACTCCATTGTCCTTCCTGTTCTTTGCTTTAGGAAATCTGGACTGGTGATACGAAAGAATGCATGAGGAAGAATAACATTTTGTCTTTCTCAAACAATTAACTCAATTTAATTCCATAAGTGGTATATTTACTCTGTTCCTCAAAAATTCTGCCTTGTTCTCCTTTAATATTGTTCCTGATTAATTCTGACATACTTTTTAAGATTTGGATAATTGGAACATAGATATAAAAAAATATGTTTCTATAAATATCCTCAAGCATGATCTAGGTCAACCAATCCCAATGCCTTGGGCAAAATATGAAGTGTGTTTGTGTTTGTTTGTTTTTGTGTGTGTGTGTGTCTGTATTTGTGTCTGTGTGAGTGTGTGTGCACCTACTTGCACGCATGCAAATAGATAGAAACAATTTTAAAGGCTCCGAAATCAGGTTTGAATCCTAGAAGTTATATATGCAAACAAGAAACTTTAAGGAAGGTAAATTTGTCATAAATGGAGACAAAGCTGGAACAAGAGGGTGTCCAAGTAATTGTGGAAAAATGCATTCTCAAGATGGTGGAACAATTGTCAAGTGGGCATTGCACAAATATTTCATTAAATCTTTTTCTTAATACTACTAATAGAGGTGGTAGGATGGAATATAAAATATATGGACTAATTAGATGAATTTCCAGCTAGGTTATTTGTTTGCTAGACTTCTGGTTATTGGGATATATGTATGGTATTTCATGTGTAGGTAATTATAATTATACTCCTTTTTTCTTGCATTGCAGTTACTTCTAAACCTTCCATAGGATGAGCCTACCACCTGTTGATTGTCAGTTCACCAGTTCTTATACCAATGAGCAACCACTTCTTCCAACAGTTCGTACAAATGCTGTCACCCAGGTGCCTCCAGCCAAGAAAATAACGTTCTACAAAAGTGGGGACCCACAGTTTGCAGGAATCAAGATGGCCATCAATCAACGCAGTTTCAAAAGTTTCAATGCTCTCATGGATGACCTCTCCCACAAGATCCCCTTGCCTTTTGGGGTGCGGGCCATCACAACCCCACGGGGGATACATTTCATCAGCACACTGGATCAGCTGGAGGATGGAGGATGCTATCTTTGTTCAGATAAGAAATATGTCACACCTCTTAACGCTGGTGTTGCCAACCGGAAGTTGGGTCCCCAAAAGGTTAAACAGACAGCCAGTGTTCTCAAGAGAGTAGTTCAAGATATCAAACAAGAAGATTACTCAATGGCTTTCACCCAACAGAGTCCAAGGATACCCAAGAAAATCACTCTGATCAAAAATGGAGATATTACAACACAGTTGCCAATTATCCTGAACCGTCGAAATGCACAAAGCTTCAAAGTTCTCTTGGATGAAATTTCAGAAATTATGCAGTTCACAGTGAGGAAGCTCTACACAATAGATGGGAAAAGGGTGAGTCTGAAGTCTTGATGCTGGCATAGCACTAAATGCAAATGGAAAATTCTTGTGTAAATGTAATTGTCAGCATTGTGATCACCGAAATAAGTCTAATCTGAATTTATAAATTTCTGTGTGATCCCAATGCATGACAATTATATTTACACAAGAATCAGCTTATAAATAAAGGTAATCCTCGATCTAAAGACAAGTATCAGAATGCTTATCTTGGAAAGTTCTGGCTAATAGGTATACACAACTGCAAATGTTTTAAAACCACAAGTAAAATACAGAGGCAAAACAGCCCATCAAAATAACTGAGGACCAAGCTGTCAACTCTAAGGCAAAAAAGGCAAACTGGAGAGAAGAGAAAATTAAATATGAGGCTTGCTGAAATCTTCATAAGGAAAGGAGAACACAACATGGCAGCATTTATTAGCATAGCGTCTCTGACCACAAAGTTTTCATTAGCAACCCAGGACGGAAGCACAAACCAACCAACCCAATTAATGATGGCAGTTCTTTTTACCAACACAGCTGGAGATGCATTAAACATCTACAGATAGTCCTCAACTTATGACTGTAATGGACCTTCCCATTATGGTTGCATGTTGTGACAGCCATTGAGTGAGATAGCTTTGTTTAGTGATCCTCAAATCCTGCTCTCCCTGAAGTGATCATTAAATGGAGCATAGAGTGCTTCAAGTGTGAGGGAGGACCTTGGAGGCCTAATGCAGGTACAGGCCCTCTTTCCCCAGGCCTCCTGAGGTCTTATCATCCCCAAGGTATCCTGTGCTCCACTTTCTGACCTCAGGATTCCCACAGACCTTGGGCCTCCTCCCCATCACCCTGTCACCCTTTCAAAGATCTCTGGAGGTCCAGATTTCACATTGCAAAAAGAGGACAAGCCCTCCTGTCCCTCAGCATTCTTGGGCCATATCACAGATGCAGCCACCATTTTAGCATGGGCACAAGGAATTGTGCTTACTTGGAAAATGGCGGCTGCTTCCGGGTATGTGCCACATGGGCCAGCAACAAATTGGTCCATTCTTCTTCCCTAAAACAGTTGCTGCAAAAAGCTCCAAAGTGATTTAATATGCTTCCCTAACCCAAACTCTGGCGCTCCAGAGATCTTAGAAGGAGAGTGTGAGGCATAGTGAGATGAGAAGCAGGCCCAAGGTCTGGGAGGACCTGGCTGGGGGGAATGAGGGAGAGATAGGCACAGGTGCACTGCAGCATCCCTGTGGTTAGTTATAAAGGGGAAAGTCTGTGGGCTGCTGCAGGAGCCATAACTTTGGGACTAGGTTGTAAGTAGTTTTTGGATGGTCCACCATAAGTTTGAACAGCGACTAAGCCACCAGTTATAAACTGAGGGCTACCTGTAGTGAGTGTAGTATACCCCTACACCAGAGGTCTCCAATCTTGGCAACTTTAAGCCTGGAGGACTTCAACTCCCAGAATTCCCCAGCCAGCAAAACTCTGTCTGGGAGTTGAAGTCCACCAGGCAAAGCTGGCTAGGGAATTCTGGGAGCTGAAGTCCACCAGGCTTAAAGTTGCCAAGGATGGAGACTCCTGCTCTACACTCTCTCCTATACATTAACTCTTTACCTTTTTGTCAGTACTTCTGATCCATTCACCCCATAACTTAATCATAGTGACTCAATGAGGAGGCAAAGGAGGCCCATCAGATTTATGCAAGTATGTAAGATATGAGTCTTAATAGAGAGCGATAATGCAATTTTCAGTCCTGCAAATGTGTTTTCTTGCAATCAGTTGTGTTTGCTTGATTAATCTGATTTATTATATAAAATAAAGCCTAAAAGGGTCATTTCTGCCTATTACCTTGTTTTGGGTGGTAATCTTACAGTGTCTGCTATTCAGTCACCTGCCCAGAGGCTGCTAACTGCTAGGAAGTTTGCTCTATCTCTTCTTACAATGTTTGATCTTTAAAGTTGATGTAAACTGGACAGCTCTTCAAATAGGAGAGTGTAGGCAACATGCTGCTTTTGAGCATCATATACCTGTTTTCTTTGTGCTCCTCAGTTCCCTGTGAATTGTGCTACCAAATATTGTGGTTTTCTGCTGTTTTGAGACAGGGAAACCTAAGAAACAAAACAAAATCTCCATTCCACCCATATGTGTGATGCAGCTCTGTCTACTATGCATCATTACCACCCTTGCTATGGTCTTCAGTTTGACAGAAACGTAGACTGGAAGACATGCACATAAACATGCCATCATAACAATGATGTGACCATTCTATATTTGGACTGAGGTGTAAGTCAACTTCAGCCATCAGTGGCACCTTTAGTGTATTGGTCCCTGCTTTCTCCCTATTGACTGCTATTGTGTTTGCCTCCTCTCCAGATTGACAGCATGCAAGGTCTGCTGCTTTGCCCAAATGTGCTCATCTGCGTTGGCCAAGAACCCTTCAAGCCAATCCTAATGCAAAACCCAAAGAAGCACTCTTTGGAGAAATTACCTGGTCTAGCTTCCCACTCCAACAGTAACACCTTAAACAAAAAGAATGAAAGTAAGAACAAATGACTGATGACTGCATTTAGGCTGGTGCACTTTATTTCTAGATTTGGGGGAGGGAGCGGAAAGGAATGAAGCCTTCTTGAAAGTATCAGTTGGCTAATCAGATGAACAGGGGAAAATGACTTAGATTGGAGCAAGAATTCCTGCTCTCCTTCAGCCTTCTAATTTTTTTACTTTACTTTACTTTACTTTTATTTGATTTATATACCGCCCTACTCCCGAAGGACTCAGGGCGGTGAACAGCCAACAATAAAGTACATATATACAAAATTTAAAAAGCAGAATTAAAATCAAATTAAATAGTTTGGCCCAGGCAGATTAAAACCCCAATCAATTTAAAACAAATTTAAACTTTGAGTATTAAAAATATTAAAAATATTAAAATTATTAAAATTGTTTAAAAAGAGGGAGAAAGTTAGGCCAGGCCCGCCTGGTGAAATAAAAAGATCTTTAGAGCGCAGCGGAAGGTGCGCAGATCCGGGATCCTCGGTATCTCCGGGGGGAGCTCGTTCCAGATAGTAGGTGCTCCCACAGAGAAGGCTCTCCCCCTGGGGGCCGCCAGTCGACATTGTTTGGTTGACGGCACCCGGAGGAGCCCCTCTCTATGAGAGCATACCGGCCGGTGGGAGGCTATTGGTGGTAGTAGGCGGTCCCGCAAGTACCCAGGACCTGAGCCATGGAGCGCTTTAAAGGTGGTAACCAAAACCTTGAATCGCACCCGGAAGACCACCGGGAGCCAATGCAGCTCGCGCAGGAGGGGTGTTACATGGGAGCGCCATATCGCTCCCGTAACCACCCGTGCGGCCGCACTCTGCGCCAGTTGGAGCCTCTGGGTGCTCCTCAAGGGGAGCCCCATGTAGAGAGCATTACAATAGTCCAGGAGGGAGATGACGAGGGCATGAGTGACTGTGCATAAGGAGTCCTGATCCAGAAAGGATGCAAGTGGTGAATCAGGCGAACCTGATAAAAAATCCTCCCGGTCACGGCCGTCAAGTGCTCTTCTAAAGACAGCCGTGAATCCAGGAGGACACCCAAGTTGCGCGCCCTCTCTGTGGGGGCCAATGATTCGCCCCCAATAGTCAGTGATGGCGCCAACTGACTATATTGGGACATCGGAAACCCAGCCACTCGGTCTTGGATGGGTTGAACCTGAGCCTATTCCTCCCCATCCAGATCCGCACGGCCTCCAGGCACCGGGACATCACTTCAAGGGCATCGTTGGGGTGGTCTGGGGTGGAGATGTACAGCTGGGTTTCATCAGCATACTGGTGGTACTTCACCCCGAAACCACGGATGATCTCGCCCAGCGGCTTCACATAAATGTTGAACAGGAGGGGCGAGAGGACCGAACCTTGCGGCACTCTGCATATGAGGGGCCTCGGGGTCGACCTCTGCCCCCCTGTCAACACAGACTGAGACTGGTCAGAGAGAAAGGAGGAGAACCACTAAAACACAGTGCCTCCCACCCCTAACTCTTCCAACTCTTCCAACTGGTGCAGCAACCCTTTCTTGAGATGAAATTTTTAACTGTTTTTTAAATGTTTTAAACGTTTTTAATTGGTAATGAGTTTTAATTGGGCCAAATTTATATATCTTTTAATTGTTTTTAATATTTGTTCTGCATGTTTTTTAATCTGGCTGTACACCGCCCTGAGTCCTCAGGGAGAAGGGCGGTATAGAAATCTAATATAAAATAAATAAATAAATAAATAAATGATACCATGGTCGATAGTATCAAAAGCTGCTGAGAGATCTAACAGGACCAGGACAGAGGAGCACCCCCTGTCCTGAGCCCTCCAGCATGACCAATGCCGTTTCCGTGCTGTACCTGGGCCTGAAGCCCGACTGGAACGGATCCAGATACGTCGCTTTATCCAGGTGCTGGGGGAGCTGTTGCGCAACCACACTCTCAACAACCTTCGCCACAAAGCGAAGGTTGGAGACCGGACCATAGTTTACCAACATTGCCGGGTCCAGGGAAGGCTTCTTGAGGAGAGGCCTCACTACCGCCTCTTTCAAGGCGGCGGAAAAGTCACCCTCACCCAACGAAGCATTTATAATCCCCTGGAGCCAGCCTTGTGTCACTTCCTGGGAAGCCAGCACTAAGCAGGAAGGACACAGGTCCAATAAACAAGTGGTCGCGTTCAGTCTGCCCAGAATCCTGTCCACGTCCTCAGGGGTCACAGGATCAAACTCATCCCAGATAATATTCTCAAGACCTGCGCCAGTCCCTCCCCCTGAGGCTACCCAGTCGGAGTCCAGATCTTCCCGAATCTGAGTGATTTTGTCATACAGATACTGCACAAAATGCTCGGCTCTACCCTCCAAGGGGTCCTCCCGCGCTTCCTGGTGGAGCAGGGAGCAGGTCACCCTAAACAGGGCGGCCAGGCGGTTATCTGATGATGTAATAAGAGCAGCAAAATAACAACATTTCGCTGCTTTTATCACCACTAGGTAATTCCTAATATGAGATCTTACCAGTGTCTGGTCCGATTCAGAAAGATTGGCCCTCCAACTACTCTCTAGGCATCTTTTCCGGCGCTTCAACTCCCTCAGCTCCTCGGTGAACCAAAGAGCCAAATGAGATCAGCGCCGGGTCAGAGGCCACAAAGGCATGACCCGATCCAGAGCTCCAGCGGCCACCCTATCCCAGGCGGCCACTAGGTCTCCAGTCGAGGTGTGTGCCAGAGCCTCCGGAAATGGCCCAAGCTCCATCTGGAACCTATCAGGTTCCATCAGGCGCCTGGGGCGGAACCATTTTACCGGCTCCGCCTCCCTGTGGCGGGGTGCAGCGGTTCGAAGGTCAAGACGAAGGAGAGAGTGATCTGACCATGACAAGGGCTCGGTAACTATATCCCCTATCTCAAGGTCACTCAACCACTATCCAGAGACAAAAACCAGATCCAGCGTGTTTCCCCCCATGTGGGTAGGGCCATGAATTAATTGGGTTAGGTCCATAGCTGTCATGGAAGCCATGAACTGCCAAGCCACCTCAGATGCCTCACCCACGGACGGCAGGTTAAAATCCCCCATGACCATGAGCCTAGGGGTATCAACCGCCATTGCGGCGATGACGTTGAGTAGCTTGGGCAGGGCTGCTGCCACGTGGCAGGGAGCCAGGTACGTGATCAGCAAACCCATCTGAACCCCATGACCCCATCTCACAAGGAGGGATTCACAGCCGGCCGTCTGAGGAACAGTGGCCTCCCTCGGTCTCAGACCTTCTTTAATGATAACTGCTACCCCCCCCCGCCCCTACCCTGTAACCTCGGCCGATGGAATGTGCGGAAACCTGGTGGGCATATTTCAATGAGAGGGACCCCCCTCTTGGCCCAGCCAGGTTTCTGTAATACCTGCCAGGTCCGCTCCCCCCTCCTGAACAAGATCACAAATGAGGGGGGCTTTATTTACTACAGACCTGGCATTGCACAACATCAGCCGAAGGCCAGGGCCCTGAGGGTCTGCGCAATCTGGAGAACGAGTGGAACTTTGGGGGCCGGAGTGCGCCACCGCTCGTAAATAGCGGGTGCGTGCTCCCATAACACGATATGGCCCCCTGCTCCCGCCATATCTACCACTCCCACCCACAGTACTGATGATAGAAACTTTATCTGGATACGTTTAGCCCCCCCCTTGACCCCGGGCCCCCCACCCTCCATGTCGCGCTTCACAGCCATACCCAGCCCTCCTCTTAGTGGGTTATCCCCCATACCCACAACCCTACTTCAAATCCAACCCTCCTCCCCCTGGAACCCCTTAAAAAATTGGTTAAAAATTTATATAAAAAATCCCTCAACCCCCTCTTCGCGGCATGCCACCTCTCTGGGTTCCAAAACCCATCATCGAAGTAGGCCTTTGATAACATAGAAGGCCAGGCCTGCGAGAGGGGGGAGTTTCGCAAGGCAAAAAGCTCAGCCAGTGAGTACATCCCTAAAAAGTCCGCCTTATGTCGGCTGGCGACACCCAGGGGGAGGGCCTTCTCTGTGGGAGCCCCAACCCTGTGGAATGAACTGCCCCCGGAAATACGTAAGATCTCCGACCTCCGGGTGTTCCGCTGCGCACTGAAGACCCTGTTGTTCCGGCAGGCAGGGCTGTCAATATAATAATTTTAAATTGGGGTATTTTAATTTTTGGGGTTTTAAATCGGCCAAATCTATTTAATTATTTTAATTTTTAATTATTGTTGTGTCTTGTGTTTTTAAATTGGCTGTACACCGCCCTGAGTCCTTCGGGAGAAGGGCGGTATAGAAATAAAATAATAATAATAATTATTATTATTATTATTATTATTATTATTATTATTATTATTATTATTATTATTATTACTAGGGAAGATGGAATGAGGCCAGGGATTCAATGATGGTAAGTTTAAAAAGGTCCGGGAGAGACAGTCCGCCATTTCGGCGCAGATCGAAACTGGGATTCCACTGTCCTCTCACGGCAGTGGAGAGGAGTCTCAGGCCGCTGCCCCGAGAAAGCAATGACCAAGCCACCCTCTCACGGCGACTGGTATCGACAGGTCTTATTCAGTGGCAGCAGCAGCAGGTGACTCCCTCGGTGACCGCACCCAGGCTTGAACCTCTCCTCTTTCTGCTTAATTAATTCAGCTGTTTGAATCAAAAGCTATTAACCCTCCATCCATTAAAACCAGCATTTGCTTTTTTTTTAAAGACCATAATAACACTAGTTATAGGCATTCATAATGTTTACTGTGAACAGTTTAATTTCCTGAGTTTGGGGCAAGAGAAGACAACAGTAGAATGTACTAATAAAATTAGTTTAGATGAAGGGTGTCAAACTTGTGGCCCATGGACTGGATGCGTCACACACTGGCCAAGCCCACCTCCAGTTTAGTGAAGGGGGGAAAAGTCACGATATGTCACATGACGACAACGTGACATTGTGAGTTTGACACCCGTGCTTTAGACAATAATCTGCTCAACTGGTCACCTGCAATCCAAACACAAATGATGATGGGGCCAGACATGAGTAGTTCCCTAGTTTTGGAGTACTGGTATTTTAAAAAGCTTTGGGTGATTTGGAATAAAGCTTACCACACTTCATTTGCAACTACCTATTTTGGGAAGAGAGGGGATGGATGCACCCTGCAATCTATTTTCCTTTCCTCTTGGCACAACTTGAAGCCTTGAGAGACAGCACCAGAAAAAAGACAAGGGCAGTCTTTAGTCCCCTTGAAAATAGATGTGTGATAGATTTGCTTACAACTGTGGAGATTCTAAAAGCTGAACCAGATTCTTTGTGATTAAAGCAACTGCTACAATTTATTATTGTATGAGCCACGGTGGCTCAATTTATTATTAAATGAGCCACGGTGGCACAGTGGTTAGAATGCAGTACTGCAGGCTACTTCTGCTGATCACTGGCTGCCAGCAATGTGGCAGATCGAATCTTACCAGGCTCAAGGTTGATTCAGCCGTCCATCCTTCTGAGGTCGGTAAAATGAGGACCCAGATTGTTGGGGACAATATGCTGACTCTGTAAACCACTTAGAGAGGGCTGTAAAAGTACTATGAAGTGGTTTATAAGTCTAAATGCTATTGCTATTGCTATTATTATCAGTTCAAGATATTATGTTTTCATTTTTTCCTCATTTTTGTCCTTTCTTTCCTCATTACCTTCCCCCCCACCCCCACGGCTGCAAACCACAGTGGATTTTGGACTGAAAGCCAAAAAAAGTGTGATTCACCCAAGATCATCTTTGAGCAACCGGTCCATGAGGTTTTCGCTATCATCTGAAAAATCTTACATGAATGGTCCAGCAACATCACCAGAAAATGGAATCTCCTCTTCAAACAATTGTCCTAAAGGAGAGGGTTTGGCCCCTTCCTTAGTCAATGATGATATAGAAAAGAAAGTATATATGAATAAAGACGGCAGTCTATCAGTTGAAATGAAAGTCTGCTTTCATTTGCTCTCTGACGAGACTCTTCAATGGTCCACACAAATCAAGAAGTCCAGCTTGATGAATCAGACACTCTGTGAAGAATCAGATGTCATGGAAGATAATCAAAGTGAGCCAAGAGAGAAAATTAACCAAGAGACTAGTTTTGAAATGGAAGACTCATTATATCCTTGTGATGCTGACTCTTACATTTCAAATCTCGATGAATCTGAAAATGAGGTGTCTTATTGCCATTGTTGCAGTAAGTCACACAGCAACTATGATATTTGGAAGAACCCCATGCATGCTTCTCAAAAAGAAGAGCCAGGAGGAACAAACACTTGGTACACACACTCTTCTTGCTCAAGCACTTCATCACACCAGAGAATTGTCCATAAAAAGAGAACCGCCATTGAGACTATCCATACTTCATCGGATGAAAGAAAACATTCTGAACACCTCATACAAGAGACTTCAGATTTCTCAGACACTCTAGGGAATAAAAGGGAGAACGATAGAATTAAAAAATGCTGCTGTCAAGATTACTATATGCAAACAAGCAAAAACCAAAAAGAGTTATCTGAGAAAATGGATGATGTAGCTAGCCTGGCCAGTTCAGAAAATGAACGTGGTTCCATAGTGAAGAAAGAAAGAAATGAAAGTAGAAGAAGTAGAGCTAGGAGTAGCAAATCAAAATGTCGATATTCTATAGAAAGCCAGATAAACATGTTAGAGGAAACAAGTAGTGCGGTAAGGACAATTTCATCCTGTAGCATTAAGGAAAGAGAAGAAGTTATTGGCTGTTCTTCTTCTCCAAGTAGTGCCTGTAGCAAATCCAGTAAATGTAGTACATTTGGAACAAAAGACAAGGTAGAAAAGATTTCAGATAATGATCACATACCATCATATAATAAAATATCATCATTTTCAAGTGATGATTGCCCCCCTAAAATTGACACACCAGTAGAGGTTGAAAAGGAAGATGAGGACAATGAAATAAATACAGTTTCAGAAAAGATGGTGTCCAATAGTCTTATCAAGGATGAAGTCAATAGATGTAACAAAAGGTCTAAGACCAAAGTCTCCCAGTCCAAAGTTTGTAATGAAGAAGATAGAAGTGATAGCAGTGAAATGGATATCCACAGTGCTGCTGTATCTGCCTCCAGAATCTTCAATAGAAACAAGTGCAACCAATATGACTCAAAAGGAGATTCCAAAGTATCTAGTGGGTCAAGTAGAGAATCCACTATCAAGAGAAAGAAAACCAAAGGACCTTTACATGTGGAGGATGGAAGATCAAGCAGTGGGACAACCTATTCTTCAGAAAACTCAAATGAAGTAGGGAAAAGAGACAAAGGGGGTCAATTATCTTATGATTCTTCTCATTCAAATGTGTCATCTTTAAGTGAAGCAGCTGCCACCAGTGAGGAAAATGCCAGCAGGATATCTAAATGCTACAGTAAGTCCTCCAGAAGTAGTCATAAAAGGACCCAGAGAGAAGATACTGAGGTATCATCCTCTATTTCCAATATTTTAGAATCTGATGGGAAAAATGGGGCCAATACTGCCAAAAATAGTACTCAGGAAAACATTTCCAGGCAAGAAAGTAGCTCAGAATCGATGTGCTCCAAATGTGGCCACATAGCAGAAACCAGAAACAACGATCTTCAGTGCTCTAGTTCAAATAACTTGTTACATTCTGATGCTAAGAGCACTTGTTCGGAGATGCAAGCCTCAGAGAATAATGATGTCAGCTCGCAATCAAGCATAGCACAATCTTCAAAACCAAGACAAAAAAAGAGAAGCAATGCTAGCGTGAAATATTGTAGCCAGGGTTCAGAAAAAGCATCTACAACCCAGTTCAGTTTCCACTCCCCTGTCCCCCCAAAAGGGAGACCCAGCAGCAAGAACAGTCGGTCTCTCCTGAAGAACATCAAGAGTGCCTCTGCGAGCAATGAATCGGAGCCGACTGCAGATGAACTGCAAAAAGAAATGGCTGGTTCACAGTTGCCTGAAATGGACACAGCAAATGAGGCAGAGGAAAAGGAAGGCTCTGGGCATGAGAAAAAGCAAATAGAGGAAGAGACAGTGATCCAAACAGAAACTTGTGACCAAATCATCCCATCTTCACTTCCCAATGCCTCTCCAGAAGAAGTTGTGCATGAGTGGCTGAGAAAGATTCCTTCAGAATCTCTGCTGATGAAATGTGAGATGGAAAAAGATGAGGAGACAATTGAATTGCATGCTGAAATTCCCAACTGTTCAAACAACCAGGATTCATTGGAAAAGGAATGTAGTGAGAAGGAAGGTGCAGAAGATTGTGAACACGTAGCAGAAAAGGATTGTCCCCAGGACCAGAAGGCTTCAGAAATTATATCAGAAGAAGCTGAAACTAACCAAGGAGAGTGCCAGCATTCTGACATCCCCAGCCAAAACAACCACAAAAAAGACTTGCCCAACACCATTCAAATCTCTGTGCAGATTATGAAAGCGCTGCTGGCTTCCAAACACGAAACAAAATTGGGACGTTCCTATAGTTTGCCTGAAATGTCTCCTACATTAGGAAAAAACCTCAGCAACTCAGCCAATATTTTGATACAATGCCTTGCTACTCTACAGCTCCTTGATGAAGAATTGGATCCTTCCAATAAACAAAATAAATGCCTGAATTGGTTCAGATACAAAGAACTCTTAAACATTTTCCAGGCAGTGTGGTTTGGAAACATACTTGAAAACGGGGACCCAAATTTAGGGCTGCAAGGAAAAGGCCAGATAAAAACATCCTCAAGTTTCAAGGAACCTAATTCAAAAGATGGGGACTTTACAACAATGACCTCTTCGGGGATTGATTTAAGTAGCGGTGACGGAGGTTCAGGAGAAGAATGTGGTGTTGGTGCCCATGATTGTGCCGTGTTAAAAGAGAAAAGAGATAAAGCCAAATTCCCCAAAGAAGGAAAGCCAGAGCAGGAAGATGGTAATGAGGAAGAGCTAGAGGAACATTCTCAGCCACTTTGTTCAAAACTAGAAAGTGAAAGTGAAGCAGAACTTGCTGGAGTTCAGGAGGCAATAGAAGCAGAGGAAGACCAGGATCATGAGAACAATATTGAATTGGACACAAATAGTATACATGATGATCAAAATGTGGATGATGCAGAGAATGACTCTAATGAAGAGAATATCCTGATGGAGGCTCAGACAGACACCATGGCCAAAGAAGTAGAAAAAAATCCCAGCAAAGAGGCAGGCAACAATGAGACAGAACCTGACTCAAGTGTCAATGAGGGTATTGATGAGAAAGAGGCCAAGATCAATTCAGAAAACCAGTCTGTGACTAAAGATGATACAGAATCTAGTAACGTATCTCATCAAAGCACAGTGAAAGTTTCTCCAGTGATCCAACAAAGATCCGGCAGCCAGGACCCAGTTTGGGTGCTAAAACTTCTGAAGAAGATCGAGAAGGAATTCATGACACACTATGTCAGTGCCATGAATGAGTTCAAAGTGAAATGGAACCTGACAAACAATGAAGAGCTGGATTTGATGATTGCAGAATTGAAAGAAGAAGTGAGCAGAAGGATACAAAAGAGTGTGGAGGTAGAACTAAATAAAATCAAAAGCAGAACAGGCAAGAAGATTCCAAAACCTCCAGAAAATGAATTAAGACAAGAATCTACTCCAGAACTAGAAAGCCGGAGGCGCCGTTTAACAAGTATGTTATCACGCAATTATATCAATGACCAGAGCACAAATTCAAATAAGCAACTGGAGTCAGGGGACATTGACGAAGATGTCTTCTTTTATAATACAATTCAAGGAGATGAAACTTATGACGATCAGCTAAAAGGTGAAGAGTATTGCCCCTGTGATGAGTGTATGAGGAAAAAAATGGTGGTCAAGACTGCACAACGTACAGCTGAAGTGATGGCTAAGGCTCCAAACCCAGTTTTGAAGGCTTTTGATCTACAAGAAATCCTGAGGATGAAGAACACCAGTTTTGCTCATAGGAAGACAGAATGTGATATTAGTGAAGCAGAACAGGAAGAAGAAGCTGAACAAGAAGTAAAGAAATCTGTGGAAAGTGATGAGGAGGAGGAAGCAAAATGTGAGGAGGAGCAGGAGGTGGAACAAGAGGAGCAGGAAGAGGACCAAGAAGAGGGGCAGGAGGAGGTGCAGGAGGAACAGGAAGAGGAGAAGGAGGAGGGGCAGGAAGAGGAGCAGGAGGAAGAGCAGGAAGAGAAGCAGGAGGAGGGGCAGGAGGAGGAGGAGGAACAGAAAGAGGACCAGGAGGACCAGGAGGGACAGGAGGAGGAGCAGGAAGAGAAGCAGGAGGAGGGGGAGGAGGAGGAGGAGGAACAGAAAGAGGACCAGGAGGAGGACCAGGAGGACCAGGAGGAGGGACAGGAGGAGGAGCAGGAAGAGAAGCAGGAGGAGGGGGAGGAGGAGGAACAGAAAGAGGAGCAGAAGGAGGAGCAGGAGGACCAGGAAGAGGAGAAGGAGGAGGGACAGGAAGAGGAGCAGGAAGAGAAGCAGGAGGAGGGGCAGGAGGAGGAGGAGGAACAGAAAGAGGACCAGGAGGATCAGGAGGGACAGGAGGAGGAGCAGGAAGAGAAGCAGGAGGAGGGGGAGGAGGAGGAGGAGGAACAGAAAGAGGACCAGGAGGAGGACCAGGAGGACCAGGAGGAGGAGCAGGAAGAGAAGCAGGAGGAGGGGGAGGAGGAGGAACAGAAAGAGGAGCAGAAGGAGGAGCAGGAGGACCAGGAAGAGGAGAAGGAGGAGGGGCAGGAGGAGGAGGAGGAACAGGAAGAGGGGCAGGAGAACCAGGAGGAGGAGCAGGAAAAGGACCAGGAGGAGCAGGAGGAGGAGGGGGAGGGTCAGGAGGGGGAGGAGGAACAGGAGGAACAGGAGGAAGAACAGGAAGAGGGGCAGGAGAACCAGGAAGAGGAGGAGGAGGAGGAGCAGGAAAAGGACCAGGAGGAGCAGGAGGAGGAGCAGGAAGAGAAGCAGGAGGAGAGTCAGGAGGAGGAGGAGGAGGAACAGAAAGAGGAACAGAAAGAACAGGAAGAGGGGCAGGAGAACCAGGAAGAGGAGGAGGAGGAGGAGGAGCAGGAAAAGGAGCAGGAGGAGGAGCAGGAAGAGAAGCTGGAGCAGGGTCAGGAGGAGAAGGAGGAACAGAAAGAGGGACAGGAGGAGCAGGAGCAAGAGGAGCAGGAAGAGGAAGCGGAGGAGCAGGAAGGGGAGCAGGAAGAGGAGCAGCAGGGGCAGGAGCAGAAGCAGGAAGAGGAGAAGGAGGAGCAGGAAGAGGAAGAGGAGCAGGAAGAACAGGAGCAGGAACAGGAAGAGGGGCAGGAACAGGAGGAAGGGCAGGAGGAGCAGGAGGAGGAACAGGAGCAGGAGGAACAGCTGGAGGTGGAGCAACAGGAGTCTGTGAAAGGAGAAGGGGAAGAGAATGAAGAGGAGGAAAAACCCAACATAGAAGATGAAGAAAAAAGTGAAACAGAATCTGTGAAAGAAAAAGAAGAGGAGGAAGAGAAAGAAACAGAAGAGGATATAATATTAGGGGAACCTAAGGAAGGAAAAGAGGATGAAGAACAGGAGAAGGACGTGAAAGTAGAACAGGGAGAAAAAGAAGTAATATATGAAGAAAATAATCAGGAAATGGAAGCCAAAAGTGAAGGAGACAAAGAAGTGAATGATGAAGAGGAAATGGATGAAGAACAAAAAGAACAAAAAGAAACCCCAAAAGATGATCAAGAAGCTGAAGATGTGACAGATAATAGTGCAGTAGAAATGGATGAAAAAGAAAGCGAAGGAGATGAACCTGCAGAAAATGTTGGTGAATCTCAGGCCATTATTGAGGAAGAGATTCCTGACAGTAGTGAACAGAAATCTGAGAACAATGCCAGTTTGGAGGCAAAAAGTGAGGCATGTTCAGAAACAGCAGAAGTTGAAGAAGAGGATGAGAACAAGGAGGGTGATGAAGCTGGAGAGAATGAAGCAGAAGGCGAAGATAGCAATGAATCTTTACAGAACCCAGAAGATGACAGAGGAACAAAAGAGAATGGGACCACTGAAGCACCAGAGAAAGGATCTGAGGGGATTTTTTCACAACAGTCTCAGGAAGGATCTGGATATACAAGTGATGAAGATGAGTCTAAGAAAAAAGACAATATTAGCAATGAGGATGGTGATTGTGGAAGTGATGGGATATCTAAATTGGTTATAGAGAGTAAGCCTGCAAAGATGTATCCTGACAGTAATGAAGAGGAGGAGGAAGACCAATCATCTCAGGCAAGCTTTGTGATGGGAGAAGATCCCCCAAATGAAGACAATGAAGATAGTCATCGAGTCTCTAAAAAGAAAAAGCAGAACTCAAATGTTATTGATGAAGATGATCTGGACTTTTAAAATGAATTGACTTGAGCATGTTTGACATATTTGGATTTTTTTCTCAACTATTAAATGAGTCTTTAAGGTAAAACCTCACCTGGTATATTCCAGTATGACTTCTGCATAAAACAAAATGTTTTCCTTCTCATATGTTTGAGGCCTGTAGAATAGAGATTTCTTGTAGCAAAATCTTTGTGTTATATATATCACTGCTCTTTTTTGAGCAAACTTTCAAACTTCTAGTCATGGGCATGGTAACAAACAGTGCAGGTTGTCTCTTAAGTCTATTCCCTGAAATTTAATGCCTTCTAATTCATATTTCAAGATTAATATCAATGTACAATGGATGATGTAGCCCAAGTTATTATTCAAATGTTAAAAGAAGAGATAACAGAACAGAGGAAATGTAACCCCCATAATCCTTTATAATTAGACTTTCTATCTAGGGGTAATGGGAGCTATAATAGAAAGTGCCATTTTTTTCTAATAAGTCTAGATATATTTTCCTTTAATTAATTTACCAATACGTATCTGTTGGGTATGCTGAATGGTAAATGGCATTCATAAACCTAAACTTAATTAATCTGAAGTAAATGATCAGGTAGAAGATGATGAAAAAAATCTCTCCTGAAGCCCTAATTCCACTGTTAATCAAAATTGATGGTGCTAATTGAGGTGGACAGATACTTCAGTTTGGTACTGGTTGCCAGCCTTATAAAATCGGAAGGTAACAGCATCCATCTGTGAAAAGTAAGGTTAACTAAGACTACAATTCTAAACACGCTTTAGGGACCAATCTCATTAGGTTTTGGAAGGTTAATGACAGTACTCAGTATTATATTATTAATGCAGTAGCTTTCTTCACAATTACTTTTTAAAATAAAAATGCAAAGACAAAGTTTTTTAAAGAGTTTTTTTGGTTGGTGGTGAGGTTAAATAATGTGATTCATAGAGAAGTTTTGCTAAGATTCTTGACAATCCTGTTTATGAAATCTTTTGAGGAAAATGAATTCTCCAGTGACAAAAATGGTGAGGGACCTGGGATAATGCCCTGCAAGGAAAGAAAGCAAGAGTTGATTATGCTTAGCTCAGGTGAAAAAGAGGAAATCTGATAACAATAAATGGAAGAGAGTGGTGATTTCATCTGTGGGCTACTTGTTACTAAAGGGTTAAAACCTATGAACCTCCAATCACGTAAGATTCTGCATGTAAAAAAAGTTATAAGCCTGCAACACAACTTTACTGTTAATGGTATGTCAGTCAGATATCAAAATATCTACGTTAGATGGGAAAGAAATGGAACAATCTGAGTGATGACAGTAAAAGGGTCTTCTGAGACAAGAAATCTAGGTTGGTTCACAGATGATTCACAAGTCTTCTATTTCTCCTTCCAATCCTTCTTCTATATCCTTGTTAATAGGATTGTTTCTGAACACAGGTATAAACCCTTTTCTGAAAGAACATTAAGGCTGTATTCAAAAATAGTTTGAATAAGAGTCTTGCAGGGAGCACAGAATAAAGAAAGAGAGAAAAGGAAGGTACCCAACAAGATTAATACAGGTAGGCCTCAATTTGCAACAGTTCCCGTTTAGTGACCGCTAAAAGTTGCAACAGCACTGACTTTTGACCGTTTTTCATACCTACAACTGTTGCAGTATCCCTGTGGTCATGCAATCAAAATTCAAACATTTGGCAACTGACTCATATTTATGATGGTTGAAGTAGAGCCCTAGAATCCTGTAATCCCCTTTTGCAACCTTCTGACAGGCAAAATCAATGGGAAAGCTAAATTCACTTAACAACCATGTTACTAACTTAACACCTGCAGTGATTCACTTAACAAATGTGGCAAGAAAAAGTCATAAAATGGAGCAAAACTCACTTCACAAATGTCTCACTTAGCAACAGAAATTTGGGGCTCAATTGTGGTCATAAGTCGAGGACTATCTGTACTGAGTTCAAATCTCAATTTGAGCTGCAAGGGAATATTGGTGCTGGCAGAAATGAGAGAGTCCTGTAGGTCTGATGTTATAACTAGCAGTACCAGAAATGCTTGAGAATGACTAGGCAGCAGGACAGTGGTGGGTTTCAATTTTTGTGGGTGTGGCTTGGTGGGTGTGGCATGGCTTAGTGGGAGTGGCTTGGTGAGGGGAAGGATATTGTAAAATCTCCATTCCCACCCTACTCCGGGGGAAGGTTACTGGAAAATCCCCATTTCCTCCCGATCAGCTGGGACTTGGGAGGCACAGACCAGTCAGAATTTTTACTACTGGTTCTCCGAACTACTCAAAATTTTCGCTACCCGGTTCTCCAGAACTGGTCAGAACCTGCTGAAACTCACCTCTGCCGCAGGAGTGTTAAACTGGTAGCCCGCGGGCTGGATGCATCCCACACAGGCCACGCCCACCCCAGCTCTGTGAATAGAAAATACATCGTGAAACGTCACGTGATAGCAACATGACACGCCGAGTTTGACACCAGTGGACTAGGGAGAACAATGTGTACAACAATAGGCTTCCTTAATCATGCCACTGTAATTGTGCCTATCATAATAACAAGAATTGACACTATATCACTGTCCATACAGTGGACATGGAAGGAACAAGGTAGACAGAACTAACTCTAAAGATGCTGACTTTGATATACTAACCAGATGCTGGTTAGTATATTAGCACATATACTAACTTTGGAACAAATTGTAATGCATTGATCCAAGAACTTTGGAATTGCAGGTGCATGAAACTGGTACAGAAAATGTCGCTCAGTCAGGTGGATAGAATAATGCTTTTGTGTGAAACTACAGAGGAATACAAATAGTAAAAAGAACAAAACAGGTAGCCATGCGAAATCCTACATTGGCAGAAACAGTGGGAAAGCTGCAATGAACCAAGCAGTGACAGAAATAGCAATGCCCATCTAGCAAACCCAGCCCCCTTTCCCAGTTTCAATTCACCTGTGCAGCATAACTAACCTCCAATGAAGCATAGAATTAACGCTCTTTCAAAAGAGAGCTAAATCCACACTTATAATGAGGTTGCATAAAACCTGATTAACACAATGGAAAGTACTTATCAGGCATTATGCCACCAGATGCCTCTGTTGGAGTTTGGCATCTCCTCTGTCCCAACCCAAAATGGATAGAACATGTCAAGCCCCTTACAGCTTGCAGACCAAGAAAGCTAGAACTGCATGGCTTTCAGGGAGGCAATTTTAATGGCTATTAAGATGATTTAAAACATAATCTTGAAAACTGCAAGATTAAATTCCTAGGTGGACTCACAGTAAGTCAGTTAAGGGGAAGTGCTTTGAAGTGACTTGTTCTCATGGTCTGTCTGCCTGGGTTGTATTACTTTTCCTCACATAAACTGCATTCTCCCCCCTTCAACTTCCCACAGTGTCCCACCAGTTTCTTCTTCTGAGCAAATGATTGGTGAAATCCGCCAGATCATATCCATCACAGGAATAATTTGTGCTACAGGAGAATTGAGTAAGGATGATTTTAAGCCCCCTCAGTTTTGTGCTGGGAATTAAGACGAAAGCATGAAAGCAGAATAAACACAAATATTCATACTGTACTATTAAGGGTAAGTGAGGAAGATCCCTAAATCACTGCAGAAACATCATACTCCACAGTGTCACTCAAACTCCTTTTCACCAAACTGAATGAGGATGTGTGTGGGGGGTGGGGGGTGGGGAGGGAGAAGGATTTCAGGAGAATTTCTCTGGTCAGCACTGGAATCACAGAATTCTTTTCTTCATATCCAGACTGCTTTCTTCCACAAAAGGATTTGACTCATGATGGGATGTGTATGTAACTTTAACATCAGTGCCAGGCTCAATGGGAAACAAAGTCCTGAATGAAACCAGTTCCCAGAATGGGTTGAGAGGAGGCCGGAGAAAAATAGTAGGAACGTGTGTGTGTGTGGGGTGGGGGTGGAAGGTCCCAACAGTTATAATATGAGACTGTGCTAATTGACTCCCAATAGCACATTACTGATTGTAAGTACTGTACTGAATTGAAAGTTTATGTCTTTGGAATAATATTTAATTCTGACCAGACAGGAAAAAATACCTTTCAGACAAAAAAGATAGCAAGGAAAACATGGCCTTTTTATGCAGAAATTCTAATGCTGCATTTATTCAAGATGATCAGAGGTATGACTTGTACTGGGTTGGTTAGAAGACAGTCACCAATGACCTCTCTGAGTGCAGCAGGCCATTGTAAAGATGGAAGGAACAAAATCCTTCCTTATCACTACATAGCAGAAAGAACAGGGACAATAACTTATGTGAGAAGGTAGAACTGGAAAAAAAGAACCCAAACAGGATTTTTCATGGGGGAGGGGAACAGTGAGATATCTGCTAAGGCTTTGTTAGGACATCCAGAGGAGAGTTAAAAATCAGTCAAGATGTGACCACAGCTGCACAATTTGAAGCCCTGCATTTGCAATATACTAAAAGGGGGAAGATCTTCAATTGTGCAGTTGTACTGTCTTCTTCGCTAGTTTTAAGACACATAGACACCATAGATGTTTATGGGCTGTGCATTTAAGCTCTACCTTTTTCAGGTTTCCTGAAAGCATGGAAAAAGTGTAGTGGTACTTTAAGAAAGATTAACCTTCTTGAGTGACTCTTTTTATCAGTAGCATCTCTTTCAAGGAAGCCTAAAAGAAGTAAAGCTGCCTTAATGAATAGAAAAGAGGTGCTGATCTTTGTGCAACTTCTGAAGTATTTCTTTCAAATCTTCTTTCACTTCTTGGGGGGCTTAAAATTCCCTCTCTCCATGTTCTGCTCGCACTTTGAATGAGTCTGTGGAACTGAGGATACCATTTCCAGCAAGGGCAACTTATTACTCCAAAGAATATGAAGAAATCACCCGGTTTTATTTATGTTTAATGTTTTCCCATTTTATTACTTTATAAGTAATTCAAATGGTGAACTTACATAATACTCCTTCCTTCTATTTTTTCCATAACAGCCATGGTGTGAGGTGAGATGGGCTGAGAAAGAATGATTATCCCAAGTCACCCAGCTGGCTTTCATGCCTGGTGGAATTAGATCTCACAGTTTCCTGGTTTCTAAGGAAGCACCTTAACTACTACACCAAATTTTATATACTATAAGAAAGAAGAAGAAGGGATTTGATTGTTCTTGATCTCATGATGCAAACGTGAAAAGCATTTGCTTAGAAATCTGGTTCTACCAGCTCTTTGGAAGGCCTTGTACTCCCCTTCTTCAACCAGATGGTTAATTTTATTTTTCAATTAATTCAGGTGGTTTAATTTGATAGTCAGTTAATACTGGGAGCTTCCAGATCTAGTATGACTTGGCACAAATTAAATGTTCCAGCTATTCAAATTTGTCATTTTAAATGTGATAACTCTTTTCAAAATACTCTCAGCCCAAGCAGGAATTTTGCGCTGGGAAAATTTCTAGGAGAGAATGTGATAAATGTCACCTTGGACTCCTGTAAAAAAGTTGGGGTATAACGCTAATAAATCAAGAAATAAGAAAAAATAATAAATAAATGTTTCTTCATTATTGATATTATACTTTCTATAATGCCAGTTTCTGTCGTTTAAACTCAAGCTTAAAATTGATCAAGAACCAAGTATTTGATTAAGATAAATTATGGTGCTAAACAGAACCAGAGTCTTAGCTCAGGCTGGTTACCACAGAAGTATTAGTTTGAATTTTATTTATTCATTACTCAGCATTTTCTCATTCAATGTTGCCCCACAGCAACATTCTGTGTAGCACTTGTGTAGAGAGAAAGAGAGATACAGAAATTGGTGGAGTCAACCAATGATAGTCTCTTTAGAAGTTAGTGGTCTGGAATCTGGTCTTCTCAATCCTACTCCACCTGTTGGTCACCACACTATACTGGCTCGCCTATTTGATTTCCTGTGTTACCTCATCTCTACTCTGGATATTTTCAAGTCTTCTCTCACTTTGCAGTACAGTTGCTGATAAAAAAGTTGGGCTACTTGTTATGAAATTCCATAAAAAGATAACACGGGCTTTCAGAAAACAGAAATGTTGAGCTGTATGATTTGAATCCTCAAACCAAACTATGAACAGGGGAGGGGACTAGAGAGCAGACATCAACTATAATGGGAAGACTTCACTTTGATATATGGCACCAGAGCTATTATTAATGGTGTTTGAAGGCTTACCTTTAAAAATTTAGAGTGGAGTATTTATTATGTCACTGCTCTGGGTCTATGATCTATAGATGAGTTAAGAATATTTGCCCAGAATTTCTGCAGCAGATGAGGGTTACGGCTAGATCTTGAGCCTTTAATTAACTCTTTAATCCATATTTGCATGTGCATTTACTCACAAAGTCTTTTGCTGGTTTCCTATAAGTCCTTTCAAACCAATCGATTCAGGATTGTAACTGTATTACCAGCCTTATCCAAAATGCATGGAAATGTAGCTCTAATAAAAAGATGAGTGTTTTAAAAGCTGTATTAGATTGGAGTAACCTTCGGGTTTCCCCAGGAATTTATCTTAGACCCCAAAGAACTTGACAGACTGGTCTGATGGCTAGAAAAAATAAGGATCAGATGCAGTATAAGCAACCTCCACCTGAGCCCCATGCCTGGCTAAAGAAATTATTACTTTACCTGATGTAGTGTAAGACAGAGAATTCATTTCCATAAAGCTAATTTCTCCAATCTAGCATTTTCCAGATATATTCAGATAGCAATTAAAAATATTGTTAAGTTGTTAGTTGTCTATGACATGTTCCATTTCGAAGAAACTATAGGAAAGCAAGCTTGAGACCACAGCATGGGAGGGGGGCAGGAATAGGAAAGGTCTAGCTCAGGGGTGTCAAACTCACATCATCACGGCAGTGTCACATGATGTATCAGGACTTTTCCCCCCTTCACTAAACTGGGCGTGGGCGTGGCCAGCATATGATGCATCTGGCCGGCAGGCCGGGAATTTGTCAGCCCTTGTCTAGCTTTTCCATTCCCTGATCTTAATTCAAAGTACAGCCTTTGTGTTTTCTATTTCCATAAGAAAAATACCCTCTGTGCATCTGGGAGGTTATTCTCATTCAGACTACAGAATTGCTTGATGCTGGCAGTCTGGGGGAGTGATGTTACATATAAAGTTCCACGAGGGGAGGGGAAACATATGGATTTTGGCAATTATCACTATGGAACCTCTGTGCCCAAAGGTAGTATATCTCTGAGTACCAGGAGAACTAAGGAGAAATTTCCTAACGGTGAGAGCAATCAACCAATGGAACAACTTGCCTTCAGAAATTGTGGGTGCTCCATCACTGAAGGTTTTCAAATAGAGACTAGACAATCACTTATCAGAAATGGTATGTAGTGTTTCCTGCTTGAGCAGGGTGTTGGACTAGACCTCCAAGGTTCCTTCCAACTCTATAATTCTATGTTCTATATATACCAAAGGGGAACCTTGGAAGGCAAGTTGAGCTATAGGTCCTCCTACTCTGATGCTGTCCATACTGAGGAGCTCTTAGTTCTCTTGGGTTTCAGATATGAGTATTTCCAGTCCTAGCAGGAGAGCAAAGCAAACATGGCACCTGCTAAACTACAGGTTCTCTCTCAGGTGAAAATCTTCTCTGTGAATTTCCTAAAGCCATTTGATTAGCTGATTCAGGAGGGAGAATGCTAGACAAGATGGACTTCTGGCTAATTCAGAAGGGCTATTTTTGTCTTTGGAAGCTATCTTCCTTAATGCTCATTAATCATTGCTCACCTGATTCTGCAGCCTCAGTGATGTCTCTAGGAGCTTATATGCAATATGCTGCGTCTCATTGCAGACTCTTCCTGGTCAATATCCCAAATCAACAACTCCTGGGTCTCATTTTTCACTCCCCTCAGCTTCAGAATCGACTTGGGATGATATAATGTTCTCCATAACCTGACGGTCCAGAGAGACTGCAGGTTCACTCAATAGCGAGCCATTGTGACAAGCCTTGGACCCTCTTTGGGGCTTGATGGATCATTTCCTCAGCTCAATTTCATACATCTTCAGGCTTCCAAAGAAGGCCTGACAAACCTAATTGGTGTCATTTCACACAGGACTCTGTGGCAAATGCTGACAAAACAGTTTGTCCAAAGAAGCATGGCTGAACTGGCCATAATGTATATACAGAAGGGAAAAAAATCCTGATTTGGAATCAGGTGCTCAAGGGTCATAAAATATCATAAAATCACACGACTGAAAGAGAGATCAAAGGGCATTTAGCCCAGTCTCTGCTAAGAAAGGATAGAAGCTGTTGAAGGTTCCATGATATGCAGATATCTAGCCTCTGCTTTAAAACTTCTAACCAAGGCGAGATTTTTAGGGGGAAAAAATTAATACTCAGAGAGGATTTAAAAAAAAATATTTTTGTAATATGGGCCTCCCACTTAAGTTTGGAAATGGTGTAATCTTTGTGGTTTTGAAAAATATGTGGAAAAAAATAAGAGCAGATGGTCTATAATAGACCGGCTGGTAAATTCTTGAAATGCTTTCTGAAATGTTTTGTGCTGGGGGGTAGTTTTGCATATTCATGTCCCATCCTTTGATTTCCCTACACAGCCTTTCTGTTGTGATTGTTTAGCAAAGAGGGATGATGTTATACAGTCAAAAAGAACCACCACACCTACAAATAAACCCTGACTTCCACAACTTTGGAAAAATATTTGGGCAGGGGAGAAAAACCTCTATGGTGAAACAGAAAAAGAAAACAGCCCAATGAAGACTGAGCATATCTGTCACAAGTAAATGCCTTATTCTCCATTATGTAAATAGTACATGAACAGGGTATCAGGGGTTAACTTATTCTTCACTTCTTAATGTATTCATACTTCACCACTCCCATATATAGCTCCACCCATTGTATATATAAGGAGCTGTATACATCCCTCCTGTGCTTCTATCTGTGAATATTCAGTGAATATAGAATGCCTTATGTAAATAAACAGTGATTTATTTGAACTTATAATTCTCAACTTATTTATTGAGTCTGATCCTGAAAATATCGTAACAATCTGGTAGCAGAGGATGGTTGAATTGACTCAATAAAAACTTAAACATGTCTAAAAGAGATAGGCCCAACACCAGGGCATACAGCAAAGAAATGGAAGCGGATCAAGAAATAATCGATGAGTCCACGAATGCAATTTCGAGAGAATCTGAAGAATACACCACAGATGACGAAGAAATAATAAATGAAGATGATGACCAAGAAGGAAACGAAATAGAAAACAACAAACTCAGGTCAGAGATACTAAAACTTTTAAAAGCCAAAAGAACGATGAAAGTCTCGTCGCGAACCTCCAAGATATACTAAAAAACAACGGAGCAGCGAGAGAGAAGCACATCGCTACTGAAAAATCAAAAGACTCAAAAATAGTGAGCGATATGCTTACAGATAAAAACGCAGCGAAGAAGAAAACCAACAGTCCCGTGCAAAATTTCGAATGGCAGCCATCTTGGTTTCAACAGACCCCTAAGATGAGCGAAGCAGAGCCAATCAGAAAGCAGGATTCAAAATATCTGGCGCGAAAAGCCTTACTCGATGCAAAAAATGAAAGAGAAAAAATATACACCTCAGAAGAATCAGACACAGAGATCGAAGAAGATTCAATAGACATGCAAGTAAAGTCAGCAATGAAAACGCTTTTTGCAGCATTTGGGCCAAAACTGAAGATTACTAAAAAATCAATAAAAAAACAAGCAAGCAAGCCAACGCCTCAAAACCTATCCGCTCCTATCCAGACAGCGAGAGCACCGACGCCTGAACCCAGAGAGCCCTGCAGATACCACCCCACGCCGCAGACGAATCCAAGGACCAGCGCCTTCAGCGAAAGAAAACGAGCGCCCGCTATCACCAGGACTCCTAAGATCGAGCCGGAGACTGATTCATCAGAAGAAGAACAAAGCGAGGGAGCTGCAGCAGCGAGAACCTCTCACGATGACTCCAGGAACGAAATGAGCAACGCGCATGTGCAAGACTACGCAGACAACTTCGGAAGACATGAGAAACGGAGAGAATCATTCAGACTCGTTGCGAGCATCCCCACGCCACTTTGCAACTTTCAACATTTACAAGACCACGGACTACCCCCGGTTGTAAGTAATGGACCCAACAATGTTGGGAATTTACCCAATGACTTCCCAAAACTGAGAATAGATGGTATTAATTTGCAAGAATGGTATCAGCAGCTCCAGGTTGTCTTTATGAAAGAAAACTTGCTATTCTTTATTACTAACCCCCCAAAAAGACCTTGGACTCTAAAATTAGATTGCCTACACCATAGAGCATTTTTCTTATTAATTTCCAGTGTATCTCCTGCCATGTATCACAGTATTAAGCAAAATCTGACTGTCTCAGAAATTATTCAATGCATGTTTAATTTGTTTCACAGTGAAAGTGTAGCCACTACTACAAGAATGTCTAAAGATTTCTTCTCTTCTAGGATAAAGCCAGGGGTTACCATAAGTGAACATTTAATATCTTTAAACAAAATTAGAGCAGAACTGCACCTAAGGGGGGAGGTAATTTCAGATCAAACAATGAAGAGTGTTATCATTAACTCACTTGACCCATCATGGGATAATTATATGTCACATTTAGACACAATCAATCTAGGATATTTATCCATAGAAAATCTATCCAATATGCTAATAGCTGAAGACAATTCAAGGAGGAGTCGTTGTAGCAACCACATGGAACACAAACAATATAAAAAGGTAGCATTTCAAGAAAGACATCATGAGTCATTTGGATGCCACAATTGTGGGTCCAAAGAACATAATAGGAGGGATTGTCCTAAAATTCTAAGAGAAAGACATAGATCAGAATATAGAAATAGGTACAACAACAGACAGTCTTCCATTGATAGACATAGGTATAGAAGTCCACCCAACTATAGAGAACATAGAGGGGGCAGAGATAATTCAAAGGATAGAAAGTCTGGTTCACTGAATGGGCTAAACAAACATGACAACATTAACGTACAACAAACAGAGAACGACAATTGGCTTATTGATTCTGGAGCAACTAATCACACTACAAATAATAAAAATATATTATCTTCATTTGTAGAAGATAAATTTGTAATCAAAGTAGCTAATCAAGAAAAGGTTCAAGTCATAGGTAGAGGGAATGTAATCTTACCTGGCCTAGGAAAAATAGAGGGGGTATTACTAATACCTGAAATACCTCATAACATACTTAGTGCAATAAAACTAAGCAGAGATTCTGACATTAACATTGTGTTCTCAAAGGGAAAAGCAACATTAGAAAAAAACAGAATAAATATAGGTACAGTAATAATCAAAGGAGGTCTACCTTACTTAATGACAAAGGAAAAATGGTTACACAACATTGATTCCAATATGGAAGATAACAATGACATAGATAATGGAGACAATAGTAACAGTGACAATGAGGAACATGAAGTAATTCATAATCACAAAAATACATACAATGAAAAAAAACCTAAAATAGGTAAACCAATTCACGATGAGTGTGCTCATGTCTTACATAGGAAATTAGGACATGCCAGTTTTCCTGTAGTGCAAAAGATGACTGAACATGCAGAAGGTGTTAAAATAAAAAATTGTGAAAATTATTTGGAATGCTCAGTATGTAAATCTACAAAACTCAAAACTAGTCTCAGACCTAGAAAGTCAACAAGATCAACCAACAAAATTTTTGATTTGGTACACATGGATCTAGTTGGTCCATTAACACCATCAATCACTTATAAAAAACGTTACTTTCTAACCATTGTGGATGATTATAGTCGTTATGGATTTGTTTACACATTAAAACATAAAGATGAAACCTTTCAGAAATTTAAGGAGTTTTACAAACTTATAGAAACACAACACAATATTAAAATAAAACAAATCATGACAGATAGGGGATGTGAATTCATGTCTAAGGAATTCTCCCAATGGCTAAAAGACAAAGGAATGTTACATTACACATCTAGCCCATTTTCTGCATTCCAGAATGGAGTGGCAGGGAGAAAGAACTCAACATTACAAACCATGATTAGATGCACATTAGAAGATGCTGGCTTAGGTAAACAATTCTGGTCAGAAGCCCTACAATACTCCAATTACACACAAAATAGAACTTGGTCCAGCATTGTAAATAAGACACCATATGAAGTAATGTATAATAGGAAACCAAAATTAGCACACATGCACATATTTGGAGTCACTGCAGACGTACACATACCTAAACAATTGAGACGCAAAGGTGAGAACGTATCCAGAAGACTTAGGTTCATGGGATACGAGACAGGTACAAAAGGATACAGATTTATCGATAATAATAACAAATTTATAGTTTCCAGAACGGCTGTGTTCCATGAACAGGCCAACTGGTCTAAAATACATCTTAATGAAATATTCACAAACACCAACCCAGACACTAAACTCCAAGAAAAAAGGACTAGAGAAGAACACAGTCACAACACGCATAAAAATAAAATCAAAACATGGACAAACAGTCAACACAAAATAAGGACAGATTCATTAACTAAAAAGGAAGCAAGGTATTTACATGACAATGATAGTAAACCAGAAAGAACAATCAGAAGTAGCAGAAATCAAGTGCCAAACAAATACAAAGATTATGTAATGTATATGGATGGAGAATCATCAACACCTAACACATATGAGGAAGTGCTAAAACTTCCTCCTGAAGAAAAGGAAAAATGGGAATCAGCCATGACTAAAGAGATGGATAGTTTACGAGGGCTAAATGTATTCACACCTACAATTGCACCAAAGGACAAAACCATCATTGGCACTAGGTGGATATATAAAATTAAAAATTTAGAGGGAGGCAACACTCTATACAAAGCTAGATTAGTTGCACAAGGTTATGCACAGAAATATCCCGAGGATTATACAGACACATACTCCCCCACAGTAAGAACAGAGAGTGTCAAGACAGCTCTGGTTATAGCATCAGCACTCAACCTCGATGTGTTCCAATACGACATACAGACTGCGTATCTACACGCAAAATTAGATAAAGAAATATATGTAAGAGCACCCCACAGTCAATACACAAACAAAAATGAAACTTGGTTGCTAAACAAAAGTTTATACGGGTTGAAACAATCTGGTAAACAATGGTATGACTGTTTAGTAAAAGTACTCAAAACCATGAATTTCAATGCCACTACTGCTGATAATTGTTTTTTTGTCAAAAAAGAAGATGATTCTCTAGAATTTGTATTGATCTATGTGGATGATATTTTGTACATAGGTAAACATAAAGAAAGGAGAGAGACATTTGTAACAAGACTGAATGAACATTTTTCATTGAAATCTTTGGGTAAGGTAAATAAGTATCTTGGTGTTCAAATCAGTAAAACCAGAAGGGGATTCAAACTTTCTCAAAGAGACAAAATCATAGAACTCTTGAATAAATGTAATTTAAGTAATGCTAAGCCCTGTGACACTCCTATGCAAACTGATTTTTTGAAGAACACAGACGAATCATCCCCTGAATTCAAAGATAATACACTTTACAGGTCAGTCATAGGTTCCCTTCTATATATTTCCAATTGGACTAGACCTGATATTGCTTTGCCTCTCAACTTATTGTCCAGACACGTCAGCAAACCATCACTATACCATTGGGAAGCTGTCAAAAGAATATTAAGATACTTGAAGAATAGTTTAGACTTCTGTTTGTTATTGGAACCTAATAATGTCAAGGAGCCCATCCTTACATGTTACGCCAATGCGGATTGGGCTGGCGATACCTCATGTAGAAAAAGTACATCTGGTTATATATTCTTCCTTAACGGTTGTCCAGTTTACTGGTATACTGGCAAACAAGATTTAGTAGCCACCTCCACAACAGAGGCAGAATATGTTTGTCTATCTAAGGCATCAAATAACCTTGTATGGTTTAATGATTTACTTTCTGACATTTGGAAGAAACCCACTTTGCCATTTATCATGCATGAAGATAACAAAGCTGCTATCGAAATATCTAGATCGGAGGACTTCCGGTTTGCGAGCTTCGGCGACGGCGGTGATTTTCTAAGACCGCCAGCCCCGCCGCCTGTAGAGCCGCCCCGCGAACGAGGAGCGGCTCGAAAACTCCGAAATCTTGAAGATTGCAGGAGCAGAGACAGCAGGGCACAGGTTGAGCCCCTGTAACCCCCCCAGGGAATTGTTTCTGGGGGTGAAAACAGGAGCGGCTCCCTTCCAACCTGCGGAGACTCCGGGCGGCGTGGGACGATTCTGTCTTCAGCAGAACAAGCCGACAGCAGCAAACTCTTAAAGTGAGAGGAACTAATTCTAACAAATAGCGGAAATACCAACTTGAATCCAGAAACCTGAAAATTGCAAGTATTAGTGCTTTATTGACTTTTTAAATCAAGAGAAAGTGAGCGAGTGAAAGTGATTTGGAAAAAATATGGCGTCCAGCGCTTGAGTTAACGAGCTAGTGAAAGTGAATTTGTGAAGCCTCTCTGCTTTGCTACAAAGTTGAAAAGTTGCTACAAAGTTGTCTTACCTAAAGGAAAACATTTCTTTTTGCTAAAATTTGACTTTGCTTTACTTCAGTTTTATTTGACTAAATTTGGGGGACTTTTTTAGAAGCTTTTGTGGAAGAGGGAAAGGAAAAAGAACTTTCCTCTCTAGAAAAATTAGCCTACGTGGCACAATGGCTTCAAAGAAGCAGGAAGGGAAGGCATCAGGGGGGGGATCCCCCACACACAAACATCAAACGCAACTTCCCCCTGCTCAACAACTACAAACTCAGAAAAAAGAACTTGATGTGGGAGATTTAAAAGACTTTATTGCTAAAACTTTGGATGAAAAATTTCAAGAATCTCAACAGGAAATAGATCATAAACTTCAAAAATCACATGAGGAATTTCTGCAGGAAATTAATGAAGTTAAAGATATGGTGAAGCAGAATCAAAATATGGTGACCAAAAAAATATCAGAAGTGGCGTCTGGCCTGGCAAATTTTATTGGGAAAGTTGATTTTAAAGTTGAAGAACTCAAATTAGAAGTTAATGTTAGGATGAAAGATAATGACTATAAAATTGAAGAAGCTGATAATAAAATGCAGAGAATTGAAGATGAGATTGTCATGATACAATTCCGGGCGATGGAATTTGCCATACGGCTTCGGGGAATTCGAGAGGAGGAGAGACAGGATTTGAGACAAGTTTGCTCTGAAGCCCTGGCTAAGATCTTACAAGTTAACCCTGATTTGGTATTTCACAAAATAGATAAAATTTACAGAGTCAACTCTTGGGTGGCCAGACAAAGACAATTGCCTAGAGATGTGGTCATATACTTTACTGAGAGAGAAATTAGAAATGAAATCCTCCAAAAATCTTTTCACACCTCTGTAGAAGTGGGGGGCTCACGACTTGTAATTTTTAAAGAATTACCTCCTAAAATGCTGAAAGCTAGAAAAGAGTTTGGTTTTCTTGTTAAGGAACTGAAAGACTTACAGATACCCTTCCGGTGGGATGCACCAGCTGGGATAATTTTTAGATATAAGGGAGAAGGATATCGATTGAATACCGTGGAGAAGGCACAACATTTTTATAGTACTATTCTTAAGGAAAGAACACCATCTCCACGTACATCTACAGTTTTGGAGATTAAGGAGAGTGAAGAGAGGCAGTCGGAAGAACAGCCCAAGCAAGAATTAGAAAATGTGCAAGGTGCAGAAGGAGGTTTTCTGAGTGAGCCCTTGCTGGATTCTTCTCCAATTTTGGATTTGATTCAGCTGACTGAAGTTAAAGATCAACGTATAACTAGAGCTCAATCCAAGCTACTTAAACAAAAGCAACAACAACAACAGGAAAGACAAGACAAGATGGCAGCTAAGAGTACCCCACAAGAGAGTGGAGCTATGGGAAGAGCAAGATCGAAGCTTTTGGATGAACTTCAAATATTTTGCTCTGCGCTCCAGAAACAGGCCGATGACCCTTAAGTGTCTATCTTGGAATGTTAATGGGTTGAATTCAGCACAGAAAAGGAAGAAAATATTTACATATTTGAAACAATTTAATAATGATATAATTTGCTTACAAGAAACACATATTACAACTCAAGATCAGAAATATTTGATAAATTCAAAATTAGGAGTGCATTATATATCTTCAACTTCGCAGAAAAAGAATGGTGTGGTTATTTATGTAAATAAAAAATTTAACAGCAAAAATTATAGAAGTAGATCAAGATGGTAGGTTTGTAGCAATTGAATTGCTTACAGCAAATGGTCAAATTCTTTTGATTGGAATTTATGCTCCTAACCAACAACAGGATTGTTTTTACAAGATGTTACATACTAAAATATTGCAATGGGACTATAGATCTATTTTATTTATGGGAGACTGGAATGGAGTAATTGATTCTAAATTAGATAAAAAGAGCTTGGCAAAGTCTAGAATTAGACTACCGCAGACTTTTTTTGATATGAAAGAAGATATGGAACTAAAAGATGTTTGGAGAATATATAATCCGAATGAATTGGATTACACTTTTTTTTCCGATAGACATAGATCCTTTTCTAGGATTGATTTTATTCTGTTGTCAAATGATTTACTTATTAAGACAAAAAGAACAAAGATTTTTCCAAGAACTTTGACTGACCATAGTCCTGTATGGATAGAAATTGAGATGGATAAGGTTGAGAGACGTTCTTGGAGATTAAATGAGAACTTGTTTAGATATGAAAAAAATACAATAGAACTTAAAAAGCATTTGAAAGAATTTTTTGAAATAAATTTGAATAAAGGTACCCCAATTGAAATTGTTTGGGACGCTAGTAAAGCTTATATGAGAGGGGTACTTATCTACATGAATTCTAAACACAGACTGTTCCGACAAAAGAAAAGATCTGAGTTGGAAATGGAAATAAAGAATAAGGAACAGTTACTTATTAAAAACCCAACAGATGAAAGAATAAGAAGTGCTATAAAACTTTTGAAAGACCAATTTCAAATGCTTATGGCGGAACAAGTTGCAACAAGTTTACAATACGCAAAGCATAATACATTTTGCAATGCTAATAAACCGGGCAGATGGTTGGCTTACACACTGAGGAAAAAACAAAGTATACGGACTATTGATAGTATTGACATTGGAGGGAAAGAAATTTTTCAACAAAAATTAATTAAAGAAGCTTTTGTGGATTATTATACTAAATTATATGCCAAAGAAGAGGTGCAGAATGGACTTATAGAAAAATATTTAAAGGATAAGAGAATTACAAAAATTACTGATCAACAAAAGGAAAGAATGAATTACCCTATAACAGTGGAGGAGATAATAGCAGCAATTAAGCAGCTAAAAACAGCTAAAGCGCCTGGCACGGATGGTTTGACAGCAGTGTATTACAAAACTTTACAAGCTGAAATGGTGGAACAACTTAGAGATTTATTTTGTAATATTCAACAAGGGGGTAAAATACCCCCATCTTGGACAACTGCTTATATATCTTTGACACCAAAGGAACAAGTTGGTCCTAAAAAACCAGAGAACTACAGACCAATATCTCTTTTGAATACAGACTATAAAATTTATGCGAAGGTATTAGCCAACAGGTTGATGCCAGTAATTCAAAAAGTGATTCATGAGGACCAAGCGGGATTTATTGAGGGCAGATATATGAAGGATAATGTAAGGCAAGTAATAGACTTATTGGAATATCTTGATAAGAATAAACAGATTTCTGCAGTGCTGGTTTTCTTGGATGCGGAGAAAGCCTTTGATAGAGTGGATTGGAACTTTCTACTAAAGACTTTAAAAAAGATGGGCTTTGGGGACCAATTTATACAGGCGATTTCAGCAATTTATCAAGAGCAAAAAGCACAGATTATTATTAATGGAAGTTTGACGACAGAGTTTAAAATTGAAAAAGGAACAAGACAGGGATGTCCGTTGTCCCCACTTTTATTTATATTAACATTGGAAGTCTTGCTAAATATAATACGGGACTCAAAAATCTTGAAAGGTATAGTGATAAGGCAAGAGGATTATAGAATAAAGGCATTTGCAGATGATCTGGTTGTTACCCTATCACAACCAATGGAATCAATAATCCTGATGAACGACATTATACAAGACTATGGTAGAGTTTCAGGTTTTAAACTGAACTCAAAAAAGACTAAAATGATAGTTAAGAATATGACACAAGATCGTAAACATGAGCTTGAAAGGAGGGCAGGTTTTGAAATTGTACCTAAGGTAAAATATCTTGGAATTCAGGTTGCAGAATCAAATATGAAATTGTTTCAAAATAATTACGAGGTGTTGTGGCGAGAGGTTCAGAAAGACATGGAGACCTGGAAAAAGCTGCAACTGTCTTTACTTGGAAGAATAGCAGCAGTTAAGATGAATATTTTGCCAAGATTTCTGTTTTTGTTTCAAATGATTCCGGTGCTTAAAAGTGATAAACAACTGAAAGTATGGCAGTCTGGTGTGAATAAGTTTGTCTGGAACGAGAAAAAGCCGAGAGTGAAATTGAAAATTATGCAAGATGTTCCAGAAAGAGGAGGCCTTAAACTCCCAAACCTACAGTTATATTATGATGCAGCAGCTTTAACTTTAACAAGTGACTGGTTTGGAAATAAAAAGGCTGGAATATTGAATGCAGAAAGTTTTGATCTTGAATTTGGATGGCATGCTTATTTATTTTATGATGATAAAGTTGATAAAGTATTTAAAAGTCATATACTCAGAGATTCTTTGATGAGAGTTTGGAAGAAGCACCGACTCAAATGGGATTATAAAATACCGCTATGGCTGGATCTTGGTCATACCTTGTGGAATACAAATATAATGTCACTCGGGGGGTTTTTATACAAAGAGGTTCTTTTTACAGATGCGGGCAGATGGCAGCTGAAGACATTGCAGACACTGTTGGACGAAGGGATTAATTTAACCTGGTTACAATATAATCAATTACAAATGAGATGGAAAGAGGACCAAAAAACTGGTATTATGTTGCATGAGGAAGAATTGGTTAGACATATAAGAGAGAAAGGTCCAATGCATATTAAAAGGCTGTATAATGTTTTGTTAGAAAGAGATTCAGAAACGGAATTAGTTAAAGATTGTATGATTAAGTGGGCACAGAATTTTGAAGAACCAGTGATGCTGGAAACTTGGGAAAAAATTTGGGTTCAGAATGTTAAATTTACACAGTCGCAAAACCTGAGAGAAAATTTTTATAAAATGTTTTATAGATGGCATTTAGATCCTAAAAAGTTGTCATGTATGTACCCTAATGTTCAGCCAAAATGTTGGAGATGTGATTGTGTAGATGCTACATATTATCATGTTTGGTGGACCTGTAGGAAAGTTAAGGCTTTTTGGATAAAAATTTGGTGGGTCATGCAGAATGTTTTGAAGAAAAAAATTCAATTTTCTCCACAATTGTTTTTATTGGGTATAGTTAAGGGTTTTACACGGGGTGAAATAAAACTAATATTGTATATGATAACAGCAGCTAGATTGTTGATAGGTAAATATTGGAAGAATGAAGCTTTGCCTACTATCGAGGAATGGACTTTGAAGATGGCCAGCTTTGCAGAGATGGCGAAGATTTCAGCGTATCTAAAAGATTGTTCACAAGAGACTTACGAATGGGAATGGAAAAGGTGGATAGAATATGTTCAGAACAAATACCAAACCAGAAAGTATCAAATAGCTTTTATTTGAAAATAATGTATTAGAAATATTTTTACGTAAAGAGACAAAGAGGAAAAATTATATAGGGGGAGGGATGGGTTCAGGTTTATATATTAGTGTTATTAGTTATGAGTATGTAATAGGGAAGTCTGGGGGGGGAGGGTTAGGGAGGGTTAGGGTGGATGGGAAGTTTGGGGAGGGAGGTGGGGGGGTGAAAAAAGGGGTGAAAATGTAATTGTAAAACTTTTGCAATAAAAAAAAAAAAAAGAAATATCTAGATCTGATGCTATTGGACAAAGGTCCAGACATATAGATATAAAATTTAAACATGTGAGACAGTTATCTCAGGATGGATTTATCAAAGCAGTTCATTGCGAAACATCAGAGCAAATAGCTGACATATTAACAAAGCCCTTGCCGTCTAAGCAACATAAATACTTGACTTCTAAGTTACATGTCTTATATTGTTCTGAATCTGAATGTAATTGTTGTAATATATCGAATCGGCATTTAGAGGGGGATTTGTTACAAGTAAATGCCTTATTCTCCATTATGTAAATAGTACATGAACAGGGTATCAGGGGTTAACTTATTCTTCACTTCTTAATGTATTCATACTTCACCACTCCCATATATAGCTCCACCCATTGTATATATAAGGAGCTGTATACATCCCTCCTGTGCTTCTATCTGTGAATATTCAGTGAATATAGAATGCCTTATGTAAATAAACAGTGATTTATTTGAACTTATAATTCTCAACTTATTTATTGAGTCTGATCCTGAAAATATCGTAACAATATCAAATGATGACTGAGTACTTGGGGAAAACCAGAAAAAAATGAGACAGTGGGGCATGGCATTTTGTAGAGGCAGCCTTGGGTGACTAATTAAAACAGTAAATGGAAATAGTTGGCATTTGTTAGAGTGCATTTGATGACTGACAATTGAATGAATGAAATTAAGACATTTGAGCCTGAATAAACCATTAATATAATAATTTGAGATTTGATTTGAGCTTGGCTAAGTATGGCTTTCAAAATACAGTGTTGCAATTTGATGTGTAAATACTTGAGATGAAATTTGACATCATAAAGTGATGCTACACAATTCCTTCTCTTTCATTTAAGAGGGTATGGCTAGTAAGTTAAATAACTAACTTACTCATTATGGAGAATAAGATTTATTAGATTCCACAGTGCTTCCAGGGAGCAATCTAGTTTTACTTCACTTAAAATTGAATTATTTGTACTTCTTGTGGTCCAAGGGATTTTCTACAAATTTCTCCAGGATCACAATTCAAAAGGCATTCATTTTATTTCATTCAATCTTTTGGATGGGAAGCTTTCATAATCACATGCTACAAATAGGAAAACCATGGTCTCGACAGTATTGTCAACACTTCAATGTTTTGTCTAAAACTGTCAATGCAGTTATTCCAAACCGCAGAAATATATTTATTTCATGGCTACAGCTCCCATCCTTGAATATTTTTGTGCCTAGGGAAATAAGATATGTTACTAACCTATTTACTTCTCCCCTATTTGCACTGGGTTGTTGATATAATCTTAGTTTTTTAAAAAATATTCAGCAGCAAAGCAACAGAAGAGCAGCAACTTAAAGCTAGAAGAAATAAAACCTTACTGGAAGCCCTAATAATGGAGCAAAAATATTTTAGACACATAAAGAAAAGGCAAGAGTCTTTGGAAAAGACCTGATGCTTGGAAGAATTGAAGAATCAAATCAAATCAAATTGAAAAAGAGGGCAACAACTGACAAGTACCTAGAAAACTATCGCTGATTGCACAAGAATTATTTTAAGGGAATTTTAACAAGCAGTTCCCGGCAGACAATTTTGGTAAAATTATGTCTGTTAGAACATGAGGCAGAAGCTGCTAAATGAGATAAATTATATGTCAATTGTAGGTCAAATATTAATTTTTTATTTTGATTGATTACAGATACTCCTTCATTTCTAGCCACAATTGAATCCAAAATTTCCTTTGCAAAGAAGGACAGTTAACGGAGTTTTGCCCCATTTTATAACCTTTTCTTGCCCCAGATGTTAATCCCTGCAGTTGTTAAGTGACAATTAACAATTTAGCAACTAAGTTGTTAAGTGAATCTGACTTCCCCACTGACTTTGCTTGTCAGAAGACTGCAAAAGGTGATCATATGACCCCAGGACACTGCACGTGTCATAAATACATGCCAATTTCCAAGTGTCCAAATTTTGATCACATGACCATAGGGATGTTGCAATTTTGATCACATGACCATAGGGATAAGGGTGAAAATCGGTCATAAGTTTTTTCACTGTCGTCGTAATTTCAAACGGTGACTAAATGAATGGTTGTAAGTCAAGGTTTATCTGTAGGTGTCATCAAGTTGGGGTCATCTGTTAGCAACCAAATGGATAGATTTTCTTTATGATGATCTTTCCATAACCTGGTCCTTGCAACGGTATGCCCATCGCCACTATACCTGAATCCCTGCACTTTGTTTCTGGTCATCCTTTTCCCTTTTCTTCCACGTTTCCCATCACTAGACCCTTCTCCAGAGATTTAGGTCTTTGTATAATGTGTCCAAGGTAGGATACAATTCTTTATTTCACATCAATAATACCTGGCTGATACCACCAATCACTGTTACCCATTAAATCCTATCCATTATTGATTGCTACTGTACGTTAACTATCTCTTCTTTCAAATATTGTCTGCAACCCATCAGATAACATCAGGATGTTAATATCTATTAGATTCCATAAAATATTCCTATAAAATAATCTACTAGTGGTGTCAAGAATTAACTGTTTCAAGTTATCTACTGCCAGACATGTTACTGCATGTGAGTTAATGTTTGTCAGAGTAGTTACGCATCATTTAACATTACCTGTTCTGTTTATCAAGCATTTACAAGAATATGTTTAGAACATAATTGTAAGAACAATCTTTTGGAACAAGTTTACATATGCATTTCTTTATATCTTACCTTGCTGAGTTTGGAAGGCCACATAAACATTGTAGGTGGGGGTGGGCAGATGGGGCATGTCCCAAGAGCTTCCAGAGTCTAATTGTTACTACTTTTTCCTTTGCTGTATTGTTTGTGTTATCAGCACTTCACATGCACCACACCACTGTACAGGAAAATATTTCAGCACCTGGCATTCAGCTGGTATCCTGTCTGAAAGGCTTGAATTGAACAATTCAGCCGACACCTACCATACACTCCTGAGGAGGAAACCTCAAGAAAATGTACAATTGATGGAAGATACACCGTCCATGCATTGAAATAACAAAAATCAGGTTAACACTGAGGCCCTAGCATTCCCTGGAGAGAAAGAGCCACAGCATAGAGAAAGACAAGTAACTCCACCTCCAGAAGATTTTCTGAGTCCCTGAGCTCCTTAATCAAAAGAGATTCTGGTGGTACAGCTAGGAAACAGTTTTGTGGATATTCAAAATTTTAACTTGAATATAGCAGCAGGTCATAAACGATAAAGATGTAGGGTTTGCAAAAATGAGCATCTTGCAACACACAAGAGAAGGAAGTGGTCCTTTGACCAAAGTTTTTCCCTGGAATGACCAAGTGAATTCAAATCCCTGCATTATTGATGTTTGTAATCCAGATACTTCTCTTTGCATAGGCAACTAAATGCGTGAAGAAGCCTCTTTCTGGACATCACACCAAATGTAATATAAGATGTAAGAGATAGTTTGGCAAAGTAGTTAAGGCACCAGGCTTGAAACCAGGAAACTATGAGTTCTAATTCTGCCTTAGGCATGAAAGCCAGCTTGAGCCAGTCACTTTGGAGGAGGAAGGAGTTTTAGGTATGTCCACCATCTTGAATTATTTATAAAAATAAAAAGGCAGGAAAATAAATACATAAATTGTGGGACATGGGAGGCTGCAGTTCCTGCATGTAGGGTTGGTGGTATGATGTTACTTCCCCTTCTATGTATTTTGTATAAAACTTGAAGGTACTTCTCAGAACCGTGATGGCAAACCTATGGCACGGGTCCCACAGGTGGCACACAGAGCCGTATCAGTGGGCACGCGAGCGTTGCTGTAGCTCAGCTCCAGCGCGCATGTGTGCACCGGCCAGCTGATTTTTGGGCCTTTCAATCCCACCGGAAGTTGGGAAATGGGCTGTTTCCGGCCTCCGGAGGGCCTCTGGGGGTGTGGGGAAGGCCGTTTTCACCCTCCTCAGGCTCCTAGAAAGCCTCTGGAGCCTGGGGAGGGTGAAAAATGGGCCTACTGGGCCCACTGGGCCATCAAGTGCTAAAAGCGGAGGGGGGCGCACATACGCAGGAGTGGGGCGCATTAAATTATGGGTGTGGGCACACACATGGGCGACCTCGCCGTGCTCCCCCCGCTTTTGGCACGCGACGGCAAAAAGGTTAGCCATCACTGTCTTAGAACAACCTTTATCATTATTATTCTGAAAATAAGTTTAGAATAGACAATGTTCGGAATGGAAGAGTGCAATGCATATGAAAAGTTAGACTCCACACTTTGTTACAGTTCTCTCTGAGAAAATTTTCCTGTCCCCCCACCTCCCCCCACCACATATTTCATTTTGGTCTTCAAGTAATGCCCTTCAAACAAAAACAGTGCTCCATGTCTAGCATAACATATTTGGTTTTTTTTAATTTTGAAGTATCTTTGTGAGATCTCTACTTAAAATCTTTAATCAATATGCCCCATTCCATCCAACAATCCTTGGACACCCTGGTCTCCATAGGGTCAACAGAGCTAGATACAGTACTCCGAAAATCCTGAATGGGAGACCCTAAACACTGGAAAAGAATTTATCTGGACAAAGTACACAAATTTTTGTCTGCCTGCCTGCCTGCTTACTTCCCTCCTTCCCTTCCTCCCTCCCTCCCCACCTCTCTCTCTCACACACACACACACCTATCTATCATCTAATTATTGTCTGTCTATCTAGAATATTCTCAAGACAAATTATTGCAAGTAACGTTGCTTCATTGCAACATTACTGATAAGTTGCCCTTCCATTATGTCCTTTCTCAATTGAAAGTAAAATTGAAAAAAAATTCAGTTCTTCCATTGGTTCATTCCTTTCCTCTTGGCACCATCCAGCATTTTCTTGCTCAAATCACTTTCCTTGACATTGTGTTGACATGATGACCTTTCTAAATCTCCACAGTGGGTTCCTATTTGTTGCCATGTCTCTTAATTTTGATTATCCCATCATAATCCTATGCTAACAATCACATACTTTTCCATAATTCTCCGCTCTTAGAGTGACATACATCCAGAGTTATTGCTCCTGCTCTTAGAAAATACTTTGCTTTGTTTCTTGCTGCACTACTCTCAAAGACTTGCAGGATGTCATCTCTCACCTCTAATCCAACCTTTCCCAAGAAGCACCCCATAAACTGCAGTAACAGATCCTGAATTCAAATTAAATTGTATCTACTCAGAATCCCAGAATTACAACATGGGAAGTTTCCAGTTAGGCCATCAAGGCCAATCCCTTCTCAGTACAGAAATCTAAGTTAAAACATCTTAAAATGATGGCTGTGTAGCCTCTACTTGAACACATCCAAAAAAAGGATGCTATTGGTCAACTCAAGTTGGCAAATTTATATCTCCCTCCCTCTTCTAGAGGCCTCATCTTATCACCAGAGAATCTTTTTCATCTCTCTAGAATATGAGGAGGCAGAATGAAAGATTCATGTTCACCATCCTTCATCAGTCCACCAGAAATTCCACTGCGCTGAGAAACAGACTGGTAGGCAATGCCACTGTTGTAACAGGGAAGCCCTTTATTCTTTTTTTTATTTCTTTTTTCAACAAGCCGGGCTGGCTTAATTTCTTTTTAAGGGTTTTAATTGTTTTGTTTTGTTTATCGTTTTAATTAATGGGGCCAAATCTATATATATATTTTAACTGTGTTTTAATATTTGTATTTGATGTTTTTATTTGGCTGTTCACCGCCCTGAGTCCTCAGGGAGAAGGGCAGTATACAAATTCAAAAATAAAATAAAATAAAATAAAATAAAATAAAAATTCTGTGCATCCCACCTGCTCAACAGCATAGAAGATGCATTCAGGACCAACACAAACATCTTTTAAAATGTTGCAAAGGCAGCTTAGTCAAGGTGGCCCGACAAAAGTGTGAGTCACTATGACCAGACCGGAGATGACCAGCAATGGGTACAGTTGAGGCACCAGCTGTGCAAATATACTCCATCAACTTGGCACAAGCAAGCTTCCTGTTTCAAAAATGGCATCTGGAATCCAGAGCTATTTCATATGTCCAGGCTCCACATGTATAGACCAATGATGACTCTTTACTGGTACAAGTAGCTATCAACTAATTACCCAATTAACTCAGAATTAAGTGGTAGTTTGATGCCCTCTAACTGCAGTTCTCAAGAAAGTAACTCATTGCAGCAGCCTTTGCATCTGCAGCAAATCTGGCACGTCAGTATGTGCTTCTTATGCTGCAAGGGATCCATGGAACTGCATTTGGATTAGCCCAACTGGAAGAGGCCATATATATTTACATGGCACAGAATCATCCTTGTTTAGTAATGTAGTTCATTTTTTAATAGATTAAATTAAAACTTTTCTAACCACTTTTCTATTTCCTTTTATCTTTTTTTTTCTGGGCAAGTATGTACTTCAAACAAAAACTTGAACTGGGACAGCCTGCTAATTTTAGATTGTAAGAATGAAGATGGGTGGGTGCTTTGCTTTTCGGTATCCCAGCAGTATATGTGTATGTGTATGTGTATGTGTATGTGTATGTGTATGTGTATGTGTATGTGTATGTGTATGTGTATGTGTATACATACATACCCATGTTTCCCTGAAAATACGACCTTTCCCGAAAGTAAGTCTTAGCTTGATTTTTACACGTGAGCCCAATATAAGCCCTACCCCCCTCCAAATAAGTCCTAATTAAGACCTCACCCACTCCAGGGTGCACGGATAAAAATTAAGCTAGTGTGGAGATGGGGGATGGAGCTGCCCTACTACTTACCTTTGGACAGTTGCCGGCAATTTCTTCTTCAACCAGCAAGGCTTTCCTGAAGGCCTCTGCAGCTGATAACAGAGCTCCAGATCAATGCGGAGCTCTGTTATCGGCTGCAGAGGCCTTCAGGAAAGCCTTGCCGGTCTTGCTGGCTGCAGAAGAAGTTTCTGAAGGCCTCTGACAGCGAAAAGGAGGCCGGGCGAGATGCATGCAAGAAAGATGAGTCAGTGGAAGACACCCCCTCCTGAAAATAAGACCTGGTGCCTTTTTTGGTGGCAAAAAAAAATATAAGACAGGGTCTTATTTTGAGGGAAATACGGTATATACATACACATATACATCAAATTTATATTTCACTGATAAAGAAATAAAGAGAGACTAGTATAGATCTATTTCAAGCTATTTAGCTCTCATCAGCTAGCCATATCCTTACTCAGATTCAAACTTGGGCTGCATGCGTATTAGGCAGTTGTATTAACCTCTGAGCCACAAGTTCTCTTCCCTTCATTTAGCTGATGAGAGCAAAATAGCTTGAAATAGATCTATACTAGTCTCCCTTTATTTCTTTATCAGCGAAATATAAATTTGGTATAAAAATGGTTTGCCATGAATGCAACTGCTTGAGGGCTCCTGGATTGGAGTTGAAAGGCGAAAGGGAAGCAGAATGCTCCCTCCCACATGTTGGGGTAGACCAAGTGCCTCGATAGAAAAACACTTTTTATATATATACACACATATACATACATACATACATACATACATACATACATACATACATACATACATACAAAATGGTTATCCAAAGAATGTAGAGCCAAATGGGACCAATAATTTGACAGGCACCCAAAAAGGTATCCGGAAGTATCTTGGTGTCCAGAAGCACTGAGTTGACTGCCCTTGAGTTATCCTATTATGATTCTAACAAATAGGCCCAGAGAAGTGGGCATTGTGCAGCATGTGTGATGGGCAATGGGTTGGAGAAAGTTGTTCTGGAGAGTAAACAGACTTGCTTTGCTTTTTATTTTGGTTTAGAAGGAATATTCAGAAACTTGGCAACAAGGTTGCAGCTAATAGATTTCCGATTTCTGGTACGGATTCTCTCACATACAATGGAGTTCCTTTATACTGCAAGAGGGAGCAGGCCGCTTCCTGTTATGAAAACACAGCCAAAAGCCTGACATTCAAAAGGTCTATATGAGCATTGGCTCAAACAACAATACTGATTAAGATCTGCAGGGGGAAAAATTAAGTTAGTATCACCGGCACCCAACAATGAGAAGGAGCAGCACTTAGAGTGACCTCAAGTCCACGGACAGTCCACAAACATTGTTTACAATAATGGACAATAATTATACCTCTTGATACCTCTTTGGAGAACTAGGAAAGCCATTTCTCCTAAAAATAAAAACCTGGGAGCATACCTGTTACTGTAAAATACCATGACCAGCAAGTTATATGGGATTTATATGTTTATATTATATTTATACGTTATTCTGAAAGCAGACCAGCACTCTGGGGTCATGACTGGCAAGGAAGCTGCTGCTGAACTGGGATTCCATCAACAACCTGTGCACAATATTTCCTGTCATGAGCATCAATAAGAGTAAACTAAAAATAAATTAAAATATGTGTTGGGTAATGCGGTGCCATGTTCATAGATGGCACTGGTACACTCAAGCACATCAAAACTAAAATTGCATTACATGAAAATGCCATACCCACATTTCCTAAAGCAAGTTTATATGCTTTAGGATATATGCAAATTTATATGCTGCCCTGAGTCTTCGGAGAGGGGCGGCATATAAATTTAATTAATTAAATTGAATTCAGTTCAGTTCAGTAGTGGGTTTCAATTTTGGCTGCTACTGGTTCGCTCGTGCACACGTGTGATGCTTCTGCGCATGCGCAGAGATGTCTGGGTGAGTGGGCGGAGCCTCCCGCCACCACCGCTCAATCTGGGGTGAACCGGTAGCAACCCACCACTGGTTCAGTTCCATATGCCATAGACAAAAAAGTAGAAACTGAGATGGGTCAAATGGAAGGAACAAGTTCTTTCTAAAGTTGATTGGAGCTCCTATCGCACTTGGATTCCCATAGCTAAAAATCAGAGCTTTGGAAAGTACCTTAGTTCAGGATATATTATAGTATTTTTGAAGATGACCATCCAGCCTCAGGATGGAAGACTAGAACTGTCAGAATCTCTGGCGATTTACCATGAATCCACTATGACAGGCCAAGCAAAGCTCCTGAGGACTTTTCTAATCTCATCAAGGGACAGCATTTTAGTGAAATAGATCTAGAAGACTCTTATTTACAGATGGAAATAGAGGTATTTCTTACCATGGTTATACATAAGGGGCTATATAATTATAACCACATTATTTATCGTCCAAAGCAGCACTTTTAGATGAAATGTTTTTGGAAAACTTCAAACCAAACACTGGAAATATTGGCAGATTTTGGTCTTCAAGCATGACACATCATGAGTTTTTTTCTCAAACTAGAACTACATATAATGTCACATCACTGATGCACAAATCCTACATAAAAATATAGAGAGAATTCAGATCGTTATGAGCAGTGGTGGGTTTCAATATTTTTTACTATCGGTTCTGTGGGCGTGGCTTGGTGGGTGTGGCGTGGCTTGGTGGGCGTGGCTTGGTGGGCGTGGCAGGGGCCATTCCCACCCCACTCCAGGGGAAGGTTACTGCAAAATCCCCATTTCCTCTTGATCAGCTGGGACTCAGGAGGCAGAGAATAGATGGGGGTGGTGCCAGTCAGAGGTGGTATTTACCGGTTCTCTGAACTACTCAAAATTTCTGCTACCAGTTCTCCAGAACTGGTCAGAACCTGCTGAAACCCACCTCTGGTTATGAGACCTTCAAATATGTCACGGATTTATTTATTTATGAGTGCCAACTTCTGGTGTCTGCGTGAACTGCATGAATGCATTTTTCTGGGCAAGAATTCCAGATGTGGTTTGCTCTTGCCTGCTTCCTAGGAATGAGAAGGAGTGACTGGTCAAGATCACTGAGCTGGATTTATGTCTAAGGCAGGACTAGAACTCACAATCTCCTGGTTTCTAGCCTGGTTCCTTAATCACTACACCAGGCCAGCTGTCGTGATTCTTTTTAGAATTTTGAGTTGGGAGGGATAGAGTGTATTAGTTATGTGGAAGATTAGATATGTGGAAGATATGTGGAAGACTGTGGAAAATTGGCCTGGACCTGTTTTTCCTTTTTGTGCATATAAGATTTAGCCAGCTCTAAATGTTGGAAATGCCATCAGACACCAGGATCGTATTACAATATGTGGTGGACATGTCCAGAAGCGAAAAACTATTGGATTAAAATTAAAACATGGTTAGAAGAAATGTTACAACAACATAAAGATTTAAAACCTGAACTGTTCCTATTGGGTATCTTACCAGAGAAATTTAGTAAAGAAAATATATATTTGACTATACATGTTATAACTTGGGAGTTGGGCGGCATAGAAATGCGACAAAATAAAATAAAATAAATATACTGCAGGGAGAATAGTATTTGCGCAAAGATGGAAAGCAGAGAAAATCCCTATAGAGGGAGAAGTAATTAAGAAAATATTGGATTGTGCAGAAATGAATAGATTGACTTTGACAAGAGAAGAATCAGAATACTTTAAGAAATGGGGGCAATTTTACCATTGGTTTGAGAAGAGATATATATAGGATAGATAAATGTATTAAATGGGGGAGAAATGTTACAATAAATGAAATGATAATATAAAGATATAAAGATCGGAGGAGTAAGAAGAAAACACAAAAGATGTACTCAGATGATACACTGAATGATTGATTATGTATTGTATGTTTGTTTGTCTATAAAATAAAAAAACTTTTAAAAAAAGATTTAACCAGCTAAGCCAATGTATATGTAATTTAACTTAACAAGTTTGTAATGTACATTCCTCCACATATAAACTGAGAAAAAATCACTCAGCAAACTAAGGATTGCATCATCACACTCGCCCACAAGCCTTTTACCTGTATTCATATTCGTAACTATTGAATGAAAGAGAACAATACAGGTTCCCTACTCTAACACCTATTAAGGGGAGAAAGAGCCATGGTTGCACACTAGAAATATTTTTCATAATAAAAAAATTCTTAGCAAAAGATCACTCATGTGGGTTCACAAGTTATTGACCAGATATGACCTCCAGGTGTTGCCTATTAGAAATGATGCCTCATTCTTTGATTGATTCTTTGTCATAGAATCAATTGGGTTCCCACGGTATTGGCCAAAGTTGCCATTCAGACTTTCCCCAGGTACTGTCTGTCTTACTTGAAAATATCTCAGCTGACTGAAGTCATGAACAAGCCACTGATAAGATGTGCTATCAAGCCATCTTCAGGTATTATAGAAAATGTTTCTTTAAAAAAAGTATTATAAGATGGCAAAGTCCCGTCATTAATAGGGAGAATATCAACGATTAAGATGAATATATTACCTAGAATCCTATATGTGTTCCAGACAATTCCAATTAGGCTGGGGAAAGAGTATTTTGAGAATTTAAATAAAATAGTGTTGAAATACATTTGGCAGGGCAAAAAAGCGAGAATAAAACTAAAATTGTTGCAAGATGTTAAAATACGAGGAGGATTTGACTTGCCTAATTGGGAATTATACTATCAAGCGACAAGTTTGATGTGGATCAAGGAATGGATAATGCTAAGAAATACTAGATTATTGATTTTAGAAGGACATGATTTGTTGTTGAGATGGCACTCTTTTTTATGGTATAAGGGAACAAAAACGCAGGGGTATTTTAGAAGACATTTTATACGAGACGCTTTGCTATTAAATTGGGAGAAGATTAAAAGGCAACATTATTTAAAAATTCCAGTCTGGTTATCAACTATTGAAGCATTCTCATATTCAATAACATTTAGAAAGGAACAAATTGTTAGATATAAGGAATTATTGAATGAAAAGGGTGAACTTAAATCTATGCAAGAATTAGAAGAACAAGGTATAAAGATGAATTGGTTTTCCTATTTTGCAAATGCAATCTAGATATGATAAAGATTTTAAGACAGAAGGTTTTTATAATAATTAGACTAATTTAGATAAAATTTTAACAGGTACTGATGAAAATGTAATTAAAAAACTATATGGATATTTATTAGAGGTTAAGTTGGAAGAAGAACAAGTTAAAGAAACAATGATTGCTTGGGGGGAAAATTTTGGACATGGAATTGACTTAGAGAAATGGCAAAAATTGTGGTCACAAAATTATAAAATGACAATGTCAACTGCATATAAAGAAAATTTGTATAAGATGTTTTACAGGTAGCATCTACCCCCGACGAGAATAGCCAGAATGTTCAAAAATAAATCTGAAAAATGTTGGAAATGTCATCAGATACCAGGATCATATTACCATATGTGGTGGACATGTGCAGAAGCCAAAATATATTGGACTAAAATCCACACATGGTTGGAAAAAATGACAAAAAAACACATAGATTTTAAACCAGAGATTTTTTTTATTGGGAATTATGCCTGAAATATATAATAAAGAATTGAGATATCTGATTGTGAATGTATTAACAGCGGCTAGGATTGTGTTTGCTAAAAATTGGAAAAATTAGAAAACACCAATGCAGGATGAAGTTATTAAGAAAATAATGGAATGTGCTGAAATGAGCAAATTGATATTTGAAATTAGAGAACAAAAAGATAAACAATACTATAAGATATGGGACCTATTTTGTCAATGGTTAGATAAAAAAATATGGAATGAAATATGGTAGAGACTCTCACAATACAGAATTCTAGTACTATGTGAAGTATAACATATAGATGCATTATTATTTGGATAGATTCAGGAGGATGAAATGAATGTTATAATAAAAATTAACTCAAATTTTAGAATATTTTGAATGATAATGAGGGAAGAAATAGCCATAGTCAAATAAACGATTAATGAGGATAACAATGTATAGATATATATTAGGTCGATGATATGAGAAGCTAGATAAACTGTAAATTGTAAGCTATGAATTTGGTGAATGATGCACAAAAGACTTGCAACCAACTGACACATTGTTTGTGATTGCAATTGAAGATGGTTTTATGTATGTTTGTTTAAAAAAAATAAAAAATATTTTCCAAAAAAAAAAAAAGATGGCAAAGTCCCAAGATATTTGAAACCTGAACAGAGACCCAAAGCCCTGGGAAGAAGTGGTGCTGACTAAGAATTGCCCAGCTATAGTAGTAACATTTGCTGCTATTTCTCAGGTTTCCTGACAAGCTGAAAAGATTAAAATAGGTATATAATTCTCTTGAAATCTTATTTTGACATTTCATCTTGCTCCGATGAAAATCAGAGCCATCTCCTGATTGGTCACCAGGTGGCAGCACAAAATGATTGCAATCTTACTCTGTTGCTCAGTTGTCTTCAGATGCTTGCCTAGGCAGTAACATTGGCATATTTACTGGGTTCTTTTGAAATGTTAATAAAATGAGCAGCAGAAAAAGCTACCCCTGACACTAGGAGCATCTACTGGTATTTCTACTATCAGAAGAAAGGTTGATTGGCTGATTGATTGATTATGTGCCATCATTGTTACTGTTGACTCTTAGCAACCATATAGATTCCCCCCACACACACAATGATTGCCTTATTGGGGTGGGGGTGGAGGGACAGCATATAAATTTAATAAATAAAAATAAATAAAATACATCTGTCCTTAACCTGGACTTTCAGATCTTTGAGTGGTGAACCAATTCCCACTATAACTGGATCATTTATCTATTTATCTATTTATCTATACAAATGAATATGGTCACCCAATTCACACACAATGACGCCTTGCTACTGGTCCTCCTCTTCTTCTCTTTCCTTCCATCTCTCCCAACATTGCTGCCTTTCCCAGACAGCTGTGTCTTTGCATAACACATCCAAAATAGGGTAATCTGAGTGTAGTTGTGGTGGCGCAGTGGTTAGAATGCAGTATTGCAGGCTTCTTCTGCTGATTCCTGGCTTCCAGCAGTTTAGCAGTTTGAGTCTCACTACCTTAAGGTTGGATCAGCCTTCCATCTTTCCGAGGTTGATGAAATGAGGACCTAAATTGTTGGGAGCAATATGCTGACCACTTAGAGAGGGCTGTAAACCACTGTGAAGCGCAGCGGTGGGTTTCAGCAGGTTCTGACCAGTTCTGGAGAACCGGTAGTGGAAATTTTGAGTAATTCAGAGAACCGGTAGTAAAAATTCTGACTGGCCCTGCCTCCATCTATTCTCTGCCTCCCGAGTCCCAGCTGATTGGGAGGGAATGGGGATTTTGCAGTAATCTTCCCCTGGATTGGGGAGGGAATGGAGATTTTACAGTATCCTTCTCCTGCCACGCCCACCAAGCCACGCCCACCAAGCCATGCCACACCGACCAAGCCACACCCATAGAACTGGTAGTAAAAAAATTTGAAACCCACCACTGGTGAAGCAGTATATATGTCTAAGTGCTATTGCTATTGCTAGTCATTTGTGCCTTGTCAGTAGAAAGTTAACAGCACATAAATTAGATTGCAATCTTAATTCTACAGGACAAAATTTAACCCATTATGGCCCTCTCACCATCGGAAAACCAGACTATTTGAAAAGCACACGATTCTACAAATTTACTAACCACAGTTTAGCCTGAGATGATGTGCAAACCCAATCCATGTGTTTTATGCCATGTTGTGCTAATCCAATAAATTGAGCTGACTGGGGAAACAAATATTACATTAACTAAGATAACCATGGTATAGTATGGCCAATTTATAGTACAATGGTTAAAATGTTGGACTGGGACTGGGTCAGATTTGATCATAGTAACTCATGGGATGACTAGGGCCAATCATTCTCTCACAGCCTAACAAATCTCATCACCTGGTATTTTGAGGATAAAGGGTGCCATTTTAAATTCTCAAAGGGAAGATAAGACAGCAATCTAGTCAATAAAACGAGATACGTTTTTTCTTCCCTCTTACTCCAGCAATTTTTAAAGGCATCTGTTCCCACTAAAATCAGTTCAAGTAATACTTGTCAATCAATTTGACACAATGCTTAAGAAGGACCTATTCTAAAGCAAGGTTTGCATTGTTGGATTCCATGGCCAAATATGGGCTCTTCCATCACCTGCCACATCATGAGGACATGACCCAGCCATTGAAGGTATTGCTCATGTTTTGTTCAACCATCAACTAGGCTTAGATATTTAACATCCCTATTTGAAAGAACAGCCCATGGGAACCTGAATCTCACACTGTCCCATTTCTTCCTGGGCTCTTTAAGCAGAACTCCTGAGTTTATATAGTCAAGGCAGTTTAACTAAGAACCCATTATATTAAACACATTGGGGCCTCATGTAAGGATGATGTACTCATATAAAGTCTGATTATTTGTGTTTATCATCTATGTATTTTATTACTGTATTTTCTTTCATCTATTTTGTCTTTTTTTTTAAAAAAAAATTGATTTATATGCCGCCCTTCTCCGGAGATTCAGGGTGACTTACAATGCGCTAAGCAATAGCCTTCATTCTTTTGTATATTTTATACAAAGTCAGCTTATAGCCCCCACAAACTGGGTCCTCAATTTACCTACCTTAGAAAGGATGGAAGGCTGAGTCAACCTTGAGCCTTGGAGAGATTCGAACCAGCAGAAATTGCAGGCAGCTGTGTTAATAACAGGGTGCACTAAACCACTTGAGATTAGATCCTGAATTTTACTTTTCTTTTCTTTTTTTTTATATGATGATAGGGCTAATCAATTAACTATTCTCCTACTACAGGTAGTCCTCAAATTACGACTACAATTGACCCCAAAATTTCTGTTGTTAAGTGAGACATTTGTTAAGTGACATTTTGCCTCATTTTACCACCTTTTTTGCCACAATTGTTAAGTGAATCACAGTAGTTGATAAGTTAGTAACATAGTTGTTAAGTTAGTAACATAGTTGTTAAGTGAATCTAGCTTCCCCATTGATTTTGCTTGTCAAAAAGTTGCAAAAGGTAATCACATGACCTCGGGACACAACAACGGTGATAAGTATGAACCAGTTGCCAAGCATCTGAATTCTGATCACATGATCATGGGGAATGCTACAAAGGTTGTACGTGTGAAAAACGGGTCATAAATCACTTTTTTCAGTGCCATTGTAACTTTGAACGGTCATTAAATGAACTGTTGTAAGTCGAGGACTACCTGTACTGTTATTTTCACACCGTGACACTCTTTTATCATTCCCTTCTGTGTTGTATAGTATTTTTGTACTGTTTGCTATTTATGTTTTATTTGGCTTGTATAATTTGAATCCACTTGCCTCTCAGCCTGCTAATTATGCTGATTAGGCAACATTTTTTAAAAAAGAAGAAGTGGCAAACAACCAATCATCCATAGGAAACACCGGTGAATCTCAGTTGTCACGTAAAGCGTGAAAAAAAGGATCTGCGTAATCTACTGAAATGGCATTTGCGTTTTCGGAAGGGAAGCAGAGAGCTCTGAGAAAAAGAATCCAAAACAAACAAGCTAAAAATTATAGTAGGCGCACACAATTGCAACATGTTTTATATACGAAACATAACTGTGATAATGAGTCACTGGGGAATCTAGTTTTTTTTTAAAAAAAATATCCCTTCGGTTGCGAATATGGAGTCTTGGCTGTTCTCTATTGGCATCGGGTTGGACTGGATGCGGTCTTCTTCTCTTTTTTTTGCCACAAATGAATGCAGAAGCTACCCACAAAGGGAAAAGGAAACCCCTAATGGAGTTCTGAATAGACCTGTGAAAAGGGATAATAAAAGTTGTCCTGGATTTCCTCTCCCAGCAGGTGCTTCCTTTGGCCCTTCTGTTCATTCATAAGATAGGTAGCCACAGACTGCCAAGATTGTTCTTTCAGCCAAAACCTACTGCTCTGGCCAGACGGTGAGAGAGAAAGCCCTTTGTTCTGTGGGTCAGTGACAGCCTCCCCACCAACATTAATAGAGAACCTGTTCAAGTGTGAGTGTTAATAACCTGAACAGAACTGAGCCCAATTGGAGTGTTTTCTCCCTTCCTTCAAATATACTGGTATCAGGGGTGGATTCTACTTACCTTTACTACCGGTTCGCAGCGGGAGTGTGCGCTTCTGCACATGAGCAGTTCACTCATGATGACATCATGGTGGGTGGGTGGAGCCTCCCACCGGTTTTACTACCGGTTCTATAGAACGGGACAGAACCAGGAGCAACCCACCACTCATAATGTTGGAGTGCATGTAGAGTAGATGGTAGACTGCAGTGTATTATGTACTTTGTAGTCTTAAACACCTAGAGAGGCCTCCAAACATATAATTTCCTCAACAGTGATTATAAATGTTTGAAAGCACAAGCGTGTGAAGATTAAACTCCTCACTTTATAGACCATGCTTCTAACTGGTCTATAAACATGTAGACAACTCTATGAGGCTCCCATGTGGAGAGAACCAGCAATTTTAGTGGACTGCCAGCTCTGAATTGGCTCCATCCATATGGGCAGTTCACTGGTTCTTCATTTGTGCCCTTCACAGACAGCTTCCAACAAGCAGAGTCAATGGAAAAGCTAGCAGTAAAACCACAAGTTGTGGTCATTGGATGTCTCACTGAATGACTACATCCCTTAGCAGCAGAGTTGTGAGTTCCAATTGTGGTTGTTACGCAAAGACTACCTGTACAGATCATCCAACAAGATGACAAGAGGTCTACGTGCCAAATTCAGAACTATATCTGGACAGGAAAGGCTGAAGATAATCACTTTCCTGGAGATACAATGCTACTATACGCTTCATAAATTTAACTAAACGTGGCATATTGGCTACTGGCTTAGGCTATGAAATCAGCTGTCAACTCTGACTGAGGCCATTTTGAGGCTTCAGGGCTGCCACAACTGGAGCTAAGGGATAGGGAGGGGAAAAATAGAGATAGCTGGGGTTTGTAGCCAAAACAAAATACTTTCTCTTGGGAACCAAGGACATTTTAGCAAGTGCTTGGAAGGAGGGGACTGAGGTCACCTAGCAACTGGACTGTATCCTGATTGGACCATGTGGCTGATTGTTTTGAGAAAGTGAAAACCTCTACTTTTAATTAGGTGAAAAGCACAGGAACATTTAGAGTTGGTTTTCACCAGCCTATGCCAATAGCCTAACCAATAAAGCTATTCTATGAGGAATCTACATGTCATGGAGTTTTGTTTGCTGTGGGTATGTTGCTTGGAAACTTGACATTAGCACTGCCAGTGAAGGTTGCTCAACCAAGGGTCTTTTCACTGCTTCCTTTAAATTACTGGGAAACTCTACTGATAAATAATGACCATTGACATGAAACAGTAGCAATTCTTAAAAGCCAGGATGGGGAACCATATACCAATCAAGCCGTGGTATTAACAAAATCTAGCCCTCCCAAGTCAAGCAGAGATGGGTTTTCAGGGCTCGCTACTTCTACATTGTTAAACCATGTTTACTGAACCACAATTTAATAAATAAATCCCATTGAGGTGGATTCTCACAACACCCTGAGTCATGGTTTATAAACTACACTAGGTTGATTCACTCATTACGTTAAGCAAAGCCAAACGCTCTTTTCATAATTTTACACATTTATTTTAATTTATTCTGCATGGTGGAGTTGTTTATTCTACATGCTGATATTAAGTATGGAAGCCACTTGAAGAATATGCTGGCTTAAAGAAATGCTAAACACATTTCCAATTCTCATTTATCTTGGCAATGAAGAAGACTAGAGCTTCTGTCCACATCAGAAGTGGAGCACTGTAAGCAAAACACCTGGTCTCTGCCCTACTCTTGCCATCCTCTTCTCCTATCACTGAACCAGTGGTTGATTGCTGGAGATCCAAAACATGCAACAAGGACTTCAGCATCTCATGACCTATTGACCACAAGGGTGGGAAGTATGATGTAGTTAACTACTTTGTGTTCCTTCTATCAATCACCCTGCCTGATGTTTGTCTAAAATATTGTTAATCTTAGGTCAGGCTGTCCTGCCTTTCTTCCCGGGCGCACATGCATGGACCATATGTTCTTGTCCTGGAAGGATGTAGGTCGCTATATGCTTGGGAGTGCCTGTTCCTCCTTATAAATAATCTCCTTGCTGTTATAACATCTGCTTCACCAAAAACCTTGTTCAGGTTCTGCTTTCAATAACTTTCACAAGCACATATGGCATGCTTCAACCTCCAACAGAGAGAAGAAGGGAAAGCAACAACTGCTGTATTCCCACATTGAAGTTGCACTGAACTGATCCAGCTGCCCTTTACTGAAGTTGCATATGGTTCATCTTCATTGTGGACTTTGTAGTTCTGATATTATATAATGTAATAATCAACTGGGATGCACATCACTTCAAAGCTTCCAACAGAAGATGCAGCCAAAAGTTCCACACTGGAACATTATGTAACCTCACTGTGGAGCAGGGGGGAAACCCAGCAGGTTCTGACAGGTTCTGGAGAACGGTAGCGGAAATTTTGAGTAGTTCAGAGAACTGGCAAATGCCACCTCTGGCTGGCCCCAGTGGGGTAGGAATGGAGATTTTGCAGTATTTTTCCCTGGAGTGGGGTGGGAATGGGGATTTTGCAGTATCCTTCTCCTGGAGTGGGGTGGGAATGGGGATTTTGCAGTATCCTTCCCCTGGAGTGGAGTAGGTATGGAGATTTGACAGTATCCTTCCCCTGCCACACCCACCAAGCCACACCCACAGAACCGGTAGTAAAAGAAATTGGATTTCACCACTGCTGTGGAGTCCTTCCATTGATAACCCTGTAGTGGAGCAAGTGTCAAACTTGATTTCATTTGAGGGCCGCATCAGGGTTGCGTTTGACCTTGCGGGCCAGGATCAGCAAGGCCAGGGTGGGCATGGTCAGCTCGACGTCACTCGTGTCGGGTGCACCTGTGGAGGCCTGAGCACTCTGTCAACAAAAATGGGCTCCTGAGGTCCGTTTTCAGCTGTGATGGCCTCCTGCCAGCAAAAACGGCAGCCCTCCTGAGCTCCGTTTTCACTGGCAGAGGCACCACGGGCCGGTCCTTCACTGTTTTCAGGGCGGCCCCGTGGGCCAGACCTATGCACCCCGCAGGCCAGATCGGGCCCTTGGGCCTTGAGTTTGACACCCCGGCTTAGATCAATGATCTACTGGTAACTACTGAAATGAGTCATAATAACAAATTCCAAAAAGAGTGGAGGAGAAACTCTCCCCTGTTTCTCCTCCACTCTTTTTGGAATTTGTTATTATGACTCTTTTGCTGCTGATTTTCCTTTGCTGCTGATTTTCTCATCCCGTGGAAATTGAAGAACTGGCAGTAGAAGTTCTGCGTCCTCTTTTCTTCTTCCAAGGGTCCTTTGCATCTAAAGACACCTTGGTCTGATTGATTGGCATGGCTTGTATAAACAAGTATGGAAAAACACTACTTTTGCAGCAAAGCAAGAAACAACAGGTACAATTAGGGGCAACTGCAAGCGGGTCAGAAATGCCAAGAGGGCAGCTATTAGAAAAATTGCACAGTTCTGGCCTTCTTCTTGAGAATATTTTTTTTTAACCATAACCACCATAACCCACAGTGGAAGCTGTTTTCCAGGCCTGAGGTATGTTGAGGAGAATGTTGTACATTCATGTCTTAAAGAGTTAGTGAGTGTCTTGATGCTGGGGCAAGCAGAACAGGGAGAGGCATCCTCTCCTGCTTAATCCACATCCAAATAAAAGGACGAGCCCAGCTGAGGCCTGAGGCCTTCCAACCTCTCCTGAAATACGCTCACTTCCCATTCCTCAGTAAAGCACTGGAGATACCAAAAAAGCCACTACCTCTGTTGGCTTGGTTACTAGCTGGCTACAACTAACCTCTTAGCATGATAAGCATAATTTAAATGTTTTTTATTAGGATTTAAATGTATTGTGAGCCGCCCTGAGTCTTCGGAGAGGGGCGGCATATAAATTTAATTAAATTGAAATTGAAATAAGGCAATCTTGAAGTTAAAATAATGACAAGCAGACCTGTTATTTTATTTTCTGTTGAGCATGGTTTCCATCAACCCCATGGACTAGAGCAGAGCCCCCCTCCCCACCGTTTGGGCACCAGGGACCGGTTCTGTGGAGACAGGTTTTTCCCTGGACCGGAGGGGGCATGGTTTCATAGGCTGCCTGCATCCCGGGGATGGGGCTTCACTTGTTTGTGTGGCCTAGTTTCTGGCATGCCACGGCCCAGTGCAGTCCACAGACTGGTGGTTGGGGGCCCCTGGACTAGGGAGTTAAATGTTATAGCCTAGCATACTTGGGAGGGTGCACCAGCTAAGCCAATATCTATTGCTTTAATAATTACTGGTATGTGGTTTCTTTTCTCTGTTTTGCAACAGAGAAGGGAATGACGGACAAACACAAGAAAGGATGGGGAGGGGTGTATCCATGCAGATGTTACCCGGGAAGGTGAGATTCCCACACTGGGTAGGAAATGCTGCTTCTTTTGTGGAACCCTGAACTCTGTTTGAGGAAGTTGCAGCAAGTCAGTTTCTCAGCGGCAGAGATGAAGGTAGAAGGGAGTTAGGGAGGCCCGGCTATTCTTAGAGACAAGAGGAGGGGAGGCAGAGCAGGGTGAACGGAAAGGGGGAAATTTATTATTGTGAGACTTTGTTTACTTCATGAACTGAATGAATGAAATGACCTTGTTTATTGTCCAAAGCCTGAATGGAGAGCAAAGTGTGAGATGGGGGGAGCAATCCTTTAGGATTGTTAATTCACAATTTCTTCTTTCCTCTTGTTCATATTATTGCCAAAGTGAGAAATAGATCCCTTCCTCCGTCTATCTCAAAGCAGGAAGTTCTTAAGAGACACTTTCCACGATAGTCACAGAGAATGTTGCTATCATCCTGGAAACTCTGGGTTCAAAAGCTCAGCTCATACTGAAGCCAGCCAAATGTCCCTGGGTGGATACCGTCTGCCTTCATGTTCCTCTATTGATCAATAAAATGAGAATCTCACTTGATGAAGAAATGCTCCATGGCTCCATTGGTGAAGCAAGATTAAGAACAGACTAATAACAGATTTCCCCCTCTACTTCTCTCCCCCCTCCCCCTCTCCCCACTCATCTTATTCCCTCCTTTCCCATCTTTTAGTTAGGGTTGTGCATTTATCTTTTATTTATTTATTTCGTTCCTATTGTGTATAGGTTTTATAAAATTTTATCTCTTTAATATTGTAATATTAAATATAATAATAAATTGTAAACCATAAATAAATAAAATAAAATAAAATAAAATAAAATAAAATAAAATAAAATAAAATAATAAAATAAAATAAAATAAAATAAAATAAAATAAAATAAAATAAAATAAAATAAAATAAAATAAAATAAAATAAAAGAGCCACAGTGGTGCAGTGGTTAGAATGCAGTACTGCAGGCTACTTCAGCAGTTTGGCAGTTCGGGTCTCACTGGCTCAAGGTTGACACAGCCTTCCATCCTTCCAAGGTCGGTAAAATGAGGACCCAGATTGTTGGGGCAGGGGTGAAATCCAGCAGGTTCTGACAGGTTCTGGAGAACCCGTAGCGGAAATTTTGAGAAGTTTGGAGAACTGGCAAATACAACCTCTGGCTGGCACCAGAGTGGGGTGGGAATGGAGATTTTGAAATATCCTTCCCCCAGGAGTGGGGTAGAAATGGAGATTTTGCAGTATCCTTTCCCTGCACACCAACCCAGCCACACCATGCCCACCAAGCCACGTCCACAGAACCGGTAGTAAAAAAATTTGAATTTCACCACTGTGTTGGGGGCAATATGCTGACTCTGGAAACCGCTTAGAGAGGGCTGTAAAGCACTGTAAAGCGGTATATAAGTCTAAGTGCTATTGCTTTAAACAAACAACTCAAAACAAGTTCTCAAAATTCCAAATGTGCCCACCTGCTCAGGAAATCAAGGATTAACCCAGTTGTGTATTATATATCCAATATGGTTGCCACTTGCTTAGGTAACATTGGTATCTTTTTACTGAAGAAATTTGACTTTTTATTAGAAGTTTTCTCTAGTTAATGCCATCATGGTCTAGATTCTTAAGTGAAGGCTTAAGAAAAACAGTGAGATGACTCAGTGTGGCCCATCATTGTTTTACAGTGCTCCTGAGATTAGTATACTTTATGTCAACATTGCAAAGAGGTAGGTTATCTTTGGCTAGAAGTGTTTGGCCTCAAAATGGCAGGTCTAACTTGCTAAGCAAACTTCCTTTCCTTTTTAATATGTGCTGCATGCATTGCAGACATAAAAGGGAGATGAAATCTTAATTATCTGGGTGTGCATCCAATTTTGAAGCTGGTGACCAGCACTGTGGGTGCCTCTGTCTCTGGTTAATGTCTTTTATGAGTCAGAGACTATGGTCTTCTAGTAGCATGCCAGAGAATGACTGCTCTCCAAAAAATTGGTGGACCTTGAGCTGCAACAAAATTTGATTTCAGCAAGGCTTGGATCTGAGATTAAAATCAAATAAATGTATAGGGAATATAATGCCATAGAAAGTAGAAACGGTGGCTGTTCTCAAAAAAATCTCAGTCAGACCTGGTTAATACAGAGCACCAGAAAAACCAAGGAGTGGACATTGAATTGGAAAGCTGAAACAATTTCTTCTTTCTGGAATGTTAAAATGGTAAATTTGGCTACAATTACTGGAAGGACTCTTAAGGTGCAGCAAAACAAGTCCATTGAGGGCTCAGATCAAACAAATTGTATTGCTGTGGTCTACAAGTCACAATCTTTCCTAAAGTGCCACTGTGATAGACATTAGATTATCCAGGTCCCAGGAAAGTCTAAACCAGGGGTGTCAAACTCAAGGCCTGGGGGCCAGATCTGGCCCACGGGGTGCTTAGATCTGGCCCAGGGGCCCACCCTGGAAACAGCGAAGGACCAGCCCATGGTATCTCTGCCAGCAAAAACGGAGCTTGGGAGGGCAGAGTGCTCTGTTTTCGCTGGCAGAGAGTTGCAGGAGGCCATCCTAGTCGAAAATGGAGCTTGGGAGCCTATTTTCACTGGCAGAGCACTCGGGCCACCACAGATGCCCCCGACACGAGTGACGTCAAGCTGGCCACACCCACCTTGGCCATGCCCACCCCGGCCCCTGAAGTCAAACACAACCCTGATGCATCCTTCAATTAAATCGAGTTTGACACTCCTGGTCTAAAACGATAAAATGTTAACCTGGATTGTGATGTCTGCCGAACTCGACATTTTTAAAGAAGAAAAGCATAGATTTTGAAGAAATGGTTCTTAGAGAATTTGATTCAGGGACTCATCCAATTCTTTTGGTTTGCAATTTTTGTACACAGCTGGGATCAAAGATCGCTGAATGACATTTGAGGAGCTCACAAAAGGTAGCCCATATGTGAGTCAATGCAGGAAGCATAAGAAAAGTAAGCAATGCTGCCATTCAGTGGTCTTGTCAAGGAACTGCTGCCTGACCTGTTAAGGACAGTGAAATCTGCAGCCAAAGTCTTGGATAGAGAATAAACCAATCCTTCCAGCTTAACTCATCCCTCCCAAAGCTTTTGAATTTCTAGCCATTCTGATTTTGGTGGGGGAGGGGGATCTATGTTTCTTTACCTGAAAGAATTCTGTATATCAGTATTCTAACCAATATTCATTTAAAAGAGCTAGAAAATTTAGTAAATTAAGGAGCTGCTAAGGAAAAAAAAATCCTTCTTCCAGGGCAGGATTAATTCCAAAGTACTAGTTCCAAACTCTTGCAGAAGTTGAACAAGGGTGACCACCCAGTGTGTGTCTGTCTGTCTGTCTGTCTGTCTGTCTGTGTCTCTCTCTCCCTCTCCCTCCTTCAGTCCTAGGAAATAGGCAATGGCAAAGCACTTTTGAAATCTTGCCAAGAAAACTACAAGGGTTTATTCAGGCAGTTGCCAGGAGTCAACACTGACTCAAAGGCGCACAAGCACACACACACAAAATCATGTGTAAATTTATTTCATGATGAAACAACAATAGGATAGGATAGGATAGGATAGGATAGGATAGGATAGAATAGAATAGAATAGAATAGAATAGAATAGAATAGAATAGAATAGAATAGAATAGAATAGAATAGAATAGAATAGAATAGCTTTATTGTCACTCTGAATGTACACTAATCGGCATATACATTAAAATGAAATTACGTTCATACAGCTCTCAAAGGGTCTCCGCCTCTAATATAAACATAAACATGACAAGATAAATAAATAAATACAAAATTATGCATGTACCCACATGTATTATATAACGCAGAGAAACATCAAGGCTCAGTTTTCATCTTTTGGTAGAACAAAAAATGATTGCTTGTAGCTTCAGGCAACCCTAGGAACCTAGCTGCATTTAATGGATCAGCCTGGTCCATTGCCCTGGGGTGCCTCTGGAAGTCCTCAAGCAAAATAGGGTAGCCTCTTAATACTTCCACCCAAAAACAACAACAACAACAAAAGAAGACACAGCTTTACTTAAAATGGGCATTTGCTAATTTATACATTCAAATGCAATTTTAGAAGGTCTGACAAATCCTTCAATGATTTCTGCACTAAATTATTCAGGAAGCTGCTTATAATTAGCTTTGAGAAAATAATAGAGAAATGTGATGATATTCATGCAACACAGTTATTCATGTTTATTTTAACTCCTGTTTGCTGAGTTAATCCACCTTGTAGGCTCACATGTCATACCAAACTATCCTCACAACTTTGACTTATTAAAGCGTCAGCATATTCTTTTATCTTACATACGTTGGAAACTCTTCTTGGGTTTCTTCAGATTCCCAGCTAGTCCAGGCATCAGTTGCAGATGGATGGTTTCAGCTGCCTTCCTGCCTCATGGGTCTTTATCTTTCAGCTAGCCTTGACCTGGATAGACACCTGCTTCTGGCAGCCCTTTAGACAACTGAGGTTGTGATCTTACTCATCAGAAGGATAACATGGTGGGGAAAGATGAGATGGAGGATGCCCTCAAATGCAGGGCTTTCCTTTGTCAAGGAAGACACATGGGCCTCCGAAGCAGGGTGTCAAAGCAACCAGCCCAGCAACTGGTATTCAGGGATATTTGTGTCTCTTAACACTAAGGCTACAATTAGTCATTGTGACACATGGCTACTGAAAAACTGAAATGAATTCAATAGACCTGACCTCCCCTGGTTGGGACGATAAGATCCAAACATGAGATCCTGGAAGCTCCGGAGGATGGGTCCCTGAGGTCTGGCCTTCAGAAACAGAAGAGATAAAATTCAGCTGATGTATATTTCAGGGTTGGAGAAGGCCACAAAATGTGCAAAGCAACAGTGTCTTCTTTTGCTATTGTGTTCCTTCAGGAACATCATTCCTATTGTTCAGGATATTTAATACAATTAATACAATACAATGAAAGGTGCTGCTAAAAAATTGTGTGGAAAAGGAAAAGGAAATGGAACCCTCAGCTTCATAATTTAAAAACATACTTTTCCAAAGAAGTCATTATCCAAAGGAGAAAAATATTGCTTAAAACGATGTAACACAGAAGTTGAGGTAAATTTAATGGAATTAATAACATTGGTGCAAATTCATATGGAGGGGATGTCACGATAAGCAAGGAAATAAACTGGATCAGAGGTGGGTTTCAGCAGGTTCTGACCAGTTCTGGAGAACTGGTAGTAAAAATTCTGACTGGCCCCGCCCCCATCTATTCTCTGCCTCCCAAGTCCCAGCTGATTGGGAGGAAATGGGGATTTTGCAATAACTTTCACCTGGAGTGGGGTGGGAATGGAGATTTTACAGTATCCTTCCCCTGCCATGCCCACAAAGCCACACCCACAGAACTGGTAGTAAAAAATGTTGAAATCCACCACTGATCTGGATGTTAGAAATCTGGGTGTCTAAGCAAAGGTAGACGGATATTTCGATAAAGAATGGGCAATAGGTAAGCTGATCATAGACTATAATACAAAGACTCTCGCCAGATAGTGGGAACCTCGCAAATAAACCTGAACCTTTTATTGGGAGCAGGATGTCACCCATAGAGTTAACAGAAAGAAATGAAATTTTGAGTGCAGGAAATATATACGATGTTGGATTCAGAGGAACATATCTAGGGACTTTGACCGAAACAAGCTTTGACCCAGAAAGACCAAGCCTGATAGAAGTAACTAGAAAAAAAGGAAATGAAGTAGTTAGCTTAGGAAAACAAGCTGAGGAAATAAACAGGAATCAGACATTTAAAGTGAAAGGTTAGCTGAGAGTGAAGGAAAAAGGAGGCAAGTGAGAGCGAGATTTCTCATGAATCACTCATAAAACAAAATGAGAGAAGGAAAGGATAATGCTGTCAAATTTGGTGAGCCAAGGAAGAAAATTCAGACAGAAAAAGGATTTAAGGGAGCTGGATAAGTGGCCAAGTTTCCACTGTGAGGAGAATCAATTCAATGTGCGGGACTTGAGACATCCACAAGATTGTATATGTCAAGATGATAGCCACAATGGAAGCCCTGCCCCTTTTAACATGCACCACTAGGCATGCCAGGGTCATGGTTAATCCAAGAGACCGAGGATTAGCTTGATGTATGATTGCTGTCATGATTGGAAGAAGCAATGTTCTGACAATCCAGATTTGGATCAAGGTCAGGAGGGAGGGAGGGGAGAAACAAAGAGGGATCAAATAGAGCCAAAAGAAAGGTAGAAGAAACAAGATGTTTGCAAGTCAACTAAAATGGACTTTTTGACATTTTAAAGCTAATGGGTTTTGAAAAGCACCCTCCCTGATTGTTGGGTGACAAAGAGTGAGAGAGACAGAAGGACTACATTTTCTTAACGTGCTTCACATGACTGGTTTTTTTCCCCAATAGCTTCTGCTCTGTAAGATAATTCTCATATTTATATAAATCATGTATATGATTTCAATAATTCAATAAATTCAATAAATAATAATAATAATAATGATGATGATGATGATGATGATGATGATGATGTATGTCTGTGAGACTGTAAGAGTTCTGTTTTAGTACTTGCCTTAAACAGCCATCTTTCATTCTGAAAGCAAGAAATTAAAGTGTGTTATTTATTCATAATCAGAATGTCTTGAATCTTATTCAGTCTGGGCAGGTGCCCTTTACTTCTGCTCCTGTTGGGGATAGGAAAGAGTAGGGACCCTCAGCTGTAGGACTTCCTTCTGAAGTAGAGTTTCTCAAACTCAGGATTAGCCTCAGTAGATACAATGGGCCTCCCTAAAATGCTGATATAAAGGACATGGAAGAAGACACACAGAGAAGCAATTTTTCGCTTAGTTAAAATCTATTCTTTTTGTACAACAATTGTTTTAAGTCACAAAAAAATAGGAAAGTATCACTCAATAGAAGATTAATAATTGCATTATCAGCTAGAGAGTCAGGTAAAGGGCCTATGGATAAAAACTTGACATACAGGAAATAAAGGCACTCTTACAGCTGAGATGACAAGCTGTCACATCTAAAAACTATCAGACACACAAAATAATATTCAGAGAACAAGCTCTTTGGACCATTCTTTTCAACCCTGTGTCCTCCAGCTATGTGGGAATATGTCCTCTGTTTTCTCCAGACTTTTAAATAAACAACTGCCACTGGACTGATGAGAGAGTTGTCTCTATCCCCCTAAAGCATCGTTTCTCAACCACGGCATGGTATTTTCCCTACTCCTTTTCAACATTTATATGTTGGGTGAGATCATCCATCACCATGGGTTGAAGTATGCACAGTATGCTGATGACACCAAACTCTATATTTTCCATTCTTGGTGGTGACCACAGGTGGGTTTCAGCAGGTTCTGACCAGTTCTGGAGAATCGGTAGTGGAAATTTTGAGTAGTTCGGAGAACTGGTAGTAAAAATTCTGATTAGCCGGTCTGTCCTGATTTTAGGGTTAGTTTTAAAATTTTAATATTTATTTTAATTGACAAGTTTTAAATTATGGGCCAAATTTATAAATTATTTTAACTTTATTTTTAACTGTGATGTTTGTATAGATATTTTTTATCTGGCTGTTCACTGCCCTGAGTCCGAAAGGAGAAGGGCGGTATAGAAATTCGAATAAATGAAAATGAAATGAAAAATGATTGACCCTGCCCCCATCTATTTTCTGCCTCCCGAGTCCCAGCTGACTGGGAGGAAATGGGGATTTTGCAGTATCCTTCCCCTGGAGTTGGGTGGGAATGGAGATTTTACAGTATTCTTCCCCTGCCACCCAAACCATACCTACCAAGCCACCCCCACAGAACCGGTAGTAAAAAAATTTGAAACCCACCACTGGTGGTGACCCAAGTGATGCTGCCCTCTCATGGTACCTGGAGGTATGGAGGCCTGGATGGGGGACAGCAGGCTTGAACTGAACCCTGGTAAGACCGAATGGCTTTGGGTACATGGGGTTCCAGGATCTAGGACTTTGTCATCTTTGACTCTGGATGAGATGACACTGCCCCAGAAAGAACCGGTTCACAACTTAGGGGTTCTCCTGGACTTGTGACTCCTGTTTGAGGAGCAGGTGGCAGTTGTGGCTAGGAGAGCCTTTGCACAACTTTGTGTGGTGCACCAGTCATGGCCATTCCTGGATCAGGATTCCCTGTACCCGGTCATTCAGTCTCTAGTCATCTCACAGTTGGACTATTATAATGCGCTAGAAGAGCATTCAGAAGCTACAGCTGGTGCAGAGTGCAGCAGTGCAAGCAGTTGGGGTGGGGGGACAACAATGGCCCCTGTAATACCACTGCTCTGTGAGCTGCATTGGTTGCTGGCCTACGTCCAGATGTAATTCAAGGTGTTGGTGATCACCTTTAAAGCCCTTTATGGCATGGGTCCAGGTTACTGTCTCACCCCACTGGAATTAGCCTGCCTTCATTTGTGCCACCTTTTGTAAGGGCCTGAAGACATGACTCTGCCAGTTGGCTTGGGGTCCCAATGGGGGAACAGCACACTGGAGGTGGTTGATTGAGTAACAACAGATCCCACTTCCCTACTACTCCATTCCCGCCCTCCCCACCTATCCTTAGATTTTAATGTTTAGCTTTTATGTATTTCTGTTTTGATTTATATGATTACATTAGATTTTTATGACTGTGAACGACCCAGAGTTACCCTATGGTGAATGGGCGCCAATAAATGTTATAAATAAATAAAGCTGGCTTCGTAATTATGGGAGTTGAAGTCTACATATCTTCAAGCTGCCAAGATTGGGGGAAAATCTGTCCTAAGCTAAAAACCAACATTCCTATAGTTTGTAACAGGGCTGCAAATATCTCTTCCGTACAAATCCAATCAGCAACAAACACAGCGGGAGTTGTGGGAGGGAGTGGGAGGGAGTCTCATTTGAAAGTGTTTTCCGGAGGCCTAACAACTACCTGCAGGCAGTCCCTGGGATAACAGGCTTCTGCATAAGCCTGGCTGTTGGTTCTACCTGCAGAGAGTCATTTAAGGAAACTGACTTTCCTTTTGACTTAAGGCAGATTTTAATGGAGACTGCAATATCTTGGGACTAGGAATCCATATCACCCTCACCCTCCTCGGAAATCGACAGTCGTTGCAGGGCAGCTTTTTCAGCCCAGAACTCTTCCCAAAGTACAATTTCATACAATGATCAACATTTATAATAGCCAAATATCTTGGGGCCATATCTATGATGCTACAATATCAACAGATCAAGATTGAGTCTTGAGTCTAAGTTACCAATCATGATAGTGCTATTATGAAAGAAGACCAAGCATAACAAATTCTGGAAGGCTTCCCAGAAGGAAAAGCAGATGTAGGATCACCCTAAATTGTCACCGCAAACATTTTTTATACAGGTACCGGTAAATATTCCTTGAGATCTTTAGTGTCTTGCAATATCCAGTGTGGCCACAGGATGTCTCCCTATCTTGCACAAAATACACACACGGGTCCCTTTTAATAGCTAATTAAAGATAGTGCTTGGAATTGTGCAGGAAGTGTTCTTACTTCAGTACAAAAAGCTTTAATTCTTTTTTAAAAAACTATTTATTATACATGTATAATAGTCTGAGGAGCCTCTGCTGAGAGTTATAGCTGCTTCCAGCAACCTTTTCCAATATTTGCTTTCCAAAAATATCAGATAAACAGGCTCCGATCATCCTTCTGGCAGAACAGAAATTAGGATGGTGCTGGATTGGGGGCAGATCAATATACACTATCAGAATTTTACAATAAAAAGGAGTTGTTCAGTTCAGTAAACTGGATCCATCAGTAGCAAAACTGGAGCAATTGCGCAGGTCATTGAAAGGAGGGGAGAACCGGAAGCAGAATCTGGGATAAAGACTTGACTGTAAGGTCCAATGTCATCTGCTCCTTCAGGAATAAAGGGCTTTCCTTCTTGTGCGGTGGCCTTTTGTATCCAGTCAAGGTAGCTGAAGACTGCAGTGTAGACCATGGGGCTTGCCTCTGGGTCACAGTTACCTCCCCAGCTTGCTATGCCAACCACAAACCATTTCATGTTGCTTCCAGAATCACAGAACAAGGGACTCCCACTCTCCACCTGGTGAAATGAAAGTACAGCTGAAATAGCCCAAATTCCTATGTAAAAGGCTTTGAAGGGTTCAAAACAATATGTTAATCGTGGACAATCGAATGTGTCTTTGTTATATTGATTGTTGCCACAAAAGACAAAGATCAGCTTTCTCCTCCTTTTTTATACCAATCTGTCAAAATTGTAACGAAACTTTACCTAAATCAAAAGTACATTCTCTCCCTACATATTCTAGTCTCCATTTTAATTTCCATGTCTTATTTCTCCTGGCTTGGATTTTGGATTGTAAACACCAAAAGCATAATAAAAATGATTTAAAACATAGCTTAATCCTCCAACCATTGCCCTCCCCTTGCCTTCAAAATTTTCTTTAACTGTCAACTGCCTATTTCTATTTAACAACAATCAGATAATAATAACAATCTCCTGAAACTTCTGAATTCTTCCTCTCCCACACAAAATACACAAGATCTGTCTGTTGCAGCAAAGCCCTTGCTCCTATTTTTGTTATTTAAAGAGCTAACAAACAAATTAAAGGATCACAAAGATATCAAAGAAGAAAGAGAAAAGAAGGGATGGGAAAAGCAGAAGAAACACAAGCAAAGAAAATAACGATGTGTCTTTTCTCCTTTTCTGAATATCTGGCCTCCAATATTGTGGGCTTGAATTTAATATATCCCTATGCACTAAGGCAGGGATTGGCAACCTTAAACACTCAAAGAGCCACAAAGGTCCTAACCAGAAGCCTCCGTTCAATTCTGGAGCCAACCGGAAGTCCGGTTCCCCCCTCATAGTCTCCTCCTAGTGAGGCATCCTTTTTCCTCTGCTGAGGAGGTCTGGTTCCCCCACCATAGAGTCTCCCCCTAGCATGGTGTCATTTTTGCTCTGCCTGTCCTAACCGAACGCCCTATCAATTGTGGAGCCGACCAGCAACAGGGAACCGCAGCAGAGGGATGAAAGAGCCACATGCAGCTCCAGAGCCGCGGGTTGCTGACCCCTGCACGAAGGAACAGTTTTAGCTTGATACTTTCCTAAAATATCTTCCCTAGGTGTTTGAAAGTTGAATAACAAAAAATGGGCACGAGTTTTTGTGCAAAATATATTGGGGTCTTCTAGTAGCTCAAGATGAGATTAAATGTACCTCGCAGTTCTCCTCCATGTTTTCCTTAGAAACAGCACAGAAGACATTCCCGATTAACCCTTGGATCTCCTTGGAACATACGTCTCTGTCAATTAGAGTTACTTCTACCTTCATTAATATGTGGGTTAATTTCTCAGCATTATCTGCAGGCAAAAGGAAAGGGTGAAGGCCAAGTAACAGTTTAGAATCAACCAATAATGGGTAGAAATCAGCCACGCAGCGTTTCACAGGACAGAATATATTAAGAAACATAACTGTCCTGTCACCATAAACAAGGAGCAGCCCTGCCAATTTCATGGAATTATGTCAGAGATGCCAGCTTTGCTCTCATGTGATAGAAAGGGATCCTGGTCTCATGTATTAAGGAAGGAAGGGAAGAAAGAATGCACAGCTTGAAGTGGGTAGGCAGCATGTTGTTGCTCTAATCCCCTTTTATATGATCCTTGCAGATCCATAAGACTGTGCTGCTGATTCAACCAGTCAAAGAGAATTTCCATTTTCTAGGGCAGGGTTTCTCAACCTTAAGATACATGGACCAACTCCCAAAATTCCCTAGCCAGCTTGTTAGTTGCTAACTGGGGAATTCTGGGAGTTGAGCTCACACATTAAAGTTGCCAAGGTTGACAAATACTGTTCTAGAAAAAAAAAATACATTAACGGGCTAGATTAGATTAATTTATCTGTAATGAGTTAGATTAGATAGTCATCTGTAAAAATCCTTGAAAACCCCTTAAAATTCAGCTCACTCTTGGGCCAGTTGAAAGTATAAATACATATACATGTATATAACTGTATCTTATACCAGTTTTTAAAGTAGACATAGATTAGCATAGATTTTCCTTTCATCTTCAAACTGATGTCCCACAGTCAGTGAAGAACCAAAACCGAAAAATGAACAGCTCTTTCAGTAAGATAACAATCCAAAACACACCTCCAAATTAATTATGAAATACTTACAGGAACAAAGGTAAAAGTTTTGAAAAGGCCTCCACAACCCCCAGATTAGAGACTTTATAAAAATTCCCTTACAATATTTCTAAAATGAAAGAGTTTGGTGCAGAAGGATGGGAAACTTTCCAAAACTAAGCAAGGAAGATTCTTAGCTGGCTCCAGGAAAACCTATTTTTTTGCCAAAGGAAGGGTTCACGCTGCACCTGCCATACAGAGTTTTCTTATTCTGAATCTATAAACAATTGCCAATAAATAATATATATCCATCCAAATTGATAGCAAAGCATCATTACGGTACTTTGCATGACATAGAGATTATATTAGCTTCTATTCATTTAGAGATTCATAGATACATATATAATAATATCTAGGCCATTTATCCAATTAAGTGCAGTATTTGTTTGTTGGAGAAAGTCTGCCTTCCCTCCTCTATAAGCTCTCAAATGGCAGTTGGTCCCTATGTGAGCCAGTGTCTGATGAGGAGCCCCACAACAGTCACATTCAGGGGAGGGTTCTCTGCCCACATTTATTGTATTCTTATTAATCAGTGCATTTTAATATGTAACCTATAATGTATATATAATTTTTTGAATTCCTCAAACCTTACAAAACCCTACATATTTCCATCATACCATAGTATCAATAAAGGAGAATATTTGTAGCTCACCATAGTATTATGTGATCTTTCTATATATATTTTGACTATTGTCCATGAGCTCAATACTATAGGCTAAATAAATAAATCATAAAGGTAAAGGTTCCCCTCACACATATGTGCTAGTTGTTCCTGACTCTAGGGGGCAGTGCTCATTTCCATTACAAAACCGAACAGCCACCGCTGTCCGAAGACGTCTCCGTGGTCATGTGGCCAGCATGACTAAATGCCAAAGGCGCACAGAATGCTATTACCTTCCCACCAAAGGTGGTCCCTATTTTTCTACTTGCATTTTGTGCTTTCGAACTGCTAGGTTAGCAGAAGCTGGGACAAGTAACAGGCGCTCACCCCATTACACGGCACTAGGGATTTTAATTGCTGAACTGCTGACCTTTTGATCGACAAGGTCAGCATCTTAGCCACTGAGCCACCATGTCCCTTTCAAATAAATGATAGAAACATACAATTTGACAAGGTGCCTAATCATTTGTACTGTACATGGAACTGTACATGAATATATATGCTGTACTTACACACACACACACACACACACACAGAGACAGAGACAGACACAGCTACAAAAATGGCCTGCCCTAATTAATAGCTAATTGAGGGACTGGTGTTAGGGAACTCTTCCCTTTAAACTTGTCTGCAACCTAAGTTGGGAAAGAGAAGAGAAGTTGGCTGCTACTTTACTCCTTTCCCTTTCCCTGGAACCAGAGATCCCACCAACCAGTGGTGGGTTTCTACTGGTTCGCCCCGGTTCGAGCGAATCGGTAGTGGCGGTGGCGGGATGCTCCGCCCACCTGCCCGGATGTCATCATGGACGCTCTGTGCATGTGCAGAAGTGCCGTGCATGAGCAAAGCGAGCGAGCGCATGCACACACTCACAGTTCCAAACTGGTAGCAATGGTAAGTGGAACCCACTACTGCCACCAATGTCTATTGTTAACCCTCACAGTAGCAATAGCAATAACCAATGTTTAAAGGCATTGGGAGAGAGATTTTCAAGATTCTATTTCTTGATTGAATTCATTTAGGGAAGGGCCACTGTTCATGAAAACATTCCATTTCCGCTCTTGATTTTTCCTTTTGAAGCTGCTCATTCATCTTCCCTGCTACTATGGACTGTATTTTTTTTGTAAAGATTCTTTTTACCCCTCTTCCTATCTAGATAACAAGTGTTTGCTTTTTCATAATCCCTTATCTTGAAAGTGGGTGGGAGATGGCCATCAAAAGGGACTTCAGTAACCTTTATGTAAATACCACCTTAGCCTGGATGGGGGAAGGAAGTGGGGAAGATAGGTGGGTGGGTGAGGAAAGCAACTCAGCATTTCTCCATCTCAATTCTCTTTAGCGTAAAAGGGATAATCTGTACCCAGCTTTCAAGAGTCTCTCACTCTGTCCTATAATAATAGAGTGCCAGTAGTTGATGTTCCTAACCTGGTCTACTCCAAAAAGTTGACTCAAGGCTAACTAACTTGTTTTCAAGCCACATTAGAGTAAGAAGTAGGATACAATTCTTCTTGCCCTTCTTTTGATTTGGTTTCAAATTTCATAGTTTTTGGCCATGAAAAAATGGAAGGCAGAGTTAGAAAGTTTTTCTTATTGGAAAGGACAAAAAAAGAAAAAAAGAACGGAAAACTTTTTCCCCAAAGCACAGTGCAGTGGGAGAAGTGAGGTCATCAGTAGCAAAAACTTAAAAATATCACCCCATCTCCATTTCTCAAATTCCTCCCTAAATTGAGATTGTAAACAAACTGATAAATTTAGGGGGAAACCATTTGGCTCAGGCCTGGATTAGAAAATGCAGTACCAGCCATTATAGTCTTCCATGTGGCAACCCAGCAGTCTTGCCATATGCTGAGGTCCTGCAACAAGGGCAAACAAATTGGTGTCGTTTTTTCACTGAAGTTGATGGGAGAATCCAATAAGATCAAAGCAATGTTGTTTCTCAGACTGGTACTGTTGAAGTCTTCATGGATGATCACCATGTCCAACTTCTTTTTCTCCGAAGGTTTCCCATGCAAGATGACCACTATGGGGAGATCTAAAGAACTTGGGAACAAAGATGGAGGCAATACATTACTGAAATGTATTCAGACCCTAAGAGCTGGCCTGACGAATCAAAAAATACCACAAGACATACTGTTCAGTTGGGCCAATGGTATATTTAATGCAAAATATTATAAAGGGTGAGTATATCTGTTGTTTTGAACCTATACATCACTTACAAGTTCCCAACCCTTTTTTCAAAATCCCTTGAATTCCCACCTTGGAATGGCCTATGCCGTGATGGCGAACCTATGGCACGTGTGCCACCTGTGAAGCCATATCTGTGGGCACACAAGCATTGCCCTAGCTTAGCTCCAGCACACATGCACACGCCAGCCAGCTGATTTTCGGGCCTTCCGGGCCCACCGGAAGTTGGAAAATGAGCTGTTTCCAGCCTCCAGAGGGCCTCCAGGGGGGTGAGGAAGGCCGTTTTTGCCCTCCCCAGGCTCCTAGAAAGCCTCTGGAGCCTGAGGAGGGCAAAAAACAGGTCTACCATGCCATCACGTGCCAAAAGCGGGGGCAACATGGGTGTGTGTGTGTATGTGCATTGAATTAGGGGTATGGGCACATGCACGAGCAACTCCCCGCACTCCCCCCCGCTTTTGGAACGCGATGGCAAAAAGGTTAGCCATCACTGGCCATAGATTGGTGTTCTTGGGACCTTGAACAGAGAAAAAGAGGTCAACCTAAATTGCTTCAAGCAACAAAGTAGAGCAGGCAGGATAATTTGAGCCTGCTGTAGAGGACTGATGGTGAGAATATGAATATGTGTTTTTTTTTAATTATTTACCATGTGGGTGTTCCTGCTCAAAGCTCTATTCCTAATTCATTTTGCTAGTTCTCCTCTGCAGTCAGTTGGCATCCACATCTATTTAGCCTGCTTCAGTTCTCACTCAATTGTTGAGTCTGTGTCACTACTCATTTTCCTGAATATGTTTGCACTTCCCTCAAATGTATTGACATCTTTCTTACATCTTCTCTGCAATACTCACAGGTCCTCCTTGAAGCAGTGAGCTGCAGACAGGATCCACCAGCTGCTCAGAATTGCTCCTCTGCAAATAACCTTGTCTTTGGTCCGAATGCTGACCTGCCAGGGTAGGGCTTCAGATGTCCTTGCTGGGGTTCCTTCTTTGATTCTTGGTACTGTCCAGGAAGTGGCTCTGAATTTGGAACTCAGGCCACATGAAGAAATCGGTACGGCAGGCAACATTCTTAATTCTGTTTTAAAAAAGTGGAATTCATTCCTCTAAATTTGTGCCCATTTCCCAAGTGTGAGAAAGTTAAGTGTAAGCTCATTGGAACTGTATGTCTTAGCCAGTCCTCTGTGATAATACAGTATGACGTGGACAGCTCCAAAATTATGGTTTTTCTTCTGGGATATATGGAATAAACACATTAAAAAGGGATTCCACCTACTTGTATAAGAGACAGTCATTGAGGAGACCAGAAACAGAAGTACAAGCAGCTGCATCTTGCCCTCTTTTTAAAGGGGTCCTCCACGTTTAAATTGAATGCTGAACAAAGAACTTCCTACAAATATCACCGTGTTAGCTCAGAAGAAATATATTTGCCTAGAAGAGGCATGACCCACATTTCCTCTGCCCCATGTGACCTCATGCACTACCTAAATCACCTGTGATGATATCATAATGGAATCCTGGGGTTTGCCTGGTATTTGCAAGTCCAACAACAAGGGGCTGAATGTGTGTCCAAGTTTCTGGTTCTCAAATTTGAAAGGAACCCGGGGTTGGTTGGTTTTTTGAATGGTGAGAGGATCAAATGTGGCAGGTACCCAAGAAAAGACTGAGGGGTATCTTTGATCTTTAACATGAGTTCGATGGGTTACATTCCAAAAAGTAGAGGCTCGAAGACAGGGGTGTCAAACTCGTGGCGCCACGGCGGAGTTACGTGACGTATCATGACTTTTTCCCCACTTTGCTAAACTGGGTGTGGGTGTGGCCAGCGGGTGATGCATCCAGTCCGCGGCCTGCGAGTTTGACAGCCCTGCTCTAGGAGAAACAAGTGGGCAGAATCAATAGAAAAATTAATTTTGATTTCACTTATATTAGGTCATATGATTATAATTTGGCAACAATGTTTGGTGGATTTCTATATAAAACTTTTCAAAAAATGAAATAATAATTGAATTTAGGATTAATAGAAGTCTTTGATTTAGTTAAAAAGATAATGAGTTCAAATTATGTCAAATGAGTCAAAAATGTTTTGAATTACATTATGGAAACATTAGTAAAGCAAGAAATACTCGGTCAGTCCATGTAATTAGCTAAACAGCAGGGATAATTGACTGTCCCCAACCTGGATTGGACAAACTGGGTAGGAAAACAGGAAAACTAATTACTGTACATCATGCTATTTACCAAAGAAGTGACATTCACAGATTATACATATCCAGAAATAGTGCTAGTAAAATATGACTCTGGTTGAAATCTGGAATATATTAAAAAAGAAACTGCAGGAACGATCATAGCAGTTCAAGAACAAATCCTGCAAAGAAATGCCAACAAAGCCAAAAAGGCCAGTGATATAAAATAAACTAGGAGATAATCTCATTAGTGGCTGTAATAAAACCATTGAACAGAGTGAACACACTCTGTTCCAGGATATGCATTAAAATTATCCCCTGGGATTTATGTAGGAAATTTGGCTTTACTGTTTGTAACAATCACTGGGAACTTGTGCCTAAAAAAGTTTTGAAAAAATAAAAATGTGAGATTTCAAAACTGATTCAAAAAAATTGATAGGAGCTTAAAACATAATATACTATACATTTCTGTCATAGAAAAGCTAAAAGTTAGAGAGACCCATTTTAAATCATTCCTGACATTTACATTTACATACTGGGCATTTGTAATTCCTGTTCTAATCTTAAATTTCTGAACACTATGGTCTGTTTACCAACAGATTATCACATACTGATCTTTATCCACGTAATATTTTGCACACAAGTCATGGGCATCTTTGAGATATCCCCCAGTCTTGTTTGATAGGCAATTTATCCTCCTTTCACTCAAAAGCATAGCTCTCTCAATGATATTGCAGAGATGCGACAGTGGCATATAATTAGGACTGTTTTTGTTGCCATCATCACCCCCAAATATGATATCTCATTTGTCCTCAATGAAACTCAAGCTTTTTCCACTGCTGCTCTAGTTGCATTTTTACTTGCTTCACTACTCCCAGGTCCCTAATTAATTGGGGTGTGTGCATGCTTATGAGCTCTGCTATGAAGAATAAATGCTGAAGAGTGTTATGTAAAAATTGCTTGGCTCATTTCCAGGTTCCATTAATTAAGCAAGTGTTGGCAGAATTGACAGCCATCTATCCACACCAATCTCCAAGGGCAAACCAAATTCCTGGAGGATAAAGCTATCAATGGCTACTAGATCACAGGGATATTTTTCTCAGTACTCTCAAACTGCTCTCATATCCTGCTGGCAGTCTTCCCAATGATATCTGGTTGGCCAATATGGGAAGAAGAATTTTGGATTAAAGAGGCCTTTGATTTAATCCCACGTGCTCTTTATGTTATTAACCTGCTCTACTGAACCTTAGATAATACAATTACTTCTCATATATCTGAGAGGGTGGGAGAGAGTGAGGGAGAGAGAGAGAGAGAGAGAATGGGAGATTTGGTTATGCCAAATCTTGAGATTTGGTTATCTCAAGAAAAAATACTTCTAAACAAATACACCGGAATGCCCTTTGACAGTGTAGAGAAACCCAGCTAGCACCAGAGTGATGTCAAAGAAGAAAGTGTGAAAGAAATTTACACCACTATTACAAAGGGTGGCATTTTCTTGAAAGCAATTGGGATGGGAAAAATTTGAGTGCGAAAGGCTGAGTCTTTAACTCTCATTGAAAAGAGATAGGTATACACAGATATATTGTAATTTATATATTACAGCCAGGTATATTCTGGCTACAAATCATATTGTATTCATAAATGCCAATAATGAGGAAGAAAGGCTCACAATAGGGAAAAAAAGCCTGGGTTTGTATGTTTTTTAAAAAGAAAATAGCAATTATAGGGGAAAATATAGATTGGAAGCTCTTGATATGAAGGAAAAGGTTTGACCTTCTCTCCACAAGCTGTTTTCTGAATGAACCTGCAAATTATTGCTATTTGCCACAGTTAACAAGCAAGCCACCCATCCCTTTGACATACATGAAGCAAAATGGCATGAAATGGATACTGACATTTTGCCATTCTCTTGCATCTCTTCCTTAATTATTCAGATACTAACGAAGTTGTACACACACACACACACGAACAAAACTTTTGCCAATATGTTACTCCTTTGAAGAGAAGGTCCCTAAACCTAGGCCAAAATATACACTTACAGTTGCTCTTTATTTAGAGAAATAATGCCAACTTTATTGCCAACTAGCAATAAAAAGTTAATAGGCTCCGTTTTTCCACACATTTTCTCTCAGGTCTCATTATTAAAGATGGAATACCTACAAAATAATCTCACCTCAGAAGGACTCAGTGACTTTATCTTGCTAGTTCAGTGAACTGATTAAAGTAACAAGTTGATCACAATGTGTTCGGTTAAGTTTTTTAAATGTCTATTTTCTGAAAATGTCCTCCATGCCCACCCAGCCATTTTGTGGGTGATGGCCCATATTCTTGAAAAGTGTATAAAACATGCATTCATTGGTATAAGTTAAATAAAGTTACCACCAGAAAAATCAATGAAAAATTGAATTGTAGATCCAGTCTGGATATGGCATAAGTTCTATTGGTGGGATAAGCAATTATCACTAAAATATAAGAAGCAAAAAATAATAGTTTATTTCACAGAAAGTGCTTTGAGTTACCCTAATATCACTCCTATTTGCCTGTTCCACATAATGGAAGTAGTTAAACTGATCAGGAAACCATTATTGATAATTTGTTTCCTGTTACAATTCAAGTAGACTTCCTGGATTGCTGTGAACCAGAAGCCAAGGATAAAACTTGGTTCAAAATCCCGTCTTATTAAGAAGATATTCTATTAGGGGTGAGAATGGTACCAAGGAGCTGTTGACTATGTGCTAGTTGAAGGATGCCCATTTCTTCACTGATAAGGAAACAATCCTTGACACACTGATGTCATTTTTTTCCTTCTTTGATAAACAAAAATCAGGAAAACAAATCATAGGCAGAGTACAGACATATTCCTGGGGGATCTGAAATAGCTACCACAATTACAGTCACCTCTATAAACATTCTAGGAGCTGAGCACAAGCTGGATAGCTTTCAATTGCTAACAAATACTTTGGTATTCAAACCTCAGGAACTATCAGTGGGATGAGTAAATATGAATGTGTAGGCAGGTGTCCTGTAAGTTCAGTGAGGCATCAGTATCACTTTTATAAAGGCATTCTATGATGGATCTCAGAGTCTCCCTTCAGAACTCGCAATGTCTTTTGTCACAGTTCACTTGCTCCAGTCAGGATAATGTACCATCTCTTGATTTTCTTGGTACAATGAAAGATATAGAATATGAATAAAGAATATCTTGCCGAGAAGCGTCTACTCAATGTTTTATTTGTATAAGGTAATTGATGGCTTTCAGGAAAATATGATTAATTTTTGTCACCTTGTGTGTCCAAAAGAATGATGAAATCTTTGATGTGACCATGTGATACCATCTTAAAGACCTATGAATCTGGTGGACAAAGATCAAACCTGCCCATCCAGCAGCAGAGACATGCTCCCTCTAGATCAGGAGTGTTAAACTCAAGCCTTGATAGTACAGGGGTTTAGTGCACCCTGTTATTAACACAGCTGCCTGCAATTTCTGCTGGTTCGAATCTCTCCAAGGCTCAAGGTTGACTCAGCCTTCCATCCTTTCTAAGGTAGGTGAAATGAGGACCCAGTTTGTGGGGGCAATAAGCTGACTTTGTATAAAATATACAAAAGAATGAAGGCTATTGCTTAACGCATTGTAAGCCGCCCTGAGTCTCCGGAGAAGGGCAGCATATAAATCAAATTAAAAAAAAAAAAAAAGGCCTATGGGGTGCTTAGATCTGGCTCAGGGGCCGCCCTGGAAACAGCGAAGGACCGGCCCATGGTGCCTCTGCCAGCAAAAACGGAGCTTGGGAGCCTGTTTTTGCAGGCAGAGCACTCGGACCACCACAGGCGCCCCCAACATAAGTGATGTCGAGCTGGCCATGCCCACCCTGGCCACGCCCACCCGAGCCCCCTGAGATCAAACACAACCCTGATGCATCCCTCAATGAAATTGAGTTTGACACACCTGCTCTAGATTCAGGCTGAGGATGAGTGCCCCACAGCTTGAAGATGATCCGTGTCTCTTTTAATCTCAGAATCAACTTTTGGTGCAAGGCTTTAATTTTGTCCTTCATTCCACTTAAGATCTCATCTAGAGACCCCCACAAGCAGCTTGGTCCCTTTGATGGTGTCTGATACTGGCAGCCATCATATGACACCTTTGCCTGAGAATTAGGCATTATCCAGACTTGCATCCACCATGAAAGTAGCAGACAGCATGGATTGGGCATTGCTGGCTTTGAACCCCATTGCTCCGCAGATTGTAGCAAGCAAATGCTGTTTTTTCTGCCATAGTGCAATTATTATGGAACAAGCTCTTACTGGACTGAAGGCAGGCACCAGATAGTAAAAAGGATAGTACCTTTTTACTATCTGGGATTATTACACAGGTCTGCAATTATTACACTTCTCTACAAGTGTTATATATAGAAGGAGGACAGAGAGTGCCACCCAGATCCTTTTGGGAGTGGGAGGAAGGCAGGAAGACAAGTATCTGTTTGTAAGTTTGTACGTGGCTGATTATGGAGTTGAAATGCCAGATACTCTGTCTGAAGGGCACAAGATAAGGGCAACTATCAATAAAAGAACACAGCTATAATTTAAGCAAACCAGAATCTGTTTTTATCTGTTGATTTTATAATTAATGGCAATAGGCAGGCTCCATTGTTTGTTTGTTTTATTTAGGGAAAGGTTAGTAAGAAGCTGTAGCTCAAGTCACTCATTTTACCCTTTAACCTTATCCAGAATAGAAAAAATTACCCCAATTTTGGGAGGAGTTGGGGTTTTTAAAATGATGGGAGGCCTTATATCTCTGAAAGACTATGGTACTGAGTTTGTCTATTAACCTGCCTAAATATCAAAATTTAAAAGTCATTCCAAATCTACCTAGAGAAATTTGGGGAGCTGCAAATGGGGGATTGTAGCTGTATGCAGATTGGGGGTTGCCCTCTCCAGCACTAGAGTGGTATCTTTCACGCACCTGATATTCTCATTTGTCAATGGCTATGTTATATAGAGGGTCTTTCCCCACTGATGAGCTGAAGCGCTACTCAGCCATACTTGAGGTGGCAAAAAATAATGCCAGATTGAATTTTGATGTTCCCATTGTCAAACTCTAACCTGCCTGTATTCTCAATCATTTCTGTCACTTGACTTCCCAATGTGCTGAGCACATTGTAAGCCGCCCTGAGTCTTCGGAGAAGGGCGGCATATAAATCAAATTAAAAAATAAAAATAAAAAAAAAAATAAAAAAAAAAGGTTACTGGTGACAAATCCCAATTGATTTTGTACCATTTTATATCTTGGATAGTGTTGAAATGGGGGAGGAGCAGCAGTATTTTAAATCTGGTAGGGATAGGAATTATTTAAGCTGTCTCACTCATGGTTTGAAATAAGATGAATGTAACATCATGGGAGGGGACATGGCTGGCAAACGATGTTGCCAAATATGTTTATGCTGTGATTGGGAAGAAATGGAGTCAGGCCATGATTCTCTTTAAGGTACCAGAAGTCTCTCCAGTTTTCTCACAGGAGGCAAATGCAGCAGCGCATCTGAAAATAAACTTATCCTATATTTGGTTTGGTTAGATCACATTAACATATAATGACTAAGGAGACAAATTATTCATTACCTCTGTACAAAGAGCACAAAGGTCAAGAAGCCAAAAGCAATGAATAGATCAGTAGCATTTCTAGGCAATACACAAATAAATACAATCTTAAGGCAGGCTGGGCAGGACCTGTTTGAAATGATGCTCCGACAGCATTACATTAAGCGACTACTATGAGAAATAAGTTTCCTGGTAGGAGAAAACCTCTCTTGATGCTTTGCTAAACCCAAAATCAAATGGTATCAAGATGTGCTAATGAATACAAACTCCAACAGCACTCTTCATCTTAAACAATGATGATTCTAAAGCTGTAATTTGTGATTGCTCCTTGGCAATGAACGCTGTTTTGCCAAAGAGATCCCACTCAGTAGAATACCCACACCCACACCAACCAATATTAGCCAGAAGTAAAGATAGCAGGAGTAAGGTACCAACATCATCATTATACCCGTTCTCCCTTTCATTTCCTTTTCACCAAGTGGCTGGGAAATTATAGATAGTGCTGGTTTCCTTGACAGTGAACAATAGAACAATTCAGAGGTATAATGCTCCACACAATACATTATGTTACTATAGGAACCAGGCATTTCAAGTGGTGGGGGGATCCAAGAGGGAAGGCAGAGTTACACGTTAAGACCTTGCCAATGGCCGACACTGAAATGCATCATACGTTTTGCTGATTTCCATCACTGACCAACAGGATGAAAAGCAAATAGCTGGAAGTGTTGTGTGAGTGTGGCTTAAAGGATGTGACCAGTTCACAATTTCACCATTTTCTTTGTTACAAGAGAGCATTTGGAAGAGAGATGCACCACAAAGATTGAGGCTACATATTTATGGCTTTGTGGAGACCTCCAGGAAGGAGTATCTGATCTAGAGTTACCAACCTGTAAACCAAAAGTCAAGTCCCAGACCTGGATTTCAAATACAAGATAACAGCATAACAGATAAACACAAAGAACCATTATCTATATTTGCAGCCCTTTTATTGTTATATATTTGATACAGTTTCCCTACTAATATAGACCAATTCTCAGGTCAACAGAATCTACTTTGCTTCTTCTGCATGTGATCCATTCCCACTATTGAGAAACTGACTCTGTATGTGTGTGTTGGTGTAAGAGATTGCGACTGGTGAAAGAATTAGGGAACACCTTCTTAAACATATTTGTATGAAACAAATATTTGGGGCATGAAAGAAATCTGTGAGTGGAAAACCTCCTAAAACTTCAAGCTTTCTTTTTACATTTCAGAATCAAGCTGAGAAATCAATTAAGAAACTTACTCAATATGTTCTCACATCCCTCATTTACTTTCAGCAAATACCCAATTTCTTGAATAATGTAATAGTTTTTAAGGGTAGTTATAGCTACATAATGTTCCCACTTGAAATTTATTTAGCAGTTGACTTCAAAAAGCATATATATAATGGTACCAAAACCTGGGGCAGAGCTATCAGGCTAATAGCTAGTTGTTAATATTGTAACTCTGGTGCTAATTTATAAAGTGAATTGCAAGATTGGATATTTTGAGTAAAGAAATGGGAGAAGTGTGGAGATGCTAACCCTGCCCTTGCCTCCTGTTTCTCAAATTCAATTCATTCCCAGGACATATTCCCCCCAATAATTTTGCTAATATTCTTTCTTGTTACTTAAACTTGACATGCATACATTTGCCTTAACTCTTCAGTTTATAGTATTAATGTAAAAAGTTATGTTAGCTTATATTATACAAAATCCCACCAAATCTTACCCACATGGCACTAATGGGATTCTGATGCATACATATTCAGCAAGATTATAAGTGTGCAAAATTGCAGCCTATATGTCACATATGACCATGACCACTTTTGCAAATCTGGCCAATGAACAGAGCCAAAAAATGAAAACTGTTCCCTCTCATTTTAGGGGTTGGGAGAGTGCTTAAGGAGTGAGATTTCCTTAACCTTAATCCTTGCAATAGTTTGTGCATTCATTTGTTTACAAAAAACCCACAAATCTTTTAAACACTGCACCAATGGATATTGTACAACTGGAGTTTAGCCCTCAACATGCCATAGAAAGACATTATGGCCTTCATGGCTTCAGAAATTGCATGTCTCTGATATAAACCATCATGGACTGGGCCACTTCAGATGTTCCTATATTTTTAAGAGTGATCCTTCACAGTTTTAGGAGGTTATTCATCTTCTGAAAAGGCAGGAATACTATGCTTAAGCAGAAAATCCTCCTCCACTATGCAGATTTTCTAAGTGTAATGAATTTATTTCTATTTAAAAATGTTTTTTTCCCCTATCTAAACTCAAAAGGATATAGTCCAAGGAAGATTGCACAATTAATTTTGCATTACTTGATACTATGCCTTTCCTTGAGAATATATGCCACTGATTTCATATTTGTGAAAACTACACTGAAGTCTGCAGTAAAAATCCAAAACACATTTCTTTAATTTTGACATGTGGTTTAGGGAATGATTGCCCTGTGAATAAGGATCATCATTTAATACCAATAGGACAGGAAACCCCTGTGCCTCTGAGTCCACAGTAACCATTAGGGTGCTTGCTTAGGTACTGCTGATGATATTCTTCAGCATAATAGAACTCTGGAGCGTCACGGATTTCAGTTGTGATGACCCCATGATTATTCTCTGTCAATGCCTGCCAAAGACAAAAGAAAGAAAGAGAAGGAAAGAATCTTATTAGGAATGTTTACAAGAAGACATATGATATGATTAATAACAGAACTTTGAACTTGATAAGAAAGAGAAAATATTTATCAGTTTAACGGAGAACATGCTTCCCTCTAAATCTAGGGTTAATGTGAACATGAGCAAATATAGCATGATGGGTAGAGAATTAATTTAGGAGTGGGCTACCCAAATTCAAATCCATACTTGTTAGAAGCTCCTGGATGACATTGGTCTACTCACTGTAGAAAGGGAGACGTGCCACTTTATAGTAGTCAAAAATCAGAGATTAGTTAATCTGAATAGATTCCTTCAGATTATAAATCTAATCAATATTCCTGAGCCCCGATTTTTGCAGGTGACTAGATACAATTGTAGAAATATGAATATTGTATATCTATAATTCTTTGGATAAAGGATTTAAAGACAACTATCTGTGATAGTTTTAGTTTACTATAAAAGAATTACAGGCCTTGCAGAGGTCTTGCAAAGAGACTTAAGATAAAATGTGGAGACTATCAGTATTAATACTTTCCTATTGCTTATAATAAAAAAATCACCCTCAGTAAAATATTTTCCTATGTTTCGGTTGAATGAAAACTAAAGCAATCATCTCCATAACTTTAATTTAAATGGGGATATTTTAATAAATGAAATGGGAAAATAATCCTTGGAATGAACTCTCTTATTACCAGTATTTACTTTTCTACATTACTGTTACCACTCACTGCATACTTTTTACAATGGACAATTAAAGCAATCTGAAAGAATTCAACATTTCGTTTCTTCAGTCAGATCGTGATAGTCATTTCCACCTTTTCATTTGCATGAAACAGATACCCATGGGGGTATTCCTTCAATTTGGAGAAAAGATAGAAGTTTCGCACAGCAAGTCCCCCTCAACTGAAGTGAGACAGCATGCACTAAAGAAAATGTCAGAGCATTAATACATTAGTTCTTTTGTCAATATACAACATTAAAGGAATTACTTTTCATTCAACCCGTTATGCCACTTTACAAAAACAAGAGATGGGGTGATAAGCACCCAAAGTTTTGAGATAATTAGAAAATTGGATGAATTCTGGATATATACAGTATATTTGCTTCCTCTAGAACAGGGGTGACAAACTCACATTGTCACGGCAGTGTCACGTGACATATCGGGAGTTCCCCCCCTTCGCTAAAATGGGCGTGGCCAGCGCATGACATATCCAGCCTGCAGGCTGGGAGTTTTGACAGCCCTGCTCTAGAAGGAACAAAAAGAGATTCTGCTTGATCACGAAGTTGGACTAGAAGACCTCCAAAATTCCTTCCAATCCTGTTATTCTGTCAATTCTGTAATAATCTGATAACGGCTTCTATCATTAAGATGCACAAATATTAGGGAAACTTTTCCCAGATGGGCATCCTTGAGACATATAAACTTCAACTTTCAGATTCTCAGAACTGCCTACATTGGCAGCCTAGCTTTAATTTTGATACCAATTAAATGAGTTTGTACTTTTGATGCCAGATTTCAGTGGATTGGGAAAGTAGAATTTACTTGAAGCTGGGTTGCACTCAAGCTTTTGAGTAATATCTAGAATAATACGATATGGTTTTGGAAAGTTCAAAATCTCTTCTTCTAGGGACCCATCATTTAAGATTGGAGATGCAATTTGGTCCAGCATCCCGATCCAGCTGGCAGAAAAGATTCTGTCAGTTTATAATTTTCCTAACAGATAAAAGTCCACAAGTCCCCATGCTGCAGGATCAACTTTCAATCTTAGTTTGCAAATAGGTTCTTGGCATCGAATAAAATTGGGAATTTTATTAGATGCCAAGAACATATCAAAGCTAGCTGATTTTCATGCTCTTCCTCACAGGGATCTGCTAGCAAAACAATTACTAAAATATCAGCATTGGATTATGGTTTCCATGAGCCATTGAGAACTTCAGACAATTCTATTATGTACAAAATTAAAGTTCACATTATGCAACTTTTTTCAGCAATCAAAAATTAAGAAGAATCTATAGCACTTGAAGCAGAAATAGCACCTTTAAACATCTAGGGTTCTTATTAAACTTGATGACAGAGAATTTATTTTAAAAATAATTTAAAAGAAAAATATCATGTTGAAAATTTTGCCATGGATAAGGTATATGGTTTTTAAATTAATTTAGCTATAAGGTAGCCATGGGGTACATGTGATGGTCTATTGTACAATAATTTTTCTAGTTGTGTGTAGTTTCACTGGCATTCCATACTTCAGTTAAATTCCCTCCACTAAAAAAGGCAAAATCTTGAAATTCCTTCCGTTGGGAGTTTTTCAGCAGTCCTACAGTCACTTCTATAGGTCATCTTCTCCTTGAGAAACTGTTGAAGATTTCCTCTTTCTCCTACAGTCTGTCTGTCCTCCTAACCTGTCCAAGAATTAAGTTTCTGTTCTCCAAAGCACATCCAGGTGGACCTGTTCTGCTGTGACTTCTCCAAGAAGGGGTGGGAGTGCCTATGTCTGTCTGAGGAACATCACTGAGCTACTTGGGTCATTGGTCTTACTATCATGAAGCAGCTTTCTGTGTTCTTCACTGAAATTTGAGTTTGTGTGTGTATTCATATAAAAGTGCTGGATATACAATGGTTTTTTTGCATTTGTGCAGAGGGAATGTGCTTCAGCGACTGTTTAAGGGCCATGTTCCCAGAATTCTGCTATCTTACAATTTTAAGATCTTCATCTGAACCTAATTTATCCTTCAATGCTTACAGGTACAGGGCCAGCCCTTTGAGAAGTTCTTTGCATTTTTTCAAGCAGCTTCATATGCACCCATAGTATACTGGAGGAAAGGAACAAAACCAGTAGAAGAGGGAGAGACAGGGAGAGAGAGAGATGTGAAGAATGCATTGTGCCTTTCCAAGAGAACTTGGCATCAGTAGCCTCTCTCATCCATGCTAGCTATGGAACAGCAATGACTTGGCAAGAGTCAAAGAAGCAGATGTCAGCCTCATCTGGTTGCCTCGACTCCAGTTGTTTGTTTAAAATGAACAGCAAAACCAAGCTAGCATGGGGGTCTTGGTGCCCGGGGAGAAAGGAAATGCACCAATCCCTTCTGGTCAGTTCTTTTTCCTCTGGCTTGAATGAATGTGATGTAGCCATGGAGAAAAAAACCCCACCAGGAATCAAAGCTTAAACAAAGAAGATTATGGTACTCTTGAATGCAAGCTTCTCAGAAGGTATCGGCACTTAGCCAACTTGTGATGGTATGTGGGAGACCTTGGTCTGACCTTGAGAGACACTCACACACCCACACACAAAAGACCTACAGCCGGGACAACAAAGGGAACAAAGTCCACAGATTAGGGAAAAGCAGTGGAAACATTTCAGGAGGGATCCTGCCTAGTTTCCCTGGAAGTTAAAAAGACAGGATGGGAGAAATATTTTCAGTCTGGCAAGATTCTGTTTAATGGTTCCTTATAATAAAGTTAGTGCTGATGCCCCTGGTTGTGCTCCTTGTCTGGATGAGCACAATTTGACTGACCTCAAAAAAGGTAAGCAGAGTTAAATCTGGTTAATAGTTAAACGGAGGATCACCCCAGAAAATCCCAATGATATAAATTAAAGTGGAGGACTGGGGGGAAAAATCCTCCCAAAGGCAAAAGAAGCCACTTTTCACTTTGACCAGAAACTGCATGGGAACGCCAAAGGAATGGAGTTCAGCTTGAGAATCATTATTGTTATCTGATGGTATGAAGCAGATACGGTCTTTTAGCATATTCCAGAGCTGAGTTATTCACTCTCTGGAGGTGCTAATTGAAGCCTTAACTGGAGCCATTAGTTTAGATACCAGTGACTTCAAAGCAACAGGGTCATGAAAGAAAACCTGCTGTGAGGTATGAAACTGATAAAAGGGAAGCAAGGAGTTCAAGTTACACATATACTACAAAGCAAGAGAGGAATTCCATTTTTAGATAGCCCTGTGTATAACTGCTTCAGTTGACAGACACACAATGAACACTTCCCTTCCCTATGCATCCCATGTTATAACTGCTTCAATTTAAGCAAAGGAATAAAAGCTATTATTATTCTCTCCATTTCCGCACTTCGCAGAGCATGCACCTATCAAGACCAGATGAAAAATAATTTTCATCAACCCAATGGCCAGAGTTTCACTTGGTGGACTGCAATACAATTTAAAATATTAAAAGTACCAATACTAAAACTGTAAAAAGAAGCACAATGCATTTATAAATAATACAAAACAAAAGATGCAAATAAAAATTTACACAAGCCATTATTCCAAGTAAAATTAGGGACTAAAAATTGAAAATAGTTAGTTGGAAATAAGTACCATTTAACTGCAGAAAAAGATAAAGTACTTTTACAGGCAGGATTGTAGAATGATGGAAACATTTGTGTAGAGAGGACATATTCAGAATTGACTACTAAAAAGTGAGGTATGAAAAGTAATAGACCAGCTGTCAAGCAGAAAACACTACCAAATTGTTTGAAGCTGTATGAGAAGAGGTAGCTAAAGTATTAACAGTTCTGTGCCAAGAGGTAGCTATGGAACAAAACAGTGTGGCTTAGATATTAGGGAAAAAATGGTCTATATATTTGTGCAGAAGAAAAAAAGGTACAAGAGAACAGATAAATTACTAACGATTTGTGAATCATTATATAAACAACTTATTGAAGATCTTACAAAGAACAATGGAGAGAAAAATACTAAATGAATACATGTTCTGCCCCAGCTACAGACCCCAAAGAACACAGCACACACAAAGTCTGTATAAACCTTAGTTTACTAAATTAAATCAGTCTTTTTCAAACAAAGGCTGTTAATTAACTTTCTTAACAGCCTACAAGAATCCAAAGAATAAATAATTGTAATCTTACTATGGTTGGCAGAAAGCCCAGAAGCAATTTGCAGGAAGCTGATAAAAGAACTAAGATCAAGACGAAGGAGAGTGAACGAAGTTGTTCCCTGCAAATTGCCTCAGTCGTCGTCTTTCCTTAAATAGGCTAAGGGAGTGGCCAATTAGCCCCAAGCCTTACTCTCGAGGAGACTTCCTCCTGAGGAGCCACTCCTGCTTTTTGGCAGCTCTGCGCCAAAAAGAGGCTCCTCCTCTTCTTCCTCTTCACTTATAGGAGCTTCTGGAGGTTCTGAAGGCCCTGGCTGAATCCCCACCTCTGGCACCACATCTTCTCCAGCCTCCTCATTGTCTGACTCAAGTGCCAGCTGCACAGGCTGCTGGCGCAGCACCACACCAGCCTCCTCGTTGTCGGAATCAGCTACTAGCTGCACAGGCCGCTGACGGGCCACAACAATACATAGGTTTCAAAAAAGAGGCATGAGATCATGCTACAGTGAATACTTTAAAGCTAATGGTTATGCTAAAACGCTTGAAAATGCCGAATGCTCCCTTGAGATGATGATGATGAGCAGGCAAAAAGTCACACACTTATTGTGGTTGATGCCTCTATACGGTACTACTAAATCTGAACTTTATCCTGAATGTGTTACAAAGGGATTGCAGTTGTGTCACAAAGGGTGGCATTTTACGTTGTTTGCCATTATATAGGATTCTGCTATGGAAAAGTCAGTACATGCGACACTGAAACAGGCATATCTATGAAACCAGAAAGTCAGCTCCATGAACACAACCCATGGTCAAAGATTGAACAGATGCATTTGCACCACACATTAAACTGATTAGCAGTAATGTGGCTGGTTTCTTTGTAACTCAGCATGTTAAGGAAATCAAACTGTATAGGCTAGTCTCTAGGTTGGTATAATATTAGCGGATTAATTAACCAGATTTATTTATTAGAAACATATTCCATTCAGTTCAGTAAGTAACTTAGGGCAAGTTACAATTTGCAAAAATAAAAAAGCAAGACATTAAAAATACAATACAATGTTATAAACATTATTTCTTATTTCTATTACATTATAATAGAAATAAGAACAGCATTGACCAAGGTCAACTCACACATATCTCATTCAACAGAAATTTCAGCACCATATGAGAGAACAAAAATCCCACACATGTCTGTTGGGCTGTGCTTTCTTTTCTTTTGTGGCTATGCTTTTAATTCTTTGGTTGAATGTTTTCATTACAAAGCAATGTTGCTTTTTTTTTAAATGAGCTTGACTTTTGGTTTGCCACTGTTATCTTCTGGGATATTCCCTCAATTCTCCAATCGAGCCTACCATCCTGGAATTTCCTGCTGGATTCCTATTCCAGTGCTAACCAGAGAGCTCAATCTTTTGATACCAATCAAGATTAGCTAGGTACTCTTTCCTTGCTGATATTTAAAGTTGGCATAGTAAAAACTCCATCTTATAGCAGAGGCAGTTGAAGAATCTGACTCTTCAGAATGACAAAGCAAGCACTATTCAATGGAAAGTCTGCTCTTGACATATGTCATGGCACACACACAAAAAAGGGGGGAGGTTGCATTGTAATGTCACAATGCTTATTTCATCATGTACCTCCGCTTCCTTCCCTCCCCATGCTAGTGAGTAGAAGTCAAACCTTGGTTTACTATACCATTTGGTGCAAATAGGCTATCTTTTCAATCTGAACATCCACTGCATCTGAATTTATGTTACTGACATCTTTTACATTATTTGAGTAATTGAGTAAATAGTAAATCTATTGCATCAATTTATGTCATTTCAATATGTAAATAAACAGGCACACATAAAACATCATTTATGTAATTATACACATGAAGTAAATTGATATATATTGTATCTGTCTATATTTTGTCTGATTGCCTTGAAAAAAAACAAAAACAAATTTAGTCCATTATATGAGGAGTTGCAGTTTAAATAACATTTTGTCCATTGCATTGACCGTCTGAAGAATCAGGCATTTCCTGTACTACTTACAATTGCTGACTACTAATAAATGGCATAAGCAGATACTTGAATATGCAGCCAATCATCCTCTAGCCTCCTTTGCCAGGTTTAAATTCTCTCATTGAGGGGAGAAAGCAACTGACAGCAAATGATGGGCAAATCTTTATGGCTATTTATGGGCTGTGTCATTTTCATATCTGTTCAACCTGAAGTTAATCTATCCAATTCCCACTGTAATGGGGAATTTAAAAAAGGATTCAGCACATCTGTATATGAGTATGTTACTTCTATATCTATTTTCTCACTGGAAACATATTTTAGCTAAATATGCAAATTTGTGAATACATTTAAGACAAAAATACAGAAACTTTCAGAATATTTCTTAAATTAAGAATTACACCCTAAAATTGAACAAATAAATGCAAATTTTAGATTTAGTAGTTCTAATCTCACAGAACAAGATAGTTCACATCATAATTTACAAAGGTCAAATTCTGTAAGATCCCCACTAATGGGTGCCAAAGATAAAAACCACAGACTGATTACAGAGATACACCACTCACTATTTTTTACTTGATCAAATAACTTGCTTTTTGGGTACAGGAAAGGGCAGAGGCACGTATCATTTAAAACCTGGTCCCCAACCGGGCTGTGTGAGCAGAGGGCCAGCATACATGCATATGTGCACACAGGTCAACTTGTGCAAGTCAAGCTGTGCATAGATGCATGTGCGGGATGACCCACTGTTTGCACATTGAGCTGTGTGCCCACTTGCCACTTGCATGTCCCAGTTCCCCCCTTCCCCTACCCCCCGGCCGTCAAACTACAAATCTTGGGGACCACTGATTTAAAATGAAATGTGGGAAAGGGGAAATTAGGCAAAGCAAGTAAGCTACAATCAATATTACCCAGGCTGAATTGCCTACTTCACTTTAGGACCAATCTCAGTGGACCATGTTTTTATGTCTGTTTGCTGAAGAAAGTATCTCTAACTGGAATAATCTGCACTACTTCTTTAAAAAAAATTCAAAACACTCAAGCTTCAATATCAATCTAAAGATATTTCATTGTTTATTAAGGGCCCATCAATACACGTTTCTTTAAGTGAATTGGATATCATAGTAGGGAAAGCCTGAAAGCATTTGGTCTGGGCCTTAAACTACGACCCTTCTTACATCACAATAGTTATCAGGCCAAGTCAGAGCCTTCCTCTCACTGGCCTTCTATTGCAAACTGAAGTGCTCTATAACAAAAAAAAAAAAAAATGGGTCTGACTGAGTTTGACACGTTGCATACACATCAATATGTGTGAGAAGAAGGGTTGCTCTGCAGAGGCACTTGCCAACAAACTCACTTTTGGTGCCATCTGCTCTAAAGAGAGCCAGCACCTGTTCGGAGCAGCTGCCGATTGCAGAACGTAGGTAAGAGAAAAATCAGGCTCATTCTCGACTTGGCCGGCTGCAGGTAACACATGGCCCTCACCAACGGGAATGCCAACTGTTCCCTTTTAAGCATGTCCTAATTAGGAAACGGAAAGCATTGTGAAATCTCAAAACTGTTCAGTTACATGATCACAGGAAGTTTCCAGAAACAGGAAGTTTCCTCCCTCTCCTTTAATGTCAGGTTCAGTTGATTCATCAAAGTACCGGAGTATTCTAGAGGTGGGGGTGAGATGGGAAATGAAATGAACAGTCTAATTTTTCTCTCTCCATCTTTTAACTGAGCTTGGTTTAACCTGGGGATGAATGACTACTCACATCACTTGTCATGTAGACTGACTGCAGGAATCATGAGCCATCAGGAAGGCATCAGCTTAGAAAAATCTGTCCTGATCTACGCCTCTTTTTTTTTTCCCCTTTGGGGGCAGCTTCCCTCATTATTGTTCTTTTTCAGCCATTAAAACATAACACGTTCACCACGCTTTTCATTTATAAGCAGCTCCTGTGCATCATTTGATATTTCTACTAGATATTAAAAATAGGATCTTCTCACTTGAAAGACAACATTTCTACAACCTTTTAGAAGACTAGGCTTAAACAAAAACATATACCCAGCACAGCCAGATACCTAAATTTCTGAAAGGACACAAAAGGCTTTTTTACCACCTAAAAAACCTAGATGAACAAGAATATAAATAATACCCTGCTGTAGTAAATCAAGGATTCAAGTGAATCCCTCAAAGGACTCCTGCCCTTTAGAAGCTCCATAATGAGATTGCTTCTTTACAAGCCGTAGTTTTTTTAAACTTACTGCATCATCCAATAAGTAGACTTAGATAGTTCACCAAAGAACATTCCTAGTTTGTTTCTAGGAATGCTCTTTAAGTTAGTTGTGACTAGAAGAAACCTGTGGATGACATGCTAAGTTTAAAATAAATAACAGATGGTTTTTCTCCCAACTGCACAGCTCCACATGAAACATCTGATGACCAACAGCCCATTCAGAATCTCTAGCCATGCCTTGATATTTTTCTTTCCCTTTATTACTGTAACAAAGCCGAAAGAGGATAGAAAGTCAGAAAATAGTCTGCCTCTGCAAAGTGTTATCCCTACTGTTGTTACCTATAAACATTTAGTCTCATTCTCACATCCCACTTAACCTGCTATGAAGATGCTCTCCAACTATTCCATTCCCAGCCTGCTGCAGTGGAAGCCTTAAGTTGTCTGTAATTGTCCACTGTTAAAATTGTGTTTTCCTCTTTATCCTGCACAACGCTTGCTAAATAAATGATCAACATTTTCATTATAGGGCGGGTGATAATACACTCCAAGGCAGGGATCTGGCAAGTTCCTATTGGCTAACATTTACTATGAACATGACTTGCTCCATCTAGTCATTTGAAGCTAACCTCTATGGTTTGGATTCAGGAAGAGATCACACACCTGGTTTATATAGTGGGTAATTTGTTTTTGACACAAAAATATCAATCTAGTGGAAGATTAGTACAATGTAGTATTCTGCTGACACAGGATGATAGGTCTACACATTAATATTAACATACTACAGATGGGGAAACTGCCTGGTGATGTCATAATATGCACATCCCTGGACATGATCTCAGAGACCCAGTAATGTTGGCAACAACCCTGTAGAGCTGGGACAGAAACTCTTACAAAGCCTTTCAGTTTTGCTATTCTTCTTTCAACTTGCAACTATTTTTGATTTATTGCCTTCTCTGAGAAAATAGATGGGCGTAGGAACGAGGAGGAGGGGCACCCTCTGTGAAGTACAGGGATTGAGGAAGCAAAGGAATCTCAGCAACTGTCAAAGACAAATGAGAAAGTTCATAGGTAGAAAGTTAGAGCTTTCCTTAGTTTAAGAGCCCCCTACCACTCAAGCCATCAATTCATTCTCTCAATGATCCTCTTCCTTGAGAAGAATTGAAATTATAAGCCAGTTTATGTTGTAACGTATAACAGTATAAAAATGTTTGCACCAGGCTTCAAAACAATTACCTGAGAGCAAAGGACAAAAGCAATACCACAACAAAACAAAGCCATTTAAAAAGAGTTTTACTGAAGAGACAGAACAACCAGATCTGGAACACAACATTTCAGATGGTCCCAGCTGCTGTCATTCAGTCTTTTATAGCCCAGACCTGATAGTGTTAGAAAAGGTGTGTGTATGGAAATCAGTGTAGCAGGAACCTTTCCCTTCACACAGGTTCCTATCCTTCCCTCCAGCTGTCCATTCATATGAGCCTGAAAGTCACAAAGTTTGCACTATAAGGTCCTGGCCATTTCTTTGATTCTGACCACAGGACTTGCACAGCTCTGCCCAACACTGTTTATACTTTTCAAGCCAATTCCATTATTTCACTAGGACTCCCTGGTATACATGAAAAAGGTTTCCCTTCACTGAAGTGTGCAGGCAATATAACAGCAGGGAGGGACAGAAAGAAATCTCCTTGTTTTGCAACAGGAATTGAGCCTAACATACTGTCATGAGAAAAAGTAAGTAAACCCACTTTGAGTTCTATAGTTTTATATATCAAGACATAGTAAAAATTATCTGGTCCTTAGCAGTTCTTAAAAGTAGGTAAATGCAACCTCAGATGGACAACAACACATGACATATAATACCATGTCATCATTTATTTTACAAAAAGAAAGCCAAAATGGATTTTAACAGATTCAACTGATATTTTTTTAATCACTTTCCCCTTTCTTTTTCTTTTTTCTTGGGCAAGTGATGTACTTACTTCAAACAAAAACTTGGACTGGGACAGCCTGCCTAGTTTAGTTTGTAAGAATAAAGATGGCACTGGGTGAGTGCTTTGCTTTTTCAGTTTCCTAGCTGCTAATATATATATATAATATATATAATTAATATATTGTATATTTTTGGATATACAAACATATCCAAAAAATGCACAGCCATACGGATTCAGGAATCTGACAGACACCCAGAAAGAGATCTTGGTGTTGTAAGTGGTGGGTTGCCCCCAGTTTGGACCGGTTTGCAAGAACTGGTAGTAAAACCGGCGGGAGGCTCCGCCCACTGACCCGGACGTCATCAGGAAGCTTCTGCGCATGCAGCCCCGTTGTGAACCGGTAGTAAAGGTAAGTAGAACCCACCCCTGGTTTAGAACCACTGTTCAGAACATTGAGTTGCTGTGACTTATCAAAAAGCTTGAATTTTGTTTCATCTATCTAAGGAACATTCACTCAAAAATCTTGTGACTTATCAACATGGATTTTAGCAAACCTCCATCTAGGTTTTTGTGCTGGCTTTCAGAAGCCTAATCTTCCTGGGTCTTCTACCATGGAGGCAGTTCAACAGTAAGGGATGGTGGATTTGATATTGTTATTTCTTGATCTTAGAGGTCAGCTAGGGTCTCTTCTGAGGTTCCTTTTCTCCAGCATTCAAGTTTTCATTCCGTTCAGTATGGTGTCAGTTTTCCTCTTGTGGCCATGTCCAGGGTGGATGGCCACGGTCCCATGTACTTTAAACCTCTTGATAACATTATCAATCATGGTCACAGCAACATGAAGCTCTTTGGGGGTAATTTTTGAGTCTTTACCTTCACAATGCTTATTTACTTTATTTATTTATATATTATTTATTTGTTTGTTTATACAATGGAGAGCATTGTATGGAGAGCAATCTATAACTAAGGAAAAATTTCCTGACAATTAGAACAATTAAACAATTATCCTATCTACTTGTGTCAGTTTCAATTCATTTCCTTGGGATATTGGGATTCTCTGGAGAAAAGTGGAGGGGTCCAATACTTTTGACCATTTCTTTAGAAATGCCGTCCTCTTCACGAGGAATGAGAAGTAAACCTCAATAACATACACTGTTAAAGTAAAAAAAATAACAATAAGACTTCTCAACAGAAGTATACACATTTGTATTCTTCAGGGTGACATTGTATATATTGCCCTCCAAGATTTCATTAAACTCTGTGAGGAAAACGTTTTTGCATATATTTGTCTGCCGAAGTACACATGGCCCAGTTTAGGTTTTGAGACATAAGAAATCTATGTGCTTCGTTTAACATAGAAAGTAGAAACCAGTGTTGTGAGGGAAATGCCCGCTTATATTAGAAACCAAAGGAATTCGAGGAAGATGCAACAAAGGGTTGTCATTGTTTTTTTTTGTATGCACACCATAGAGATGACTAGGCTCCTCATCAGAAAGCAGAACCCCCAAACCAACAAGGTTACAAGTTACATATTCTCTGAAACGGTATATAAGACTTGCAAAAGCATGATAAACCTGGTTCTGCCAGTGGGCTCAGGGAACCCAGAGCGGGATGGAGCCCATTAAATGTCTCGTGTGATCGGCTGTCGCTGGGACGGGCGGTGGGGAGTGGGGGATGATTTTATCACATTAATTTGTTTGATTTTTTAATTAGTTTTACTGTTTTAAAATGTGGTTTTTATATTCTGTAAGCTACCTTGAGTTGCCAATAAATAAATAAATAAATAAATAAATAAATAAATAAATAAATAAATAAATAAATAAATAAATAAATAAAATTATAGCATAGCCTTTACAGCTGGAATGTAGCATCTGATAAGAACAATCAGGTGACCTTAGTACGGACTCACCTGCTGAGTCTAAATTCTGTGTTTTTAAGGAGGCTCTAAGCCCACTCTTTCTACTGACACCTTCTTATATAAACAATGTTCTTTCATGCCAAGAAAAAAAAATAACAACTTGGTTTCTTTTCTCTATCTCATTCACTGTCACCGGGCAGTTTCATTTTGCTTGCTCTTTCTGCTGTGCAATTCAAAATCCCTCACAGCTATCAGATATGTAAGAATGGAATATTTGTCCCTCACTTCAAACCTGTGTAGGGTGAGGTGTGAAGGGTCACAGTGATGAGGTAATTCATGCTACCAGCAATAGGGTAAGGGTTTGTTTTGTTTTCTTTTTTCTTTTTTGAATATAAAAAATGAAGTGAGGGGAGGAAAGGCAGTCTTTCTGTTAAAAGGAAGAACCTTTGGTTTATTTTTAAAAAAGATGGTGGAGTGCTAAATATTGCCTCTTCTAATGTTTCAGCTGAACTGAAAGATGCTTCCCTACCAGGCTGTTACAATTTAACTTCTGCTGGCATCTCTATTTCCAAAAGGAAGACAAGCAGGAAGTTGAATGCTCCACAGCTGAGAACACGCAGATTTGGAAGCAGCAGGCTGGACCAGATGGAAGAGTGATTACTGACGCTGAAAAGTTATCGTCTTTCAAAAAATCTTGGCATTTGAAATGACAGGATGGGAAAAAAAATAAATGAAAAAGAGAACATAAAAGTGGGTTAGGCTTGTTGCTGGAAAGTTTTCTTATCACACTCCCTTCCAACAGTGTGAAGCTGAGAAAAGTTCCTCCACTTAAAAACAGGCCATGGCAATAAAGCACCCTTTCTCTAAACTGGTTTCCTCTCTGAGCAGCGTTTTCTATCCTGCTATGGTCTGGAAGTACTAAACTACAATCTCCATTATGGCTGTCTGGAGATGATGAGAGTTGTAATTCAGGACCCTGGAGAAGCAGCAGGCTCATATATTTTTTTGCCCCTCCTCTCCCATTTCTGCATTAGAAGGCAGCTTCTAAATATAACACAAATCCAGGTGTGTGGGTTTTTTTAATGTAACTGGTGACACTAAAATCAGAGTAAAACAACAAGTTACGATAGATCAATATGGGATCTAAAAATCCCCATATTGAATCATCTCAACTTGTATATATTTTCTCATAAAGCAAGGCTTTGCACAAATTTGAAAAGGAGAAAATCAGGCAGTTGCTACTGAGGAAGTTCTTGAAAGTTGAAGTATAAGCGGAAGACATCAATGGAGAGAAATCACAATGTAATAAGGCCTTTAATCATGCTGCAACTGAAAAGATGGGGTACCAAATCTAGACTGCAAAAATCCAGATAGATAATTACTGTTTTCTGTATTTTTTTGCTCTCACCTTGTTGCTTGGATTTCTGAAATGCAGATATGGTAACTATACTCTTACTTATTCCTTACCCATAGATTTCACTGGCATCAACTCAGTGCTTAAAAGTACATGAAGGTTTGTAATATCTAAATATTACAGAATTTGCTTCCTCTAATTTGCTGATAAGGAAACACTTTCTCTCCCAACAAGGGAAGTAAGGCCAACAACAGCAACAACAGTGAAAGCTTACATAAACATACACAGAACATGAAAGTATTTCATATACATGGATATCTAAGGATATGAGTAACTCTGGGGAATTTAGATAAAATAAGTGACATAACAGTCACACGGTTGCCAATTCCAAACAAATGAATGCCTTTGTTTTGATACGTAAACATTTGTGCCAGTTGTGCAGAAGAAGCCTGAAATCACACTGTTCTTTCAGCCTTGCATCTTCAGATCTAGTCTGCTACATGTCAAACATGGTATCAGAAGAGGGAAATTTCTAGAGTGTATGGGTTAGAAGGAAGCATGCTGAGGTTTTTTTTTCATTCTATCATTACTATCACATTCCAGAACTGTCTATATTACAAACCTTGGCCAGCAATAATCCTGGGCATATAATTTTCCTGGCAATTCTCATTTCCTAGGCTTTTAATCATGGTATCACTATAGACATTTTTTCCTGGCTGAAATTTCCAAAAAACAAGGAATGGAGTAAACAAAGGTTCCTCCAATTTTATTCTGAGACTCAACAACTTAACCCTCTCATACACCAATTAAACTAAGAGTGTGAAGTATGACAGTGTTAGCAGATAAAAAGAAAATCCTGTATCTTGGAGATGTACCACTTACACCAAGGACAAACATTGTCAATGGGCACAAATGAGAGAATTTTCCCAGGCAATTTAACTGAATTCAGAGCAAGGTAACCTAAACCATAGGTAAAGAAATGTCACCTGATAAATACACGTCCTTGGGGTAGGGGTGACTAATCAGAGACTGAAGTGTTTGCTGTGTAATGGTGAATAGACTGCCATGGCATTGTGCCAAAGAATAAAACATTTCAGGAGAAGATGACAAGAAATTCTTGTTTAACAGTAAATGGAATTAGCAAAGGGAGACGCAGGGAGTAGAAGCTTAAGAGGACAAAAATAACATCATGAGAATTAATTTCCCTGAGATGTCTTGCAATGCAGAGAAAGCCAGTTTGTTTTCACCGTAGGTTTCAGGTTAAATGCTACTTAATGAACCAGTGAAAGCAAAGTTTTTGAAGCTTCAGAATACTGTAAGCCTACATAGATAGGCCACTTGATAATGCTCCCTAAATAACTGAAATATCCAAGAATCGTCAATTATATGAAGCTTCCATTGCTTAAAAAAAAAGCTCATTCAAAACCAATTTAGCATTGTCAGGGCAGACAAATCTGTGACAAGATACTAATTTCTATTCTCATTTTCAACTAAGAGATACTTATAGATCAAGGAAAGCTGCTAGCCCACATGCATGTATAAAGGAAGGGCCTTGTATCATGTTTGATTACTGGGCCACCTAGCTTGGCATTGTTGATACTGATTTGTAAACATTCCCCAAGGTATCAGGCAAGAATCCTGCCCAATTTTATCTGGATATCCCAAAGACTGAACTTCATTTCTGCATGCAACTTCAGAGGAGGTTTGAAAAGACAAACCTTATTGTTTTTTTACCCCCTGCAACTTCCCAATTGAAGATATTATGAGGAAAATGATAGAACTGTGGCACTGATTACACATCCAGAACTTGCAAGCTACCCCTACAACCATTTAGGACCATGCTTTAAAAAAAGAGCAAAAGATAAAGAACTAAGAGAAAGGGGGAGAGGGGGAATGCTAGTGTTGTTGCTAGAGAAGACGGAGGGGAGGAAGAGCAGAGACAAAAACACAATGGAGGGAATGACATCTGAGATCCTGTGGCCAGATGCAGCTGATGTCTGCAGTAGCTGTGAGATACCCACAACCCTCAACAGCTTTATGGTGTTTCTGCTATAAGCCAACCTGAGCAGAAGGACAAATATAATTTATCAAAAGCTTTAAGGCCAGCAGGACTTCTTGTTGACAATAGGAAGAAAGACAACACAAGGCATTATGTGACTGAACTAAAAAAGAAAATCTATTGCAAAGAAACCCACAGTAAAATACCTCCTAACCCAGCAATAGCAATGTGTGTGGAATGAAATATAAACATTAAAACGTCAGAATAGGACAGCATAGCTTTAACGGAAGAGCAAAACCACAGAATGGTAATCAAACTTCTTTTCCCTATTGGTATTGCTCAGAAGTGACTGTTTTAAAGAAATATCAAGTCACACATATAAGCATAGGCATACATATCAAACTCCTGCATCAACCATTCCAACTTTATGTGGAACCTGAAGATGTCTGAGGTATTATTTACACTTCATCTATTTATCCATACCTCCTCTAAAGGTCATTTTTAAAAAACATTATAAATGAATAAGAAGGTTCTTCTTGTCTGCTGCCATCCGAAACATGAGGTAAATTCCATTTCAAAACACTTTTTAAGGGAGAGATGGCGCAGAAAGAAGAATGGATTGCTTAGGCACACATTGCAACTCTTTCCTCTTCAGTTGCCCCTAACAGGGTTGGGGAAACCGGCAGGAAGACAGAAGTTATGGTCACATGAAATTCTCACTTAATGACCCATATAGTCCTCATTTAACAACACTAACTGAGAATGGCAGAACTGCTGCTGTTAAGCAGTGTGATCACATGACAGAGGACAATTAATCAGTGGAACAGTTTGCCGCCAGAAGCTGTGGGTGCTTCATCACTGGAGGTTTTTAAGAAGAGACTGGACAGTCACTTGTCTGAGATGGTATAGAGTCTCCTGCTTGAGCAGGGGGCTCAACTAGAAGACCTCCAAGGTCCCTTCCAGCTGTATTCTGATTGATTTAATTGCTTCACTTTGTGATGGAAATTCCAGTGCGAATAACAATTATTAAGGGAGTTTACTTGTACACATAAAACTAATTGCATTTTGATATCTGTGATATTGAGTTCATGCCAAGCGAGTTATGCCATGCCATTTATTTTACCTATCATGAGTAGACTTATTCCCTGTAGGACACACAGAAAGAAGGCTAAGCTGTTAGCTCAAAGAGTTTACAATCAGAACAATAAAGTACAGGCTAATGCCCAAACAGCGGTACTATGCCTATTTTCTATATAAATCAAAATATGCATTTCTTTAATTAATCACTGGAAAGAAAAGGCACTTCTCTGAAAAAAAGAGTCTATGGATGATTACCCTTAATACAGATAATGTGCAAATGATGCCAACAGCCTGCAAGATAGATGGGGCTGAGAGAGAGTGACTGGCCCAAACCTACCTCTTGAAATTTCATGGCTGAAGGTGGATTGAACCTGGATTGAACCCCAGTTGCCAGCCAATATTTCATTACCCATACTTTCTCTTTATAAAATTTCTAGCTTAACGTTTCAAAGCAAGTCCTTTGCACTGCACTCTGAAGAGTCTGCTGCACTGTAGCTGCAGGAAGAAAAAATAATAATAGGATGAATCAAAGCAGCATATATCCAGATGATGCAATATGGCAACAGTCTCTAGAAGAAAGTGATGCTGGGTGCTGCCAAGTTTCAAATTAGCTCCCTGCTTCATTAAAAACAGCAGTGCTGTTGACAAATTCCCCCCACGTCTTACCACCCACATCACCCAGTGGAGGCAGAGAAGCCCAACAATTGTTTATTTCTGTTGCTTTCTGTTTGTTTTTCTTCTGAAATTTTTTGTCTTCTGAAAAGAATTTAGGAGGGCTGAGGACTCCTGTTAACATTGATTCCAAGGTAACAGCTAATATTAAGACTGTAACTGAGATCCTTTGTTGCTGTATAGCAGAGGTGTGCACATTTTCCAAGCCATGGGCTAGCTTTGATCTGTAAGTATTGTGTGGATCATACAGTACAAAATTTAGTGTCATGCCATGCAATTTAATATTAGCATTTGATTACATTAACAAAGGCAATGTGATTTTCCCTCTAGCAGTGATGGCAACTTTTAGAGGGCATCTGCAGGCTCATCCCAAACCACTCCATAGACTGTAGCTGGTGTGCTGCCGTGTGTGGCAGCAGCCAGAAAAGCTAATATAATCCTTGGTTGTATAAACAGAGGCATAGAATCAAAATAATGTGAAGTATTACTACCACTTTATAAATTCTTAGTGAGACCACTCCTGGAATACTGCATCCAGATTTGGTCACAACATTACAAAAAAGATGCTGAGACTTTGGAAAAACTGTGAAGAGGAGCAACTAAGATGCTTAAGGGCCTGGAGACAAAAACATATGAAGAACGGTTGCATTAATTGGGTACGGCCAGTCTAGAGAAAAGAAGGACTGGGGGTGACATAATAGCAGTATTCCAGTATTTGAGGCACTGCCACAAAGAAGAGGGGGTCAAGTTATTTTCCAAAGCACCAGAAGGCAAGACGAGAAACAATAAATGAAACTACTGAAGGAGAAAAGCAATTTGGAATTAAGGAGAAACTTCCTAACAGTGAGGACAATTAACCAGTGGAACAGTTTGCCTTCAGAAGTTGTAGGTGCTTCATCACTGGAGGTTTTTAAGAGAAGACTGGACAGCCACTTGTCTGAAAAGGTATAGAGTCTCCTGCTTGAGCAAGGGGCTGGACTAGAAGACCTCAAAGGTCCCTTCCAGCTCTATTCTGATTGATTGGTTGGCTGGTTCTAAAATACCAGATGGTCTGTGAATGGTCTGGAAGAGTTTCCCAACCTCCCACTCACTTCTGTATATACATATCTAGATACATATCCATCATGCTGTTCTCTTTTAAAGTATTATGCACAGCCCAGAAATGGAGTAAATAATAGAAAACAACAGGCATTAAAGATATGTGGTAAGAAAAGGAAATACACACACATACTCAGGAAAGAAAAAGAGTAAAAGTGCAGAGAAGAGAGAAGGGAGGGGGGAGAAAAAAGTTAGAAAAAATGACTTCTCACTTTTTAAATAAGATATAGATGTCAAAAGTCTTTTCATTCATGAGGGTTGTCAATTTTTCCATCTCTAATTCTCCAGCTTCACAATTTATTCTACCAAAATTTATTCAATTTGTTGGTATTTGTAGATCTTCCACCTTTGAGTTTATACAAGTCTCACTGCATTTATAGAATGCAGGTATAGAAATAAAATTATCTATCTATCTATCTATCTATCTATCTATCTATCTATCTATCTATCTATCTTTCTTTCTTTCTATCTATCATACATAAAAAAGAGTCCCGTAACATTTTTCTATTTGTTTGTTCATTAACTCCAAAAGAAAAGCATCTGGTTTCAATTGTACATTCACTATTAAAATCTTCTGCATCAAAATACTGTATATACATGACTCCAATATTATCTAGCTTTGTTACATGTCCATCCACCAAATATGAAAAATTTTTCCTTCAGTTTGATTACATTTCCTACAAATATTTGAAATGTCTTATATATTTCTGACAATTTCTCCAGTATCCTGTATTAACCATGCATCGTTTTATAATAATCTCTGTAAGATTATAATTCAGTATACATTTCAACCCTTTCTTCCACATACTCTCCCATAGATCCAACTATATATTACACTTATTTGTAATATAAATTTATATTTTAAAAAATTGCCCATTTTATCATGCAATCTTTAACTTGTTCATCCTCTATTTCCATTTTCAATAGAAGTTTGTATACTTCTTAGGAATAATATGATCAGCATTGCTACAGAGCTGTACATCTTATTCAATTTCATCTTTTTCAAATTCATAAATTAACTGAGCATGAGAAAACCAACGGCATGTAAAATCTTCCAACTCCAAGTTTTCTTTTTAAGTTAAAGCTTCCTTGGGAAAAATGCAGCAAAACAGCATAAATTAATCGATTTTGTTTAACTATCAATTCCCTTCTAAAAAAGACCTTAGGTTAAGAAGAAATTAAGAAATTTCTTCAGTTCTAATTGAATGGTGGAAAATGGTAGGATTTATATCCATTCCCTACCATTCAGTTACAACTGTAGAAGCTTCTTGGATTAGAAGTAAAATATTTTCAAGGAAAATAAAATCCAAGAAAGTCCAGCTGCCTTCTAGAAAAGCATCTTTGGGACAATCATGACCTGGATGAATGAGAATGTCCATAGATATTATATATGAATAAGTCAGATGATAGTGAGATAAGTGGCAAGTAAATAAATAAATAAGAATATAGTCACTATGATTTATAAAACAGAGTTTATAGATTTGCCTGTTCTACAAAGCAGATCATAATGGCTTATTTTTATAACTGAAATAAACCTCAGGTTAGAGAAGTGGTTTGATTATGATATTGGCTTAGAAACCAGAAGACCATGTGTTCAGTTAGGTGACTTTGGGCCACTCACTCTCACTCACAGGGTTGTTGTTGTGGGGAAAATAGAAGGAGGAAGATGTATTGGATATGTTCACCGCCTTGAGATATTTGTAAAAATAATAAAGTGGGTTACAAATAAACAAACAAACAAACAAACAAATAAATGATAAGTTATGTGAAAACCTTTTCTACAAGATTCCTGGTGGGAATATCTTTCAGATTTATCTCAAGGGGTCAAGGCATGGTATGATGGGGTGTTGTTGTTGTTGTTTGTATTTTATTCATTGAATTTGTTTTCTGCCCATCTCACCACAAGGCGATCCCATTGATGTAGCCCAGAAGGCATAATGCATTTATCAAGTTGACATATTCATCATTTTTATGCTGCACGTTTTTCCAAGAATTGGGTAATTTGAGAAAAAGAAAAGAAAAGAGGATAATGACAATATGATTTATTTCATTTTTATTCAAACAAATAAACTCTTGGGGGGGGGTTGCCTCCCATACACTTCCTTCCTATTTGTAATAGAGCTTTAGTTGGTAGACCGATGATATTGATGATGCAAAGAATTATGCTTTTGGGGGGAAACAAACGTCAGAACTTTTAAAAATCTGATGGCAGATAAGACAATAAGCAATGTCATTTTATCATGAAAAAATTAGTCTAATAAAATGAAGTAATAAAAATATGGTGAGATGGAGAGACAAAGAATGCTGCAAACTATGGGACTCATCGTGTTGCCCAGAGAGCCAACCCATTTTCCTCATCCCGATCAGACTTGGAATATGGGAATGACCTTGACAGAATACTCCTTTTTGATGCTTGAATGGAGGCTCAGACCATCACTGATGAACAAATCAATAACAGCAAAGTTTTACACACACCCCTTTCAAAATGGTAGAGATGAGATATTTTCAAGGGCTCCAAAGTTCCTTTATCAATGCCTGCTTGAACTGAATAGCAAGATTAAAACATAGCACTCCTTCTGATAAATTTTTGTTAGTGCTGGCAGTGAATACAAACAAAGTCTTGTGACCCCTAGCATCCACCCTGCAAACCATAAAGAATAGATGTAGAAATATAAAGATGGCAGCTTTATAGGCAACTCAAAAGGATAAAAATGAGACCTTCACACACAATTGAATTGCACCTATATGTCACATTCTCCTCTTTTTGATGGGCTGGAGTTAAAGCAAAAGAAATGCTAGATTACATTCCCATTATCCCTTCAAATTCATTTTTGTTGCCTTGCAACATAAAAACTTCCTGAGGAAAGCAGAAAATATATTAATATTTGAAGGAATTTTAAAATTGATTTTTATTTATTAGAGAGTCCTGTCCTACCATTCCTAATGTTTTTGCATCATTCAGAACATTCTGCAACAATTTAAAGCTGTGATGCAATATAAACAATGCATTTAGTAAAAAGGAACTAATATAAAAGAAGAAAAAATTATCAAGATAAAAATCACAATCAAAGGATCTGCATGTAGTAGACAAAATCCTGCTGAAATAAAATGGCTCCCCATAACTTACAAAACAGACATGAGGTCATCTGTCAATCATACCTATATTCTTTGTGGAAGATAAACTTCCAATGAGGCGAGGAAAGCCAGTGACTGCATTTTCTCTGCTCCATGCTGGTAGCAGAGTATTTCAGCCTTAAAGGCAGCCGGATGTCTGAAAAGAATGCACCAGTTCTGGAAAAATAGTACTAATAGCCATAGGTGCCTTGCATGCAATCCCAAAACAACTGAAGCACCACTTGAACACCATCGGCATTGACAAAATCATCATTAAGTCAATTGTTAAAGGCAGTTTTACTCAGAATGGGCGTTGACTTACCTGAACGCTTCTTCTCGTTGTTCCGGCTACAGTGGTCAGGATCGGGTAATGCCATGATCCAGTTATTGATTGAGTCTGCATAGCTGAGAAGCTCCTCCCCTTTGTCCTGCTTCCCAGCTTTCTGATGAAAGACGACGACGCAGACAGGCACTTTGAGCTGTAAAACAAGGGAAGAGACAGATCCACAGAAAACTTCCCACCTACGAGGGCCCAGACAGGGAGGGGCTGACCACTGTAGCCGGAACAACGAGAAGAAGCGTTCAGGTAAGTCAACGCCCATTCTCGTTGATCCCGGCTCCAGTGGTCAGGATCGGGACATGCCCAAGCAGAACCCTATAGGGAGGGACTAGCCCGAGCAGGTGGGGAAGGAACCCGGAGCACCTGTTGGAGCACCCTACGTCCGAAGGCCGCCTCGGCCGAGGCGAACCGATCGAGACGATAGTGTCTGATGAAGGGAGTGGGGGAAGTCCAGGCGGCAGCCCTGCAGACTTCCTCTAAGGATGCCTGGGTGGCCCACGCCGCTGAAGTGGCAGCGCTACGTGTGGAATGGGCTGTAATGTGCCGAGGCACCGGAAGGGAGAGGACTTCATACGCCTTGGCGATGGTAGCCCGAATCCAACGGCCCAGAGTGGCCGATGAAACTTTCCTGCCGAGGGAAGAAGGTTGAAATGAGACCAGGAGAGATTCCGACTGGCGTAGGGAGGAGGTCCGTCGCAGGTAGATGCGAAGGGCCCGCCTGACGTCCAGGGTATGCCACGCCCTTTCTCGGGCGTGGACGGGATTGGGGCAGAAGTCAGGGAGCACTAATTCCAAGGACCTATGGTAAGGAGAATTGATCTTGGGAAGAAAGGTGGGGTCCAATCTGAGGACCACCCTGTCGGGGTGAAAGATACATAAGTCCTCCCGAGCTGAAAGGGCCGCCAAATCGGAGATCCTCCTGGCCGAAGTAATGGCCAGGAGGAAGGCTACCTTATAAGAGAGAAAACGAAGCCCAACTTCCCTTAGGGGCTCAAATGGAGCTCTGGTAAGAGCCTCTAGGACCCGGGGAAGATCCCAGGTAGGATATCTATGAAGAGGGGCCGGGCGAATGTTGGAGGCCCCCCTGAGGAACTGCCTAACTAGAGGGCGGGAGGATAGGGAGGTCCGGGAGCCACAGCAAAGGATAGAGGAGAGAGCGGCTACTTGCCTGCGGAGTGTGTTGGGTGCCAAACCTGAGTCAAGACGATCCTGCAGATAGATGAGCACCTGCTCCGTAGAGGCTGCGGTAGAAATGATGGAGTGGCTGTCGCACCAAGATGAAAAGGTCCTCCAGGTGGAGTCGTATATGCGAGTAGTCGAGGGTCTACGGGCTGCCTGGATGGTGGCGACGACTCTGGGAGGAAGACGCCGGGAGCTCAGCAGACGCCGCTCAATCGCCAGGCGGTTAGCTGCAGCCATGCGGCGTCCGGATGAAGAAGTGAGCCCTGGCGAAGGATGACTTTGTCCGGGGGAAGGCGCCAGGGAGGCCGAACCGAGAGAGCCTTCAGGTCCGCGAACCAAGGCCTGCGAGGCCAATGGGGGGCGATTAGCAGCAGCTCTGCCTTCTCTTGTAACATCTTCCTGATGACCTTGGCCACGATGGGGAGAGGAGGGAAGGCGTATAGAAGGCCGGGAGGCCAGACACTGTGTAGAGCATCCACGGCCTCCGCTCCTGGTTCCGGAAACCGTGCGAAGAACCTCTGGGTCTGTCGATTGCTCCGTGTGGCGAAGAGGTCCAGGACTGGAACTCCCATGCGAGATGTGATCTCCCGAAAGAGAGCAGGTTCCAGGGCCCACTCCCCGGGGTCCACCGTGGTCCTGCTCAACCAATCCGCCTGAGAGTTCTCCACCCCCGAGATGTGAGTTGCCCTCAATGACCTTAGGTGCAACTCTGCCCAGGAGCCCAGTCTCTCGGCTTCCTCCATGAGATGCCGAGAGCGGGTCCCTCCCAAGCGGTTCACGTGGGCCTTGGCGGCCACGTTGTCCGTTCTGACCAGGACATGCTTGTCCTGAACCTCGGGGGCAAAGACTCGTAGGGCCAGGTGGATGGCCCGGAGTTCCAACCAGTTTATGTTGTGCTTTAAATCCGCCTGGGTCCATCGACCCTGGGCGAGGGAGGAGGATAGGTGGGCCCCCCAGCCGTGAAGGCTGGCGTCTGTAGTCAGTATAAGACACTGAGGAACCCTGAACTCCCGCCCCTGGAGAAGAGCTCCCGAGGACCACCAATCGAGGGACTGGAGCACCTTGGGAGGAAGATGGACCCGCCGGAGGGAGGACCCCAACCCCCGTTTCTGGTAAGGTAGGAGGAACCACTGCAGGTCCCTGCAGTGTAGACGTGCCCAGGGAACTATGCCGATGCAAGAGACCATCTTTCCCAGGAGTTGGGAGAGCGAAGCCAGGGAAGAGCCCCTCCCTGCCTTCACTGCCCTGACCAGAGACCGCAGGCTGGCCAGGCGATCCTGGGAAAGGTAGACCTTGCATAGGCTCGTGTCGATGATCGCCCCCAGGTGCTGGAGACGCGTGGCCGGGACCAGATGGCTCTTGGTCCGATTGATAGAGAATCCGTGGGATTCCAGGACTCTGAGAGTCGTTGAGAGATCTTGAAGGGCCTGACTCTCCGAGACCGACTGGACCAGAAGGTCGTCCAGGTAGAACTGCATCCGGATGGGGATGGACCTGAGGAGGGCCGCGATGGCGGCCATCAATTTTGTGAATACCCTGGGGGCCGATGAGAGGCCGAATGGAAGAGCCCTGTACTGATAATGCTGGCTCAGGAAACAGAAGCGGAGAAACCTGCGGTGGGCGGGGAGGATGGGTACATGGAGATATGCCTCCGTCAAGTCGATTGACGAGAGGTAGTCTCCAAGTCTGATGCCCTCCAAGATGGTCTGGAGGGACTGCATCTTGAACCGCCGGTACACTATCCGGCGGTTCAGGGATTTGAGATCTAGTATCGCTCGCCATCCCCCCGAAGACTTCCGGATAACGAACAAGCGTGAATAGAAGCCTTGTCCGAGCTGCTCCTGGGGCACCGGCTCGATGGCTCGGATGACCAACAAGTGACGAATGGCTGATGCCACCAGGAGCCGGGAGGATCTGTTCCGGGAGACGGGACAGTGAAGAAATCTCTCTGGGGGGGTGGAGAGGAATTCGAGAGAGAGGCCAGAGCTGATGGTCTCCCTGACCCAGGTGTCCGACGAGGTAGCTGCCCACTGGCTGGCGAAGGAAGCCAGGCGGCCTCCAATGGGAAGCTGGGCCAAGCCGTCAGCGTGATCTACGGAACCCCCGCCCCCTGCTCCCTCGAAAGGGCCGTCTGGACTGACCTCTAGGGGGAGGACCTTGGCGGTCCTGGGGTCTAAATTGCCTAGGTGGGGGGAACCGTTGGCGACGGCTCCCAGAGAAACCCCCGTCTGAAGGTCTGAAAGGACGGAAATTGGATTGAGACCTGAAGTCGGAACGCCGAGACAAGCTGGGCAGAATACGGCGTTTGTCCTTGGACTCTATGAGGAGAGGCTCCAGAGGGGCTCCAAAGAGCTTAGGGCCTTCGAAGGGGGAAGATGCTAGACGCCATTTAGATTTGGCGTCGGCTTGCCATTGGCGAAGCCAGAGTAGACGCCGGGCAGCTATGGAAGAGCCAATGGCCTTAGCAGCGAAGCGGGAAGAATTTAAAGTTGCATCCGCTGAAAAATCTAGGGCTGCAATGATTTTGCTTATGTCCTGCTGGGCCCTTAAATCAGAGACAGGGAGCCTGGCCTGGAGTTGGCGGAGCCACAAAATTGAGGCCCGGTTAAAAAAGGAGGCGGCCAAGGAGGCCTTGACCGACCAGGCAGTAGCCTGGTGAGATCTAACAAGGGAATGTTCCAGGCGCCTATCTTCCGGGCGTAGGCCTTCCTCAGGTGGCCCTGTCAAATTAGTGGGGGCAGATAGTTCTGCCACAGGCTGGTCCACAGAAGGGACCTGCAGGAGAGAAGATAATTCAGGAGCCAAATTATATAAACGTCTATCTAAGACATTGGGATTGGGGCCAGACGCCGGAGCCGCCCATTGGCGTTGTAAAACATCCCGAAAAATCTTGGGGCCCGGGATTTCTTCAGATTCAATGGTAGGTACTTCAAAGAGGGGTATAGATGAGGAAGGACCCTCCCCCGTGTTGACAGATGAGGCCTGAGAAGAGCCCAAACCAGTAATGGCCTTGGCCTTGTGGAGTAGGGAACGAAAGAGCTGGGGCTTAAAGAGCCCCACAAATGCTGGTTGGTCAGGGCCTAAGTCTTCGTCCTCAGACAAATCCTGATCCATAGGATCAGGGGCGGATATGGATTCCTTATCAGAATGATCAGTGGACTCTGCATGGGCAGGGGACTCAGGACCCTGAGGGGCTGCTTCTGCTACAGAGAGAATAGAGCCCTCAACATCCACCTGTGAAAAAGAATGGCTGGACACCCATGAAGAGGTCCTCTGCATTTCTTCCCTAACCCCCATCCTAATGGCCTCTCGGATAAAGGAAGCCAGGTTTGGAGCTATTTGGGGCTCAGGGGCCGGGGCAGGGGGAGCCAAGGGTGTGGAAACCTGTACAGGAATCCCCTGGGGCTGCGAAGGGGCAGAAGAAACCTCAGGTTGGGGCCCAAATAAGGCTGCGTTAACTTCCTTCAACCCTTCAGGCAAGGGAGAGTCCCTATCTGGTGATAAGGCAGGGGAGAGAGCTTGCCCTGGGTTATCTACCCCCTGCGGCTGGGCAGGGGAAGCAGCAGGTTCTGGGCCTGTGGGAAGAGGTACAGTGCTAGCTGGAGGTGTCACCACCCTAGAGGGATGGGGGCTAAGAGATACATTCTCCTGTAAGGAAGCTGCTTGAATGGCCTTCTGGATGGCCTTTTCAATAGCCTTGTGGCGCTTGAGCTCTTCCTTTGACATAGCTGCAGATTGGGAGGGCTTGGGCCCCCTGGAAGTATGGTGGGTCTTCCTGCTTCTCTTAGCAGGCACCGGGTCAGAGGAGCTGAATTCCTCCTGTTGTGGGGGGTGCTTGGATGTCCTGGCAGGCCTTTGGGAAGCCATCTGAAGGGCCTGTAATTCCTTTTATTAGAAGAATAGGCCTCCAATAGTGCTGTAATAAAGGGCAAGGTAGAGAATTAAGGCAGGCCTGAAGTTCTGGCTAGGCCTCTAATGCCATGAGGCTGTTCCAAAATGGCCACCAGAATTCTAAAATGGCTGCCGGAACTTAATTTGGCCCCAGGAGAAACAAAAACGTTTAAAAAGGGGAACAAACTCCCCCCCCTTACTCACAAGCAATTCCAGGAGCCTGGGAGAAGATCAGGCTATCTGATCCACCCACGGAGCAAGGGCTGTGGATTCAAGCCGCTCCGCCGCTGCGCTGTCCCAAACGAGCCGAAGGAAGGCTCTGATGTCAATCCAGCACTCTGCAAGCTCGTTGTTGTCTGAGGCTTTTCCAGCAGCAGCAGTATTACAGCTATCGGATCCCAGATAGCTGGCAGAGATACCTCAGCCTGGCCAGGCAAGAGGTTCCAGCCACGAAGGCTGCAGTGGTAGAGGGAATAGCCCTCCACGCAGAAGTGAGGACCAGGCTCAACCAGCCGGGAACCAGCAGGCCTCACAGCCAAAAGAGTTTTCTTTTGGCCTCCAGCGGTCTCGGGTGCGAACCCCTTCGCGCTGGGAGCTCAACCAAGAGGTCTGGGAGCTAGAAATAAACTGGAGGCAAAAGGGAAATTTTTGCCAGAGCAAGGCTCAAACGTGCCTTTCTCAACCGGATTGAGTCAGAAAGCTGGGAAGCAGGACAAAGGGGAGGAGCTTCTCAGCTATGCAGACTCAATCAATAACTGGATCATGGCATTACCCGATCCTGACCACTGGAGCCGGGATCAACGAGAACAGCTTACATCTTACAACGATACCTTTAATGTCATCAAACAACAATATCTTCATAGGGTGGGACTCAATAGGTGGATAAAAATCCTACATCCAGTTTAAACATCTGACTGACTGTGCAATGAACTGTCAAGCACCAGAGAAATCAGAATATTCAGGCTGTTCAAATAAGTATAAATATATATATATAAAAAGCTTAAAAATCTGACCTACTAACAGTTAAGAGAAATTAGTGGGAGTTAAGAATAGAAAGGAATTCAAGATGGGCTGGACTCATGACTGATGACATATTTGACCCCACCTTCAGGCTCAGCCTGGTCATCTCATACATGAACCATAATAAATAATAACTAAAGAACTGGCTTGCATACTGGACAATAAGAACACTCAGCACAATCCTTCTCCCCTCATTGTGTAACATCTTGTCTCTCTTTTTATTTTTCATTAAACTAGAAAAAAAATCCAACTAAAAATATGTACCCATACAAACTTGGCAAGTTAGAAAAGTGAGAAAAATTATTTAGAAGAATACTGCAGGAAAGTAGGTCCCTCTTTTCAGAGGAAATATTAGTACAAATTATCACCTAGAATGCTATGGTTTTTTTATGGAAATATATTGCTACAAAGTTGTATTATGATAATATACTTCATGAGTCAGGGAATGCACAGGAGTTGCAGAGAAGCCTTTTCCTATGTAGGCCACCATATAGTGCAGATCTTCCTGCTTTCAGCCAGTTTTTTTATCTCCATGGCACCAAAACTGTTCCAAGAAATGTCATTTTGGAATATCTGTGGTCTGTTCCCTTCATGACTGTAACAGAAGCAGGGTTTTTTTTTATAATTACGTTATCAAAGCAAGTTTTGCAGTAGAACCTATTTATACCTCTGTGGGGCCTGAAAATTTGATTCATCCCTGATCCAAAATAGTAAACATCTGGGCATTTACATTTATGGATAATGTGCCTGCCCAGAACAAATACAGGTAGTCCTTGAAATATAACCATTCATTTAGTGACCATTTGAAGTTGCAATAGGACTGAAAAAAGTGACTTATGACCATTTTTTACACCTATATCCATTGCAGCATTCCCATGGTCACATGATCAAAATTCAGATGCTTGGTAATTGTCAGGTATTTATGACGTTGCAATGTCTGGGGTCATGTGATCATCTTTTGAAATCTGCTGACAAGCAAAGTCAACGGGGAAGTCAGATTCACTTAAGAACCATGTTACTAAATTAACAACTACAGTGACTCACTTAAATGGGGGTCAGGAGTTGTCCAACTTGTTTTACAGCGATTATTTTAATCAATCATGAACTTGCACTTTCAGTTATAATTTTGCATGTGGTTGACCAACTAAACATATTTCATTTTTAAAACCCAGCTTTTATAAAACAAATAGGTAGAAGATGATTATATTCTTATATCATATTATAAATAATAAACTGTCAGCCTAGATCAAGTACTGAAAGAAGCAACCAAAGGCAACAACTAAACATTGCAACTGGTTTATAGAACCTACAGTTTAATAATAATCTACACATTTTAACTCAGTTTGTTCTTTGGATGCGTCCTAGATTTGATCTATACTAACATCTACTACAGTTCCTGTTCCAAATCCATATGTCCTTCTGGAGTATAGTTGATAAGTTGTCTTTCCATCACATCGTCACAAACTTTCCAAACATGGACTGTCTCATTCCTCACTTCCAATGTTTGCTGCTGCTTTGGCAGTGCAGAATTGAACAATACAGGTGGAGATTAAAATACTGCTAACTTTGAGTGTGTGTGTGTGTGTGTGTGTGTGTGTGTGTGTGTGTGAAATCTCTGCTTGCATATACAGTTTTTGAGAAAGCAAGATAAGTTACATCTTCTCTTCTCCCCCTTTCTCCTCATTTGCAAGCGAGATGCTCAGCAACCCACCTTCCAGGTTGCAGTAAACAGAGAAAGAAGAATTTGTAAACGACATTGTGCCCAAAATATAAAAGTAGCTATAAATACCATACAATATCATATTTCTTTCCTACCTATTTAGATATAGCCTGGCATGCTTGCATGAGTCTCTGCAGTGCACCTGCCCTTTGTCTGTGTAGTATTATGATCCAGATTTTGCAGGATACATGAACTGGGAATGATGGGGGAAAAGTCCTGCATCCTTAAACTTTCTGCTATCTTTTTTCTTATTCTGGGTTTCTATAAATACATAATACAGACTGCAAGGAGAGGGGAAAAGCTAAACAGACCTTTCAATTCTTTAAAGGTGTCTGTAAGTTTTTTCTCTTTCAAGCAGATTTGGGGAGGTCTATTTCTCTATTGCTCTCTCTTTTCCTTCTTTTAAATTCTGGCTGACTTTCATCACTGAAACCTGATGCAGAGAGTTACTTTGTATTCTAAAGGCGTTATTTTAAGAAGAAACAATGCAAATTTTGATTTGGATGGCAGATGGCTGGCAGTTCACTGCTTGGCAGTGCAACATGTATTCTGTGTTAGAAAGTCAGAGCAGCAGGTAGTGCAGCTCCATTTGAAACAATCACAGATGCTAGGAAAGGAGCGGGGGAGGGGCACAAGCTGGTCAGGAAATTAAGAACAGTAGTCAGACTCACAGGGGGAAAGAGAGAGACCATCATTAACTGAAAGTTTCTTTTTTCAATCAGCACTTTCTTTTTAAAAAAAAAAAAAAGTGTGTGCACACACAAAAGTGAACAGAGTGATGGAAATCAGACCTCCTTTGAGTTCAATGGTTGCCAAGTTGTTTCTAGAAGTCTGAGGTCTATGTGCATCAGGCAGCCTTGCTTTTAAAAGGGTGGTATTAGCACCAGGGATGGAAATGTTTGGGACAATTCATAGATAAATAATGAGGATCAATTTGGAAATGTTCCTGTGGTCTATTTCTCTCTGAAGGCCCTTTCTTACTGACCACAGAACATAGAATAACAGAGTTCTTCTAGTCCAACCCTTGCTCAAGCAGGACGCTCAATACCATCTCAGACAAATGGCTGTCCAATTTCTTCTTTAAAAGTCTCCAGTGATGGAGCAGCCACAACTTCTGAAGGAAAGCCATTCCACTGGTTAATTGTTCTCACAGTTAGGAATTCAGTTGCATCATATGTCTGTACAGATCCAAAGCAAATCTGTTTTGCGACAGAGATTCCCAGGTGTTTCAAGTACAGCCTTACAATTTATGTGAAATTGACAATGGCAGAGCTTTAGGAAGTGGATAACACTTCTCACCATATGCTGCATATACTCCCACCAGCTCTGAAGATCTCAGAGGGCAGTTCCTGGAAGTTACTTTTCCTGCATAATTTTGATTTTAGGGAAGAATGGGGTTAGGACACTGGACAACTTGATGGTAGCAGACTGGAAGTGTGCAAATACTAAAAGCACAATTTGGATTGGAAGCTATCTTGATTCAACAGGATACAGTTTAAAATGAGAATAATTTAAATACCTCCTGAATCAGAGTTAAATAGATCTTTTGAAAAGAATGCAGGTGGATGGGAAAATTTCCACTGGCAATGGGAGTCAATTTATGTATTTCTTCTGTAAATATTTAAATGTAAATTCATTTCTGTGGTAAATTCACTTATCTGGCAGTGATTTTGATTAAATTTCCTTACAAATGCAAGAAAAGGTATGATCAATTGTCATGCGGATTCCAGATTGATGGAAGATGCTCATGGATGAAGAAAATACACTGTCCAAAAGAGACTGTGACTCATTTCTGAGATCCTGCTACCTACATCTAAATTAACACTATTTTAATTAGTTAATTCCACTATCCCTTCCAAATACTGATAAATTTACAGGTATTGCAAATCACATTTTTCCCACTACAAAGTTTTTTCAATATTCAAGCTAGGGGACACATTTTGAATTGCAATCTTTGTGTTTTTAGATCTGGAGAGTAGAATAGCTTCTCAGACCATTTTTTTCCTGAATGCTAGGTACTGATAATACTTATGGTACCTCTGATTAATATTTGCAAGCTAAACTCTTGAATATTAAGATCGAATTACCTAAATCATTCACTAAAATGATGTTTTGGATCCCTCCCCTTATTTGATGATTTGTTTGATAAAAAACTGCTAAACTTGAATTTTTGTGCCTTCTTTTGTGACTTTTTAATTAATCATAATGACAATATTCTCAAATTGTGGATGTTGGATACCAAATATTTTGTGGGAATATATTCTGGATATATTGTGGGCTATTTTCTGTTCCATTGCCATTGCACTGGCATAAAAGTTAGCACAACTATGGAATCTGGTTTAGGATGCTGTAAATTGCTTTATAAGTCTGGTTTTTTATCCATGTTTGAGTGAGAAATGAGAGAAAAGTGCCCAGAAAAGACTTACAGTAGATCAGGGGTGTCAAACTCATGTTGTCACAGCGGCATCACAATGGTATTGGGACTTTTCCCCCCTTTGTTAAACCAGGCATGGCCGTGGCCAGCGCGTGATGCATCCGGCCCGCAGGACAGGAGTTTGACAATCCTGCAATAGATAAGGAAGTGGAAACTACTATACACCCTTGAGACCCTCAGCTATTTCCTAATGCTTACATTGGGGAAGCCTGATGATTATTTGTTGAGATTTTTACAATGTAGCTACCAAAACCAACCAATCATGCCCACGGACAATGTCAGAGACCCTTCAGAATTTCAGACAAATATTCTCCATTAGAAGACATTGGAGACATTAGGAATTGAATCTGTGGCAATTTATAAGAAAAGTGTTTTGTGGAGCCATTGGTATTAGCTGAGCTTGACTACCTGACTAGGTAACATTATCAGTAGTACTGATTGTGATATTTGCTGTTTATATATAGTAGCTTTCCCTGCCATTGTCTGATGTGAAAGAAGTTTTTTTCCTCGGTAGTTCCTTGATTAGGGTATTGTTTTCTGTTTGATTGTCTGGTACTAATCCCTACATACCTAGGTGTTGTCTGCTGGAGAGGATGTGTTCTAGTCTTTTTGTTTTCTTCTTACCTTTTTTATTTTCCCTTTTCAATGATGTGTAAATGTGGTTTATTTATGTGTCTACTGATGGTTGATTGGTCTGAATGCCAAGTTTTCGGGAATTCCATAGTGTTTTTGGATTTGACTTGATCTAAGATACGCACAATTTCCCAACTGTAACTATGGTTGAATCTATATATGTGGTTAAGGAGATTTCAGCCTGTCTTCTTACCACTAAGAAGTATCATAAATATACTCTGCTAGTCTTTTGCTTGTCTGTCCTGCATAGTGGCTGTTGTAGTCCTTACAGTGTTTTTTTTTTTTTTTGTTTTACTCTTGGATCTTTTGGTTTGCTTAAGATATAATGGCATCTGGTTGTAATACTCTGCTGTTTGTTTCTGAGATGTTTCAATGTATGGCAGTATTATCCTTTTCATAGTTTGTACTGGTTGTGCTGTAGTGAGTTGAGTGGTGAGGCACTATTTAATAAAGTTGCATAGGTATTCATTTTATTGGAAGGAATTGTATAGGTTATTATCAATCATGTTGTAAATGTATTAGTTCCTGAGAAAATCATACATATAGAATTCAGAGCTGTTAAATGTTAAGATATAAAGCTTAATTCTTGTCTTTTAGGACTGGGTATATCTTAGTAATGGTTATTAGACTCTAGAGCTCAAAACAGCTGATTCCAGAATTATAAATACCAGCAATTGCCACACTAAGATATGCTTTTCAGTTAACAAAGCCTGAATATCTCAAGTCTAGAGATTTGTAGGATTTATTTCTTGGCTCAGCCATCAAAGGATATTTGAACAGGGAAAAGCCCAGGAATTCCATTGCCAAATCAGTAATGAGCGATCTGGTTTTCTCCAGCTGTTTAGAGCTACAAGTTCTACATGCTGCCTGGAGTTAGTAGGGTATAAATTCTAAACATATATGGGTACCAGTTTGCATACCAAGCACAAATGGAGCATGGTAACTATTATTTCATATATATTGTATACATAGTACATGCATTCCCATCTAGGGGTAAGCAATATTATGCAGAATTTAAAAAGGGAAAAAGCAGTAAAGCCAATAAAATTAAGGGCAGTAGATTTAAAAAAAAAAAAAAAAGAACATGAAGACTAGCTGAAACAATTCACACCAAGATAATTCACTGTAGCTGTTCTTACCTCTCTTTCCTTATAAACCAGTCTTTTCTTGCCAATCCATTCACTTCTTTCACTCTTTAATTTGATCTTCATTTTGTCATCATATATGATTAAATCACCTCAGTTGCTCACTTCTCTTGCAACTGTAATTAATTCAGCACTCATTTGTTATGAGTTTCATAACACAAGCATGCAAATCCGCACTATACTGTATTTATCTTTATGTTTACTCTGGCATATCTACCTCTCAATTCATATAACAGAGTGGACAAAATCATACAATGTCATTTTTGCTTCCTTTAACAAACATTGATCATGCATTAGCCACAAGCATCCTACCAGCATTTGCATATCTTAAGCATTCTCTATCCATTTTCCAAATTTTAATAAACATTTTACCTAGGTATATAAATTCATCTATTTATTTTATTTTATTTTTATTTATTAGATTTTTATACCGCCCCCTCTCCCGAAGGACTCGGGGCGGTGAACAGCCAAAATTAAAAACATACAATATAAACAATTAAAATACGTTTAAAACAGAATTAAATCTAAAATGGCTCCCCAATTTAAAACGCCTTACCCATACCCCTATAAATAAGACAAATTTAAAATTTAAAAATTTAAAATTTCCACATTTAAAAAGGGGGAAGATTTAGGCCAGGCCAGCTTGATAAAATAGAAAAGTCTTAAGCGCGCGGTGGAAGGTGCGCAGATCCGGGATCCTACGTATCTCCGGGGGGAGCTCGTTCCAAATCGTAGGTGCCCCCACAGAGAAGGCTCTCCCCCTAGGGGCCGACAGCCGACATTGTTTGGCCGACGGCACCCGGAGGAGCCCCTCTCTATGGGAGCGTACTGGCCGGTGGGAGGCTATTGGTGGTAGCAGGCGGTCCCGTAAATAACCAGGTCCTAAGCCATGGAGCGCTTTAAAGGTGATAACCAGAACCTTGAAGCGCACTCGGAAGACCACCGGGAGACAGTGCAGCTCGCGCAGGAGAGGTGTCACATGGGAACTCCATGTCGCTCCCATCACCACCCGCGCGGCCGCACTCTGCGCCAGTTGGAGCCTCCGAGTGCACCTCAAGGGGAGCCCCATGTAGAGAGCGTTGCAGTAGTCCAGACGAGAAGAAACGAGGGCATGAGTGACTGTGTGTAGGGAGTCCCGATCTAGATAGGGACGCAACTGGCGGATCAGGCGAACCTGATGAAAAATCCTCCCGGACACGGCCGTCACATGCTCTTCTAACGACAGCCGTGAATCCAGGAGGACACCCAAGTTGCGAGCCCTATCTGTGGGGGCCAATGATTCGCCCCCAATAGTCAGCGATGGCACTAGCTGACTATATCGGGACGTCGGAAACCACAGCCACTCGGTCTTGGATGGGTTGAGCCTGAGCCTGTTCCTCCCCATCCAGATCCGTACGGCCTCCAGGCACTGGGACATCACTTCAAGGGCATCGTTGGGGTGGTCCGGGGTGGAGATGTACAGCTGGGTGTCATCCGCGTACTGATGGTACTTCACCCCAAAACCACGGATGATCTCGCCCAGCGGCTTTACATAAATGTTGAACAAAAGGGGCGAGAGGACCGATCCCTGCGGCACCCCACATATGAGGGGCCTCGGGGTCGACCTCTGCCCCCCTGTCAACACAGACTGCGACCGGTCGGAGAGAAAGGAGGAGAACCACCTTAGTACGGTGCCTCCCACCCCCAACTCTTCCAACCGGTGCAGCATGATACCATGGTCGATGGTATCAAAAGCCGCTGAGAGGTCTAACAGGACCAGGACACAGGAGCAGCCCCTGTCCCGAGCCCTCCAGAGATCATCAACCAACGCGGCCAATGCCGTTTCCGTGCTGTATCCAGGCCTGAAACCCGACTGGAACGGATCCAGATACGACGCTTCATCCAGGTACTGGGGAAGCTGTCCCGCAACCACACTCTCAACAACCTTCGCCACAAAACAAAGGTTGGAGACTGGACGATAATTAGCCAATATTGCCGGGTCCAGGGAAGGCTTCTTGAGGAGGGGCCTCACCACCGCCTCCTTAAGGGCGGCAGGGAAGACACCCTCACCCAATGAAGCATTTATAATCCCCTGGAGCCAGCCTCGCGTCATCTCCCGGGAAGCCAGCACTAACCAGGAGGGACACGGGTCCAACAAACATGTGGTCACGTTCAATCTACCCAGAATCCTGTCCACGTCATCTGGGGTCACAGGATCAAACTCATCCCAGATAACAGTCTCAAGACCTGCCTCCGTCACTCTCGCTGGATCTACCCAGTCAGAGTCCAGACCTTCCCGAATCTGAGTGATTTTGTCATACAGATACTGAACAAAGTCCTCGGCTCTTCCCTCCAAGGGGTCCTCCCGCGCTTCCTGGAGGAGCAGGGAGCGGGTCACCCTAAACAGGGCGGCCGGGCGATTATCTGATGACGCAATAAGAGCAGCAAAATGCGTACATTTTGCTGCTTTTATCGCCACTAGGTAAGTCCTAATATGGGATCTAACCAGTGTCCGGTCTGATTCAGAAAGACTAGCTCTCCAACTACTCTCTAGGCGTCTTTTCTGGCGCTTCATCTCCCTCAGCTCCTCGGTAAACCAAGGAGCCAGGCGAGATCCGCGCCGGGTCAGAGGCCGCAAAGGCACGACTCGATCCAGGGCCCCAGCGGCCGCCCTATCCCAGGCGGCCACTAGGTCTCCAGTCGAGGCATGAGCCAGAACCTCAGGAATTGGCCCAAGCTCCGTCTGGAACCTATCGGGTTCCATCAGGTGCCTGGGGCGGTACCATCTTATCGGTTCCGCCTCCCTGCAGCGGGGTGCCGCGGTACAAAGGTCAAGGCAAAGGAGAGAGTGATCCGACCATGACAAGGGCTCGATGACTACATCCCCTATCTCAAGATCACTCAACCACTGTCCAGAGACAAAAAGCAAGTCCAGTGTGTTTCCCCCAGTGTGCGTAGGGCCATGAATTAGTTGGGTCAGATCCATGGCCGTCATGGAAGCCATGAACTCCCGAGCCACCTCAGACGTCTCACCCACGGACGGCAGGTTGAAATCCCCCATGACCATAAGTCTGGGGGTATCAACCTGGGGGTATTTGATCCATTTTTTGTCAGTTATGCACAATTTATAATTGTTCACTCTATTTTCCTTCTGTCAGTATCACACAACCTAGTTAGCATCCATTGCTAAGTTCACAGTCAGTATGAAGCAGGGCTGAACCAGTAGCGATGACGGCCGGTGGTTCGGAGAACCAGTAGCAATGGCAGCTTGAGGCTCCGCCCACCTGCCTGGTCGTCGTTACTTCCTGGTTTTAACACTATGCGCATGCGCAAAAGGGTTTGCATATGCGCAGAGAGTTGGTGCGTGCACTTCTGAAGCGGTAGGGAAGGTAAGTAGATTTCACCCCTGGTATGAAATATTTGAAGATTCAGGTTCTCTGCACACAAATGTATTTATGTATATTCATGTTGTCAACCAATATATTTTTAATATCATTACAAACATTTTTAAATTTTATTTATAAATACATTAAATAAATCACTTGTCCCTTATTTTTTGCTAATGGAGGTCTCATATACTTTCACTTTTTTTCTTCCACATCCAATTTTTTCTCAAGAACTACTCCTTGCACTGCCAAATAATGGCTTGTCACCACATTCAGAACTTTCTCCTCCCTTGACTCCTTCACTAATTCTCCTAATCTTTAATCAGAAATAATCACAAACATGCATTTCAATTCATTCATTTGCCATAAGAGCATATTAATAGTTTTCCCCATGAATCATCTTTATTCAGAATATTACACATTTTTTCCAAAGTGCAATAGTGATCCTTCAACTGTTATTATTTATTGGAGTAGAATATGCAATGTTGTCACAAACATATGGATTCTTTCTTTCAAGCATGCCCACATCTACCTAGATCACATCAATTGAAATTTTCTGACACATTATAGCTATTTCATGATAAGTAACCTAACTTATACCTTCAGTTCACTAGATACACATTAATCAACTCATCCCATAAGAACAGACTACCTTCATTCACATCAACCACTCCCTTCTCTGTTCTTAGTTCCATTTAGCATATTTTAATTTCTCTCTTTTACTTCATTTATTAATAAGTTCTAATTATCATGCACTCTTCCTATATTCTATTGTATCATCATGAGATGGAGCCATATACATGGACTGCTGCTGCCCATCATGGTTTTAATCAAATAAAGCCTTCAATAACTTTTATTTTGTCTTAAATGTTCAGTGTTATATATAAATAAAAAACAGAATACAGGGAGGGAGGGAGGGAGGGAGAGAGGGAGGGAGGGAGGGAGGGAGGGAGGGAGGGAGGGAGGAAGGAAGGAAGGAAGGAAGGAAGGAAGGAAGGAAGGAAGGAAGGAAGGAAGGAAGATCTCCAGCTCAGTCTTGTCCAAACTGTACATTTGTAGATGTTAAATGAATATAACTTTCAGAAGCCTCAGCTACAACTCTTACAGTATATTGGCAGAGGCTGCCTGAAATATTATGTTTTCAAAGTATTGTTTGAAATTTGTGGGTCACGTGAGGGAAGCAGGCTAATGATACAATATCTGTTGCTCCCAAGCTCTGTAGTTTCACCCTCTAAGGAGTTGCTCTCTCCTTCAAATGTCTGTTTATAAGGAAGGAGCCTAATCATTCTTTTGCTTTATCAATTTGAAGAAGTTGATTATGACTTTAACTTTTAAAAACTTTTAAAAACTTCTTTTATTGTCAGCTATCATGGGCACAGAGAGAGAGAGAGATACATTGTGTAAATAAGGAAGTGGAGGAAGGTTATAGATAAGGCTGTGGTTCAACATATATATTATATTATATATGGATGTGGTGGCTCAGAGGCTAAGACGCTGAGCTTGTCGATCGAAAGGTCGGCAGTTCAGTGGTTCGAATCCCTAGTGCCACGTAACGGGGTGAGCTCCCGTTACTTGTCCCAGCTTCTGCCAACGTAGCAGATTGAAAGAACGTAAAAATGCAAGTATAAAAATAGGGACCACCTTTGGTGGGAAGGTAATAGTGTTCCATGCGCCTTTGACGTTTAGTCATGCCGGTCACATGACCACCGAGACGTCTTCAGAGAGCGCTGGCTCTTCAGCTTTGAAATGGAGATGAGCACCGCCCCCTAGAATCGGGAACGACCAGCACATATGTGCAAGGGGAACCTTTACCTTTACCTTATGGTTCAACAATGAAATTTTTGCAAAAAAGTTCTTAGCCTTTCATGGAACCCAGTTAAAAATGCAATACAGGTAGCCTTTGACTTACGACCACAACTGAGCCCAGAATTTCCATTGCTAAGCGAGACATTTGTTAAGTGAATTTTGCCCCATTTTATGACTTTTCTTGCCACAGTTATTAAGTGAATCACTGAAGTTGCTAAGTTAGTAAGATGATTGTTAAGAGAAGTTGGCTTCCCCACTGACTTTGCTTATCAGGAGGCCACAAAAGGTGATCACATGACCCCAGGACATTGCAATCGTCATAAATATGAATCAGTACCAAGCATCTGGATTTTGATCACATGAACATGGGGATGCTGACATGGTCATAAGTGTGAAAAATATTCATAGGTCACTTTTTTCAGTGCCGTAATTTTGAACGGTCACTAAATGAATGGTTGTAAATCGAGGACTACCTGTAGTAACTCCAAGGGTTGCAGTTAGTTACTTCATATATTCAGAAGCATTTTAAAAATATTTCTAAGCACATAATTTGATTACAAAAGAACATAGTTTTTCTCTGCCACTTGGGGAGACATGAGAAATTGTTTTAAAAAAAAAGTTCAGAAAAAAATCTAGGAAAGGAATACTCCCATTCCTGTATTCTCGCATGCCCTTCTGTATTATTCTGTCATTTTCAATGGCTCTTTCTTGACATGTATTGTAATATGCACAATTTCTTGGTTTTCAGAAGGAACACTGAGGAAGAAGAAGAAAAGGACTGTCATCATCATACTGCTGCTTTGGCTAGTTAGAATTAATAAGACAATCTCGCCCAGAATGCACTTTCCTATGACTGACGTGATATCTAGCTATTGTTACCACACTGGATTATTGCTTGACCCATGGTGGCAGTTTAGATACTGTATATATGAAGGCTGATGCTGCAAATTGGATCCTGTTAATATAAAAATTATTTTGAAGAGGTGCTGAACTATACATTTTTTTTTCTTTTCCCAGACTATTTTCTTGCCATAGTTTTGTCTATCATTTTGCTGCTAATGTCTTTCCCACACACAGCTAGAAAATCAGGACTATTAAAATTACTGTGCTAAGTATACTGTATTGGCATGGAAACTGTATCTTGGCTCTGCAGAATACTTCTCTTATTCACTTATGTTTCTTGTTCCCCACACCTATAATTACAGTCTTCTGATCATGACATCACAGTTAATTACCATAGGAATGACTGATGAGGGAAGGAGGGAAAATTCTGATCCTCCAAACAATTATTCCAGTGTGGTTCTTCCTGCCTCCCACTAAGGTCAAGGTAGTCAATATTATTCAGAATACAGCAGGTTTGTAAAACTAGCTTCACTATATTGCAGAACTGGAAACTGATTCAAAGAAATGAAACCACTCCACAAAATGTGGTTGTGGACAATGTTTTGCTTTCAAGCAGTTATTGGATTTACTACTGCGATTAGAAAACCAAGTTTCTAGCTTATTGGGCTACATGAATGTAATCACAATGGCTTATTAAACAGATCACTGTAAAAAAAAAATGTGAGCACAGATGTGCTAATTGGACTTTTGCAATTAATGTGTCCCTACAAACACAGCTTATGTATGTGTATAGTTTAAAAGATTTAATTAAGGATGGACAATTGAACAATGGCTAAACCAATATAAAAACATAAAACTTTAAATGAGTATAGGATGACTTTCGATATAGAGAGGTTTTTCTTCCTGCTGCAGGACACGGACCATTTCTTTTGAGATAGAAGAATCCCCCCTTTTGAAAGCAGAAAACTCCCATTCAACTCAGTTTTAACCTGCCAATAATAAAGCTGGATTGCAAAACCATTTACATATTCTGTGAAAAGAACACAGATTTACACAGAGATAGTAGCTGCAGCCCAGATATGCTGTAAAAGAAAGATAATTAAGAGAAGGAGAGAAAGAAAAATATCTATGCAATTAACTGCTGCCTACCCACCCCAGGTCCTCAGTACAGGCCCTGGCACCTCTCCCCATCCCTGGAGTTTGGTCCATGTTTTGATTCACAGACTGCATCATGTTTGTACCAGATGGCCCAGAGTTAATGAACACAAACTCATCTCTTTTGTTCACCAGGGAAATGTGCAATACTGTACAAACTGATTCATACATGATGGCTAAAAATATCGGAATATTTTAGGAAGCATTTTAACTGCTAAAAGGTGCTGCTTGAGAGGAAAGTGTTAAAAAGGACATGGTGTGCTTATGCAACATGTTCACATTGTGGCTATGCTGGAGAGCTGGCTTTTGATTAGTTTTTGTTTAACAGCAGCCTCAGATGAAGTGCTCAAATCTGAAAAACCTGCCTGAACATGTGCCATACCATAATAGGGATCATATGGACCACTGGCTGTGTTGGCTGAGGATGATGGAACTCATACTCCAGCACATCTGACAGCAGCAGGTTGAGAAGGCTGCCATAGAAGGAAAATTCTCACTGATAGTTCATGATCTTAAACGTACTGATATTTATCTAATTCAACTTCAAGATAGGAAAGCCTTATTCTTTAAAATTTATTCCATAAAAAAAATCAAACTATGTTGGCAGATCCATAGGAGGTCCATTTCAAGCAGTTATGATGAATTTTATAATAATCCCCATAATGAAGAGTGGGAGGAAAGATAGACACCATGTCCTGTTAATTTCCTCTAATACTAGAGCTATTTTTTTTTACAAATATGTCTTTGAGATATGAGGCATATCCCCAAAGTCCCCAGTCAAGATGGACAAGATGGACTATGAATGTTGCTGTATGAAACAGCCTGAGAAATTTCTCTTGCAATTTGAACTCATGAAGACCAGTATCTACTATATTTTAAGGTTAAAAAAGTGCCATACAGAGAAATGGTTACTAGTTTCTGGCAGCTCATGGTGCCCAGGTTATAAACTTTTGCTGTGCAGCTATTTTACTGGCATAAGGCAAGAGTCCTCTCACTAGAAATGAAACAATAAAAGAAGAGTTTATATCAAGCAAGTCATGTTGAATTATTTTTTTTAAAATCAGGGTGTCAGCGTTCCAGAAAAAACCCCAACTCCAAGTAAAAACTCTGAAGCTAGCATTTTTCAAAGTTCTATTTACTAGAATAGGTAAATTGGCACATCTGGGAAAACCCAAATCTGAGAGGTCCAGGTTTTCCCTCAGTAAATCAAAATCCCCCAAACCATCCTCTTACTCCTCAGTCGATCACATGCTCCAATCACCATCCATGCCATCTCGAGATAGCACTCCGACCACTCCTTCTCCAGATGCAGGATCGGCCTGACCTTGACCGACAGGAAGAATGCTATTATGTCTAAAGACAACCCCTCTACTAAATCCCCCCTCTTACTTTCCCACACATGAGAAGGTGGCAGCATGGAAGCTTCCGGCTTAATATGGCTTCCAAAGCTGACACAGAGTATGTCAAGCCACACACACAAGCAATATACAAGGCTTCATCAATCCCTTCCAAGTGCCCTGATGAAAAATAGCAATGTTCTTTCTTGTGACTTCAAGGATGAAAATACACAAAACAGGTTGATCAGGTTAAAAAAAAAAGCCCACAAAGCTTCAAAGCCCTGACTATCCAAACTCCAGCCATTATGCATCATGGCTTCCTAACTGTCATTTTCCTAAAACACTCATTATGGACCAGTTGAAGCTTCTGGTTAGTCTTCAAGGTCAATACCTTCTAGAACTCTTTGGAGTAGTCCAATTGGAAAATAACTAAAGTGTGAGTGATCGTAAGTGGGGCCTCCCAGCCCAGGAATGAGTGCAACCAGCACAGAAGATGGATCTATGTAAAAGCACCTCCTAGTCATGGATGCCATTGGCTGCTTAAGCAAGAGCCATGAGTCCAGGAGGGCTTGGCTTTCTGGAGTTTTAAGACCTGACTGTTCCCCTGGGTTTGGCCAGGTTGGAGGCTGAGCAAGAGCATTGTATATGGTTAGAAGTGCTATGATGCTTGGTTGTATGCAATGGTTTTAATTTTCCTGAGTTTTGTGATTTTGGTATGTTGTGATGAGTTTCCCAGAATTATGTTGCATAGATGAACAGCCATATAAATCTTCTAAATGGATAAATCAATGAAAAGGAGCATAAGGTACTACTTTACACAAAGTTTGGAGCAATAAAATATCATTAAGCAGTTTTCTTAACTCCTACAATACAGACACTGCAGAAGAAATAATGTAGCAAGACTAGAGATTAAGACTGTGAAATAAGAATCCTCTCATTCAAATCTTCCCATAGGCATTAACTCTAGTGGAAGGTCTGAGAACATGCTGCATTCTCTCACTAGTTTACATTAAAGAACAATCAAAGTAACATCCCTAGAGCATGAGAGAATAAAGCATGATGATGCATATTACATATTATCCCTAGTAGTTAGATTTCTTTAAATCATTTGTTTTATAGCTTCATGGAATTGAGCAGAAAGGCTGGAGATATATGGTAAATGAGTTACCATATATCATGATCCAGGTTCCATCTGCTAAGGAGTGTCAGGTATTAGTAGGGTTCAGAAAGAGAGCCTTCTCTGAAATGGCACTATCCCCTAGACTATCACCCCTCTGGGGTGATTGGCCCTGCTCCATTGGTCTTGAAGACTTGAATCTGTGCTCAAGCTTACTGTAGGTCCTGGCTGTGTTAATGGAGCCATTTTCTTGGCTGTGTCAAGTGACTGTGTCAAATGCAATTTTTGTAATTTTTCTGGTCTTTTATGTCTTGGAGGAAAGGTTGTATAATTTTTAATATTATTAGCTGTCCAGAGTCATGTACTTGAGATGGATGGCCATACAAATCTAATAATAAATTAATACAGAAATACAGAAAAATATTAATATCCTACAGTATGTTTCTTCCAGGAGGTCATAGCATCCCATGCTGCATGAATGTGAATCTTATAAGAGTGAATGGCCTAAAATTATAGAAAGGCAGACTTAAAATAGGGTCTCACTAATCCTATTTCAAAACCCTATTACACTATTCCAAATTCATGTATTTCTTTTATAGATCACTAAAGCTTTGCACTTGTCATACGACTCCTGATGGCTTACAGGGTTAAAAACAATTTTAAACAATATTACTTTCAAAAAGAAGAAAATCAGCCCCCACCACCCATATACCCAATACCTAGGAGTGTACTGCACAAACATTAAAACAGCCAAACACAATATTCAATTTGATTCTTGGCAATGTGGTACTGAAGAAGGTTTGCTAATATTCAGAAAGAAGAGATTAGTTGGAACTGGGCAGCTGGGCTTCACAGCTGCCAGAATCACACCAATAAGCAGCCTGTGCCAAACCAATATACAGTATATAGGAAAAGCACATTCTTCCTTTCCCTCCATCAGGAGGAAGTCATGCCAGGCAAGCACTATTCTTTTTCATATCTATAGACAATGCTGAAAACAACACACAACATGGAATTTAGTTTATCTTCTTGAGGAATATTCCCCAAAGCAAAAGTTTTTTTTAGAAAAAAGCAAAGCATTTCCATTATTTCTGTTTTGAAATAATTTTGCAAGCAAGACAAGACAAGCAAGCAAGCTCCAAAGACATGGTAAAATTACCGTTTCACTAACTAGAAAATGTTATCCAGATATCTGTGTCGGTATCTATTTCTCTTTTTCCCTATTTCCATATAAAGTCACACATATCTTCCATATCTCATTGTGCAGATTAAACAATTTTAAACTACAACATTGGAATTACAGATGAAGCTGTTCGAGTTAGATTTGCCAGAATTGGCTGCTGGAGGATATAAACAGAAAATTAACCCATATGTGAAATGGACTGGAGAGGACTAGCATTCTCCGAGCGATGGAGAATGTATGTATTAACACTTTGTTTCCCAAACATCTCTTTTTATCAGCTTGCTCATGGGAGGAGGGGAGAAATTTATCTAATAGACCATCCTTATACTGTATATGCTTTTTAAATACATTTTCATTTTCCCTCTCATTCTAGTTAGTTGAATTTACTGGCTCCATATTCTGCTCTTCTCTCAGGAGATGATTCCTAATCAGATGGTTCTTTTGGATTGACAGCTTCTGCTAAAACAGCTGGGGGAAATTCCAGCTATGAGTGCTCCAGTGTCTGTTACACTGTTCCTGTAGTGGAAAACACTGTCAAGTTTCACTCATACTTTTATCATTTTTCAAATGGACTTCCCTACGACTAGCCCTGAAATCATTCTAAAGCTTGGGCAGAATGCAACTGCCTATATAATAATGGAAACATCTCAATATTGCCATATAACACTTGTACCCCACAGCACAGCACACATTGGCTACTGGTTAATTTCTGGATAAACTGAAGGGACTAATAACAACAACATGGCTTGAGACAATGGGATATGAATCTATTTATTTGAAGAAGAATCTGCCCATCCCTGATAGAAAGTCTCTCCCCTCTCTGAGGTCCAGTGAGAAGGAACTTGAACCTGAACATTCTCTGCCAGAACTCCCGTTATGCTGAATTCCCTTCCCATGAAATAAGATCTTCCTTGTTGTTAATATTTAGAAAATTTAGATTTAAAGGGTTTGTGAAAGATCAGCATTTAGGGATTAATATGGTGGAATTATGATCCTAGGAGGAATATGGGCTTTCCTAATGATGATTTTGGTTAGCAACTGAGATTTGTTTCTTGACCAAAGCAATAGAAAAGCATACACACTGAATAAACGAATACAATATTGATATTACATTATTATATTGATATTGTTTATATTGGGTCTTGCCTGATTCAAAATTATCCAGCTGGTAAATTCATCTATATTGGACATATAGATTTAGAAATACACTACCAGTTGAAAAATGAGTCCTAAAGAAATGTTTACAGAATCTTGAGTGGAGGAATGGACATATAGATCACATCACTGCAAATTGGATATTAAATCATGTTCAAAATCTTACTGCTAGAATCTAAAGACCAAAATCACTTGGGACCAAATTATCTTCCCTGTTATAAAACTGAGTGATGGCTATAAAATTGATTTTTGGAGGCAACTTTCCTGATTATGAATATAACATTGAATTATGAATGTAATTTAATATAACTTATTATGAATACTTGATAACTTACAATTACATGTTCATTTATCATTTATCATATATCAATTACATCTTTGGAATCTTCTCTCTCACGTACACCTGGTATTTAGGAAATTTCAACTTTGTACTGCCTTAAACACCTGCTAAAAATATATCTCTTTCCTGAGGGTTTCTTTATATGCATGCTAAACATGTAGTTTGTTTCTTAAATAATTTATAAATGATGATTACTTATTTCTTCCTCTATTTTCATTATTTCATATTTATGTATAGCATTTTAATTGAAGTTTTCTAATATCACTATGTTTATTTTAATTTCTTATACACTGTGTTTGAGAAAATAGGAAGCCATTATAAATTCCTTAAAGAAATAAATAAGTATTTTAAAAAATATAGGAAATATAGTGCTCAATGCATGTCATATCTTGCTATGGTTCTTTAACCACAATCAAGAAAATAAAGTTATGTGTTAACTATTTAGCAAATCAAAGGTGATACGTTTCATAAAGGCATGACGCCCTTTATTTATTTATACTCATTCTTATGATATATTTACATCTTTAAAATGTGAATTATTACAACTGTCTCACCATGCATTATTAAATAGATGAAATATGACATATATGCTTTGATGGTAGGCTCTAAAATGATTATTTTACTATTTGAAATTTTCTTTGTATTTGTTTTCATATTGAAATTCTTGTGGCTGCCTTCTTTTCTTAAATATAAGTAACTGCAAGAACAAGGATGTATAATACAATGGTGGGCTAATGAGCTGTTTTTCAAATATTTTTTAAATAAGAATTTCATTTGTTTGTTTTTTTGAAAATTTTTCTTTTTCAAGCATGATTGTCACAGAGTGACCTTGAGCAAGTTATTTTTTTATCCAAACCAACATTCAACAAGGTGGCAATTACAGACCCTATGCATCTGTTCCACTCTAAAACGACAATGGCAACTCACCCATTCCCCCATCTAGAGACAGAAAAAGAGACTAAACTTCTTGCTAAGATTGCCATAATTTTGTGCCAATTCAATGTTTTTGAGTAAAATCTTAATTAGAAATATTGACATTCAAATATGAAATCTTGTGGTAAGAATGCTAAATCCCTCAATATTTTGACCTTTCAGAAGCCAATGTTGAGATGAGATTTGGCAGGTATTCCAATTACTGGAAAAGTGAAACTTATTTAGTATCCAAAATCACACATTGGTATCAGGCATGTAAGACTATGTTAACCCTATTCAAAGCTATAGTTCAGGAGTGTGATAAGCATAAAATTGGATAACCTGGTACAGGTAGTCCTTGACTTATGATCATAATTGACCTCAAAATTTTTGTTGCGAAGCGAGACAGCCATTAAGTGAGTTTTACCCCATTTTAAGACCTTTTTTGCCCCAGTTGTTATGTGAATCACAGCAGTTGTTAAGTCAATAACACGACTGTAAAGTGAATCTGGCTTCCCATTGACTTTGCTTGTCAGAATGTTGCAAAAGGTGATCACATGACCCCGGGACACTGCAACGGTCATAAATATGAGTCAGTTACCAAGCTGCCAGTTTTGATCATATGACCATGAAGATGTTGCAAAACGTCTTCATGGGAGATGAAGGAGCCTGGTTTAGCTCAACAGACAGAAGCACTGTAATTTAACCCCAGCTGTCTGCAATTAAAGTAAGATCGAATCTCGCCAGGCTTAAGGTTGACTCAGCCTTCCATCCTTTCTAAGGTAGGTAAATTGAGGACCCAGTTTGTGGGGGCAATAAGCTGACTTTGTATAAATATACAAAAGTATGAAGGCTATTGCTTAACGCACTGTAAGCCGCCCTGAGTCTCCGGAGAAGGGCGGCATATAAATCAAATTAAAAAAAAAAGTTGTAAGGTGAAAAAGGGTCATAAGTCACTTAAAATAGTCTCTAAAACAAACTGTTGTAAGTTGAGGACTATCTCCACAGGCTTTCCAACAAAACCGTGAAGAGCTATACTTTCCCATTACATGCTGCAATGTGAACATATTAAGAAATATGATTCTTTGTTTACCACAGAATTATTTGTTTCATCTGCAATTCCTTTCATCAGAGCTTCAAATCTTCTATTATCTGACCTTTTAAGCTAAAGATGCCATATATTAAACTGGTAGTCTTTGTGACAGAGCTATATTCTTTCACCATTAAAACAGAATCAGCTTTATCTTAAAGGGACTTTGACAGAGTGATAATATTGGTAAGTGGAAAATACATTGGCAGAATGTGCTACAGCACACACTTATTCATCAAGATATAAAAGATGCTGTCCCTGAATTATTTTCAGATGAAATATTCTATAGTGTTCTACAGAAGATCTATTGCAGTACAAATTGACATGTAGTATCTGTCTGCATTCAGCAGGAAAAAAAGTACTGGTTTCAAAAAAGCCTACAGTATAATTGTTTGACGCTGGGACACAGCAAAGGTCATAAATATGAACCAGTTGCCAAGCATCTGAATTTTGATCACATAATCATGGGGATGCTGCAAAGGTTGTAACTATGAAAAACAGTCATAAGTCACATTTTTCAGTGCTATTATAACTTTGAACGGTCACTAAATGAACTGTTGTAATTTGAGGACTACCTGTATATCTGTGCTCTACTAGGGCCACGGGGTACAAAGCAGTGGTAAAATCCAATTTTTTTTTTACTACTGGTTCTGTGGGTGTAGCTTGCTGGGTGTGGTGTGACTTGGTGGGCGTGGCTTGGTGGGTGTGGCAGGGGAAGGATACTGCAAAATCTCCATTCCCACCCCACTCCAGGAGAAGGATATTGCAAAAGCCCCATTCCCTCCCCACTCCTGGGGGATGGATATTGCAAAATCTCCATTCCCACCCCACTCCAGGAGAAGGATATTGCAAAAGCCCCATTCCCTCCCCACTCCTGGGGGATGGATATTGCAAAATCTCCCTTCCCACCCCACTCAGGCCAGCCAGAGGTGGTATTTGCCGGTTCTCGGAACTGCTCAAAATTTCTGCTACCGGTTCTCCAGAACCTGTCAGAACCTGCTGGATTTCACCCCTGGTGCAAAGGTATTGCCTTTGAGGATGACCAGGATGCCCTAAATAGTAGAAAATGAACCAGCGTTTATGCTTATGGACTTATAATAGCAACCATCGACCACTGGCAACACCTGCCAGTCTTGCTCGTGTAATGTGGTCCTATTGCAAAGACCACTACTGGTTGGTTTATGGATCACTATTACTTACATCAAAATAGAAGCCTACTCTTTCGCTCTGCATATTTTCTAATTTAAATGTCCCTTTCTTTTTCATTTGAAGGAAATTACATGTATGGCTTGATGCTGTTGTTGAATTGTTAGACTGGGCTACTATGATTCATTACACAGATGTAATCTATGCCCTTCCACAAGTCCTATTCAATGTAGTTTATACAAAGAATCTATGCTGAGCAGAGTGTATTTTTAAAAGCTAGCAATGCAAAAAAGCCACTAGTAGATCTTATAAAGAATCAGAAGATGAAATTAAACATCAAATTAACATCCTCCTCCACTTCCTCCTCCTCCTCCAAGGTCTATAGATATTCCCCAAAGCAAATATATAGCTGTGATGGCAGAAATTTCCCTCCATCTTTCTTCTTCTTGGAAGAATTCTAAGTACTTTTATTATAAATACCTTTATTTTGTTTTTAGCTACATGAGACCACCTGGAAATTAAATGCATCTGTTTTATTTTCATTTCTATTTTAGTGGAAAATTATATAGGTTTGCAGCACTGATAAATCAAGCATAAATTCAGCTGCTTGCTTTGAAAGGGGGCAAGAAAGATACAGTTTATGACATACATGCCTTAGGTTGTCCAGCTTAGCCATCCCATAGCAAATACTAAGCCATGTGTGGAGGAATTTAACTTTGAATGAAGCTAGAGAGGGAAAACAGTTGCCTGACCCTAGAAAGTAGAAAGCTCGAGAAAGATTCAGAACAACTCTGCCTTGACTTAGTTGTTCTTAAAAGAGTCAGAGAAAGTTTTAGACAGGCTTTTAAGACTGTGTTAATAAACCCTACGACAATAAAGTAGTGACCCACCTGAAATCCCTGCTTCTCTGTCTTTTGACCTTCCCTACCTTGAAGAGTTGACACCATGGCTTTGTAGTGGACAGGGTTACCAACCAGCAGTGCAGCAAGAACTCAGGAGAAAATCCATCAAAGAGCCTTGATTTTGAGGAATCTTAAGTTCAAATAGCCTTTGAAAGCTACATTTGGGTCCCAACCTCATGACACTGCAAATTTATCTGCCTGTAGCAGAAGGAAACAATTTTAAGAAGGTTTTTCACATATTTCCCTTCTGCAAGGCCATTTTGCCTAAATTCTCCAGGGTATCTCTGTACTTCTCTATCCCATCTTCATTCTGCTCACAAATAGGATCTCCCCTCTGTTCATTTTCTTTCCCCCAACTCCCCATTCTTGGGATTTATTCTCTCCACTCAATTTCCTGTCTACCTAATATAGCTCTCTATTTAAAGTCTTATTAGTATTGCATTAGAAGCACAAAGACTAGCACTGTCATAACAAAGAGACAGAGAGCTTGTAGGCCCACTTTGCAAAGGGATTAAGAGAGAAGCAAGGTACCTTGTTGCATACTAATGATGCTTAAATAATGCTATTCTAGCACCCTTGTGGCTATGTTAACAGTATGTATGCTGCACAATAAGCAAGGAATGCAATTTGCATACATATAACACGTTAAGATAATGGGCAAATGTACAATTCAGCCAAACAAGTTTGCCATAAACAATACTATGTCAGAGACAAAATGCTCTTTGTTTCATTTTGTTCACTTCCTTCTTTCCACTTGCTATATTTTTACTTATGGATTAAATGAGATTTTTCACAAATTTCTCTGATTCCAGCTAAAGAAATAACGTTACCAATATGTTTCACATCAATAGTTTGAGAGGGATTTTTTTTTTCTTGAAAAGATGTACTGCTTTGTGGATTAATTATGATGTGTCAGGGTTAAAATTTGCCATTTTTTAAAAGTAATACTACGTGAAAAGAATAAAAAATTCCTTGCATATCTTTTGCGTGTATGGAAGCTCTCAGAACAAGAATGATAAAAGGCCATCTGGATCATTTACAATTAAGGGAATCCCACAGATGTGGAAGAAATTGCTGCACTGTTTCTTGATTCACTGATACATTCATTCAAAGATTTAATGCCCCTCCTTTCAGAACAATGTTTTTCAAGGTCAAGTACAACAAAAAATAATGCAACATTTTTTAAAAAGAAAAAGAAATCAACAATTAAAATCAGACACCCCTACATAAGTATTAGTGTTCAATAATGTATTAACTAAAGTATATATGGTAGCTAAGTAAATAGGAAAATCTGAAAATATGTACTAGTCAATAAATGTGACCATTTTTAAATGTTAAACAAAACACTGAGGACAAAGACAATATGAGCATTTAAAAAATTACAAAGTTTGAAGGAGCCATTTAAATTATGAAGTCCAACTACCTGCTCATTGCTAAGATTCAAATGAAGGCATCTCTGACAGATGATCGTCTACCTTTTCATATCAAGGGAAGGGGAGCCCACCATTGATAAATTACTATTATGAAGGGTTTTTTTTTTAAAAAAACCATTCATCAGAATCTCGTTTCCTGTAATTTACATTCATTATTCTATGTCCTGTACTATGAAACAATAGATAACAGGTCTTGAAGACCTTCTGCTGTGTAACTATTTGAGAGCTAATACATGCTTATTTATCAGCTTCTAGTCCTCAACTAAATATTTTCACTTGGTTTGTATTTTCACTTGGTTTGTAGATCAAAGATGACTTATATCAACTGTGCCTCCTCCCACCCTCTGAAGGAGAAAATTGTTAACAATGCAGGTAAGGAAGGATCATGTTTGTCGGTTTTTCTCCAGACAGGTGTCAAGGTAATTAAAGACTCCTATCACTACTGCTACATGACTTTTGGAAAGACAGGTATAACAGGAACAGGAAAGACAGGTATATCAATATCTTTTAATCTTAGTTATTGCAAATTAACAGACAGATAAGCAAATAGCTGCAATATTGATGAATAAATTGTAGCTATAGTCAAAAGAAGGGACTGGTAATACTATGCTGCCGTGATTGAACAAGGAAAAACAAAGAACCTTAAGTTCAGCAGGATGCTTTTGGCTAAGTTCATTGGGGTGCGGGGACGACTGTCACCTCAGATGCATCTCTTGGCATACTTGAGTCAAAGTAGCAATAATCTTGGAATTGCTGCTTAAAAATTTCTTATTAGCCTGAAAATAAAGCTTTTCCCTCTCTCTCATTTGACTTTGAGTTAATTTCATCTAGTGCCAGACATGAATAAAATACTGCTACTAAAGTTTCAGTTTCCCCATGTTGATCCCCTATTGTCCCATTTCATTAAAAAACAGGTAGTGAAGACTTTTATTTGCCTTCCTCTAATAATGTCCAGGAATGGCAAACGACCTTGTCTTGTTGGAGGACAATGGCTCCTAGCTCCTGATAAAAATGCTTTTGCATGCCCTCAGCATGACCAGTAACAATCTGCAATGTGTTTTAGAAAATATTATCTCCGTGTTCTCTTTGGCTGAGTGAACAACTATAGGTACCAATAAAAGCAAACCTTTTTTTCATTACTCACTTATTTTAATCCAGATGCTCTGTACATGTCAGCTCTTCGAGGTAGATCTGACTAAAAGAACCACTCATGTAAATCAATATTGTTTGTGTGTTTAAATTTATTGGCTGCCCAATTCCAGTGGACTTCAGGTGGCATACAAAACTAAAAACCTCATAATAACAGCAAGAAAAATTAAATCAACAGGCAGCCAAATCTAAAATATTCTACTAACAAAACCCACAAAACAAAACAGGGGTCATTAAACAATGACAAACATCAGTCCCGAGTGTGGTTTTTTTTTTTTTTTTATAAACATATAGTAATTTAATCTTGAAAGTCTGAATATATGTCTTCCTCCTTCCTTTTATCATCATGTGGACTAGGAGAGGGCTAAGATATACCTTATAATTTTACATCAGATTCAGATTTTTTAAATCTAACCTGTGGCTCTTCCTCCTATTCCTCAAGACTTCTATAGTACAGTATTACTTGCATGGACTTCTGAGCAAATGTAGATACTGCTAGTTGTAAGTTGCAACTTTTTAATTTCTATTGTTTCCACTCTTTTTCAATCAACTGAACCTCAGGAATGGATTAACACAAGATGTGGTCATGGACATTAATTTGGAAAAGGGAAGTAGGTACGAAGTGTGGATCTATGAAGAGCCATAAGCCTTAAAATTCAGTGTTACCGTGGAGTTGGTGTGGGGTGGGGGTGGGAGCAGCAAGAGAAAATGGATATACCGGTACTGTATTTCCAGACTCTGTTTGCAAGCATCCCATTGGCAGACCACTATGAGAAACAAAATGCTGAACTAAGATGCACTTGCCCGATGCAGTTGGGCTGTTCTTCTATATGCTTCATTTGTTATATTCCTATTAAGGGAATATAATTAGATAATTAAATCGTATTTCCCTATCTTTAATAAATGTTCAAGCTCATTTTGTGTACCTTCCAATGTTTGAACATTAGTGTTTAGACTACAAATACTTATGAACCTATGCCCCAATGTTCTTGTTTTTAATTTAGAAGTTTTTAATTTAATAATTTCATAAACACGATTAAAGCAATGTGTACAGCTCCTTCTACCTCAGGTCCTTAGTTCAGGTTTTATCTTCAACACCCATAGATAGAACTGAACTTCTAATCAAACCTGTCATGCTTTGCCTGAAGATATATTTTTTAATTCTTGTGAGGTGAAACCGACCAGGCCTGCAATGTTATCATCAGACTACAGTTCCAGACTATGCACGCAGCCAGCCATTCACTTGCAGTTTTATTTTCCCCTTTCCAGTATTTTTCCATGGAATAGAAGGACTAATGACAAACCACATGATCTTTTCCCTAGATATTCAGTGACCATATTCAGATCCACTCCTAGCTGTCCTTGACCAGTGCTGCAAAAGAATAGCAGTGCTAGCAGCAAATTGTGGTAGCACCAAAAAGTCGGTCGTGGAATAGATAAATCCATTATCCATTCCTTTTTCATTAATAAAAATAGTAATAATTATAGCCATGTGAAATGCCTTCTTGACAGAAATAGTGGAAACCTGTAATGCACTGAGTGGTCATAGAATCAGCCATTCATAGCTGTAAAGATCTGTCTTTCTTCCCTGGTTTAAATAGACCTTCTGGGAAGCAGAAGTGTAGTTTACAATACAGGTCTAATGCTCTTCCAAAAGACTACTAAACCTGTGTATACCAGGACCTTACAAAACTCCACTAAGGCATTTCACAGGTAAATATTTCTGAAATCCAAGCCAACCAGGAGAAGGGGATTACTTCTCTTGGTTGGCTTGGATACTAAATATGGCTAGAAGGCAGATCTCAGCCTGACTCTATAATTCAATGAAGCATGCTACATCATGTTTACAACAAAAAATATATCAGGAGAAAACAAAGTACTACATTAGACCAAGAGGAGCTAAAAATAATAGAATCAGTGTTGAAAGAGATCTTGGACGTCATCTAATCCAACCCATTGCTCAGTGAAGGATTGTCTGCTTGTGCAACATCTCTGATGGATTCTTATTATTGTAATATTTGTGATAAATCAACATATCAAAATACCAGAAATGTCAACTTCTGAGGAAGAAATGGCAAACTTTTGCAAAAAGCAGTACAGATGACAGACAGAATGATTAGCTGGCGAGTAGATCAGTTGTTCCTAATTCCTCTCTCAACAAGGAGTGGACTGGAGATCACATACAAGTGTTCCAAACAGTTGCTCCTTGTGAGACACAAGACACTGGTTTCTGGCAGGTTTAAAGCTTGGGGGGGGGGGGGAGTGGCCATTTTGCTCAAATCACATTGCCTAATATTGGATTTGCATATTTTCTTTTCTAATCACTTTCAAAAATTGCTTATTAACTGCTTTTCAGCTATTAGGAACCTATGGGTCAAGAGGTTTTACAGCACAGGTGAGTTTCCTTCAATATGTAGCAAAGGAAATTTTAAATACACATTTAAGAACTTCTTTAAAATGTTGGGGAATAAACAGCAATTACAACTTTGATTAAAAGTTGTTTATATTTGCTATGATGAAGGGGGAAGAACGTTTATATATATATATTATTTTTTTATTTTTATTCTTTTATTTTTATAGCGTGCATTAATGTTTATTGTAAATATCAGTCTTTAATAAAATTGATTAAAGAAACAGAAATCTCACAAAGTCAGAAATTAATTGCTTTCTAAAACTACTGAATTGCATTTTTAAAGCCATCTCCTTCAAAAATAATAGAATGAGTGAAAGACAAACTCAGGTATACTTGTTTTCAACTGGCTATTTTTTATAACGGCAAGTGGGGGGAGGAACACTCATTGATTTTTCTAGATGCAGTTTGATGAGATTTAGTTGGAAGCCCATTAACTGGGCAGTACCAGTTTATTCATAGCTGTTGTTCCACAGCAGGACCAGGCTGAAAAAAAAAAGAGCCTTTTTATTTCCTTTAAATCCTAGCAACCACGCCTTTTCTGCTTACTGTTCTTTTAAAATTTCTGTAATTCTTTCTTAGAAATTTGCATCTCATCCATTTCTTTCTTTCATCATGTGTACATCCTGGGGAGGAAGCTATAATAAGCATACATGCTGGCAATGTTGTTTGGTTGTGGGGTGGAGTGCAGTCGGGTGGAGAGGGGAGGGGTAAGGAAGATGGGGAAGGGAAAGAGGAATGGAAATGGAAGCTGCGTATCTAATTTGAAGGAAAGATACCTCCATTTATGCTGTTGGGTTAACTTAAAACAGGTAGTGAAATGCTTTAATGGATAACACCAAGAAGCATTTCCCAGATGCCAAGTGTAGAGTTTAAAATGCATGAGGCGTAGCTGTTTAAAAGCAGAGAAAGGAAGACTGAAGACAGTGCAAAACGGTTGTTTTTTATTTTCATCATACCAGTGGTGACCCTTGATCAAGTTATCTTTGTCGGTCAATTGTAGGCAACCTGGTACCTCCAAATTTGTTGAACTACAGTGGCCACAATCCTGGCATGCTAATCAGGGCTTCTGAAAGTTACAGTCCAATCTAGAGAGTTCCAATTATTTTCCTCCTAGATTTTTCCTCTTTTTTGTAAATTATTAAAACTTCTAAAACTTGCTAAAATTTCCAGATTTGTTGATATGATTTTCGATCTCTATATCTCACCAAGGAAAGCTTTCTTCTGACAAATGCAGAACCCTTTAAACAAATAAGGAGCAAGAGGTTGACAGATTAGCTAGAATGCATCTATCTTGCATGCATAAGGCAACATATTCATATTAACATATTCAGTTAGCATCGTCAAGCTCAGTTTACATGGACAAGATCTTAAATTTGTCCAGTCACCTCCAACTCCCCTATTTCAATTCTTAGCTATCCTACCTACTTTTAGCAAACATTTCTGTCTCACACAAGACAAGAAAAAGATGCTGTGCCAAAACATTATTTCAATGAAAGCAATGCTCCTATTCTCCAACAGTGGAAAAAAACCAGGAGTTTTTTTTCTTTTTGTTTTTAAAGCAAGTGCCATTACTTTTGTCACAGTGTGCAAGTGCCATTATTTTTGTCACCTCCCGACTAAAGCCCAACTTAAAATTGTCTCGGTTTCTTAATTATGCTACATAAAGACAAAAAAAAAATATCTAGAAACATCATTAAGCGAAGCAGTCACTAAGTGAAACAGCAAGATGTGTGATCTTACTTCAGCTTTTCTTTGCTTTGCAAACCTGCAAATGTTGCAAATGTGAGGACTGGTTGCTTTTCATCACCATCCTAATAGCAAATGATCATTAAATGAGTCAGTCGCTAAATGAAGACTGGCTATATAGACCTATCTAGTATTAACCAGGCTGATAGGTACTATAGACACCTTTACTGAAAAAGTTAGGGATGGCTTGAGCAAAGAAAAATCTGGCTGAGGAGCCAGGTGGCTTTAGAGAGGCAGATCCATAGTAGACTGGTCCTTTGTGCTACAGCATGGGTGTCAAATTTGCAGCATCACGTTGCTGTCATATGATGTTTCGTGACATTTTTTCCACTTCGTGGAGCTGGGGTGGGCGTGGCTTGCACATGATGCATCTGGCCCGTAAGCCACCAGTTTGACATTCCTGTGCTACAGTATCATTGAAAAACGCTCTTCCAACAAGCCAACCTTCTTGTATATGGCACTTATAGATCTTAAATGCCACATACAAATGCTATTCTTTTTTTTATTTGAAATCTCAAGTCAGACTTTGACAGAAGTTGGAAGCCTCTTCAACTGACCAACAGACAATCCTTTGATTTTCTCTCTTCATGCATATTTATCAAGGTCAGGCACAATCCCAGAGGCTTTCTTCTGAATATCATTCTAATGCAGAAGAGACTCAAACAGGATGTATATCCCCTCCTCTTTCACTTTTACATTAATAGCATGGTAAATTATCTACAGAACCTAAATTTCCACTCTTGCAAACTGGCCAACAAATGCATTTCAAACCTGCTTTATGCACGCTATGCTGTTATTCTCTCAAGGATAGAGAATAAGCCTCAATAGGCCTTTAAAAGAACATTGACTGCCTTTGGAGATTATCATAAAATAAATCAATTAGATATAAACTATCAGTAAACTAAACTTATAGTCTTTGCCAAGTGGCTTAAGCCCTGTTTTTGAAGTATTGAGGGACACAGGGTAAAATATCTCTTGCACTTTAAATTCTTAGGGATGGTTCTTCATAACTTCAGCTCCAGAAAGACCAACACCGATCATGCCAAACAGACTGCACCGAGGAGCTCATCTGCTGTTTTTAATTTCTTGAGATCAAGAGGTAGTACATGCCAGCAACACTTAGAATGTTTGATGCTGAACCTTTAGCCCAGCTCCTCTGTGCTGCACAAGAGAGACTTCTCACTGCTTTGTCTTGCGAGGGATTGGATCTTTCCTAGATTTTTGTTTGGCCCTCCATGTTTTGTGCTCTATCTCTAATGCTATCCCATGCCTTGAGACAAGAATAGTGAATGGCCAGTTCATCTGGTGTCATATACATTAGCTTTTATAAAACTTCCAAAAGTTGCTATAGTTCTGCCAGACATCTCAACCATTTATCAGATGGGGCAGTCAGCCTCTGATTCATGTCCCATTTGTGTTGCCAGCGTCAGAGATGGAAGTATGGTAAATTCTCCCTCCTTTCTACATCTGAATTGGCAGAGAAATATCAGTCTTCACTCTTGAACACAGAATGCTAGTGATTAAATTTAGTGTGATGCTTTGTAAAATGGCTTTTTCCTAGAAAGTTTGAATAAAAATAATGTACTTCCAAAAGAAAGGATTCCACCATTTGTCTCCAGGTTTATCACTAGAAAGGAAGATAGAAATGTCCCATGCAACTTTTGAAAAGTGATATTTGCTAGATATTCCTTTGATGTAGTGGGAATGGCTCAATAGTTTCAATTATCCTTAATAATGCCAGCAGGACCATGAGCTTATAATAGAGTCATCCTTGCTGATAAGGTAAAAGGGGAGGGATGAAAGTAAAGATAATCAGATAAAACAGTAAGATAAAACAGATTTTGCAAGCATCTGAAAAGCTAATCTATCTATAAGAAGGAACTACAAAATCAAACACAGAGGAAAATAATGACAAACACTATGACATAGTGTTGCCATCAAAATAGTATGAAAAAGGCTATAATATTTAGACAAATTTGCCAGATAATGACATTTTAAATCAGAAAGCACTCCTTTGGTTACTGGAGAAGCCACTTTAAATAGATAATTAGATTACATACTATTTAGGCCATGAGACCAGATGAAGGAATGGAGTGTCAATGAAATGTTAAAAGGATATTGTTAAATATGTAGTTGACTATACTTCAATAAGTGGTGATATATACATTAAAGTTTGTGTATTCAGTGAGAATCACATAATATACTATTATGTATACTTATTAAATGCAATGGAGAGAGAACATTTATTTAGTTATGAAAATTCATATGACCACCCAACTCACTCTCAGTGATTCTGAGTGGCTTACAAAGATAAAATCCCCCCTAAAAAAACAATACAATACCCCCACCCCCACCCCCAGTGACAACAATCAAATGAGCCACTTGATGGGCTCCATATCATTCTGGAGTCCCCAGGCTTGTTGACAGAATCATTAAAGAATGCTATGGCAAATTGACCATAGTGCTAAAAGTAACACCTTACAATAATGTAGTAATGTATAACATCTAAAACAACTTACTAACGTATAATTGGAACATAAAATTTGGAAAAAATAGAGGAACCTGGAACTATAAAAGGGCTTGGATTGGATAAATTCAACAATGAAGATAGATTAAGCTTTGCAAACAGACGTGTTTATTTTCGGTTGATTATAGCATAAATGTATATTCTACATTCAGACATCAGCAGATGATAACATCAGAATCAAACTATCTATTGGAAACAGAAGGAAGTGAAATCTAATCAGCAATTTTCAGATGCTGATTATAAAACAGAACATGACTTATTAGTGTCATATGTAGAGGTTAAATTTAGAAAATTAAGGAGATCAGGTGAGCCTGTAAAATTTGGCTTAGAAGACATTATTAAAATATAAATGTTAACATATGGAACAGTTTAGTATACTTATGCAAGAAATTTGAGAAATTATGGAAAGAGGAAACGGCCAGTATAAAAATGAACTGGAAAAAATATTCCAAAATTTCAAAGAGGAAAAAAAATCAAAATGTTTTTCAAAATATACTATCATAACAACTAGAGAAAGACAGATGAGGAAAGCCTTGAGCAACAACAAGGATATATAAGAACTATACAGACTTTGAGCATGAAACAAGAATGATAATTCATTCAGCTGATTACCACAGTGATATCAAACTAAACAAAGAGAAACTTTTACCAGCTAAAAGATATGGTCTCACAGGGTTCAGTTCTAGGTTTTGTTCTCTTATCCTGATGTTGCAAGCAAAGTGTAACCACCCTCTTCTCAGTTTTATGTTATAGCAACAGGACAGGTGTTCAGAAAACTTTGTATTCCTATCCTTCCCTCTTTTCAGTTTGCTAACTTCAATCCTGGAGTTACTTTCTTTTACAGCTTCATCCTTCCCTCCTTCTTTAGATCCGCAAATGCCAGGAGATTTTTCATTCCCCTCCTTTTTTCATCTGTTCTTTGACATGTTTCTCTCCCTTCAAAGGCACTATTACCAGTACTTCTTATCTTGGCTGGGATGAGTAGAGGGGGGGCTGTTAATGTACATTTTTGTTTACCAGTCTATATCTCTTCTGCCTTCATAGCATGGGCACAATGGGGAAGTGGAGACTTTAATTTCTTTAATGGACTCCAGGCAAGAGAAAACCTTCTATATCTTCATCAGTAGCTTCTCTCACTCCAACACCTTCCCCCTCTAATATTGGGTAGGGCCATCTCTACCTTTCTTTGGGTAGTAGAAAAACCACTCCCCCCCCCTCATAACCCCTCTCAGAATCAGCTGATTGCTGGTGCAGAAAACAGAATGCAGGACAAGTCCATAAGATTGAACGTATAGGGGCTAGGAAACTGATTTCACAAGGAAGAAATGTACCAAAAGCATTGAACCAGCCATAAAATGGAGAAAGTCCAAGCCTGAAGAAATGTTTACTGAACTATTTGAAGGTGAAAGAGAAAAGGCTACTAAAAGGTTAACAGTTCTCTCAGCTAATATAGAAATATTTGCCTAGAGACTGACAAGGATCAGAACACATGCCTATATAAAAGAAGAGATGCATGTGAATCTGCCTTGTATACTGTAGATCCATTATACTTAGTCCCCACATAACAAAAGCAAGACTCTTCTTCTGTAGTTCACATTCAAATGCTAATACTAATAGGTGGGTCATGAATCTGCTTATTCTTCTAAGGATGCTTTGCAGTGAACAGTGAATTATCGTAAGAATGGTGGAATTAGAAAAGGTGACATTTGAAATCAAAATTGGAAGCCAGAACACAAACAATTTGAAATATAAAATTTCCACTTGATTCAGATTAACTGAAAGTAAACAACCACGTAGATATCATTATTAAAATAAATATAGAAATCTGAAATCATAACAAATATTAAAATAAAGGTAATATTAACCAGCAGGTGAATGAATTTATTGCTGATGGTGACAAACTATTAGATTATTTCATTTTCTTCGGCTCAAGAATAGATAGATAGACAGTGTGCTGGAAGCGGTTCTATTTTAATACAAATATGGAAATAAACTTTTTCCCCCAATGGTAATGTAGGACTGTGAAAATTGGACACTGTAAGCAAAAAGTTTAAGATAACTACCTTTGAATTTTGAGAATCTAAAAATTCTCAATCTAAAAGATTACTAAGAGAATCGGTATACAAATCAAATAAACTAAACTAAACATAATCACAGACTATAAAAGAACCACTCAGTTGATCCTAGATGATATAAAAATCAACTGCTCTCTTGAAGCAATAATCAACCATTAGAAACTCATATACTTTGGGCAAATGATGTGAGAAGCTACTAAGAAAATAATTGATTGAGGGAAGTAGAAGCAGAAGACAATGACTTAAGTAGATGGATGGAATCAGAGATCACTGAATTACATCTAAGTGTTAAATATTCCCCCAACAATTTTTAGTCTGGAAAAACATCTTGATAGCATAGTGTTGTAAAATTGCTACACACATAAATACAGTGAACATTAAAATGATTACAGAACTGGAGGTGGAAAGATAAAAATCATAAAAACGTCTAAATGAAATGGAACTTTTTCTATTTTCTGGCAGAACAGAAACTTTCAGTGGAAAAATTCTCATCTGCCTCCCTAAAGCTTCATTGTTTTGTAAGATTTGAAGACTGCAAAGAAGCTCAGGCTGTTGTATGCCAGGATGCTAGAAGTATTAAGATTGTGCTGAGTTTATTTATACTTATATTTAAATATTTCTAATTTTACAAATAAAACACCATCAGAATCTATATGCATGTGTGGGTGTATATATGTACATATATGTGAGGAGAGAAGATCAAAGGAGAACCAAGTTTAGAATTTAATCTGGTCCAGGTGCAGAATAGCCCTCTTGGTTGCTCAATTGTCATAGCAATTCTGATGACAGCTGTGCTGTAAATGGAAGTTAATTATAATATCTGAGGCCTGTCATCTGCATTTCCGCTATTTGAACTGGCAGGAGGAAAGGCCCCACTTGCAACTGCATCTGAATCCTAAACAGTTCAAAAGGAAATGTGGCAAGATGTTAAACAAAAGAAGTTCCCTGCTTGCATTTCTCTGCGGGACTCCTGTTCTTTGGCAACATCCACTTCCAAGGGTCAAACTAATGGTATTGACCCAGGGAGAAGGAAAGGGGCTCTTAGTGACACAGCAAGGCAAGTAGGGTATACAGCTGGCAATTCAAGTGACCTCCGGGTGTTGCCCTTTCTTCCTCTTAATGGGTTCTGAACTAAGAGTTGATAGGGAACAATGGTGGGTAGCTTTTTTCCTTCTTCCTCCCAAAGATGCATCCAATGGACATGGTTTTTAGGCTGGTTACTATGGTAACTATAGCTGATTCTGCAGCATATTCAAGGTGTCACATGGAAGAAGATAAATGTGTTGCATGTAAGGGTGGAGGCAGAAATGAGATGAGGGAGGCTGAGTAGAAGATCAGATTTGGGATTAAACATTCTTATCAGAAGGAGCAAGTCTTGTTAAAGTGCTCCATTTCTGTCTTCTTTATAAGTTTCACCCTGCCAACACAACAAACTTACCCATATTTTTAAAGAAATGTAGTTTTCTCAACAGGACATGTGCAGCCCCTCTATATAAAAGAAAGGAATTATTTTAGTTAATTCAATGTAAGTCTTTCATGTTATTTTTAGAAAAGAGGGGAAACGCCAGTCTCTTTCATAGAAATATACTGTATAGAATTTATTTCTGTTCAAAAGTTAATAATATCTGAAACCAAAATTTCTTCTCTGCTTTTAGGAACATTTCCTTCACTATTGTATATTAGTTATTACTGTATATTATTCTTTACTGTAAAGTTATTTATGAGAACCTTGTCTAATTGTCTGATTTTAAAACTGTATCTATAGTGGTTTGATGTTGGAGCATCAGGCTAGAAACTGGGAGATCCGTGAGTTCTACATGGAGGGAAGCATGCAGTAGGGTACCCCAAGGTTCTGTCTTAAGCCCAGTACTCTTCAACTTCTTCATAATATGATTTAGATGAAGGATAGAAAGGGAATTCACCAAAGCTGCAGACAAACCAAGCTTGGAGGAATAGTCAACACTTTAGAAGTTAGGCTCAAGATTCCAGAACAATCCTGACAGACTTGAATACTGGGCCCAATCCAACAAAATGCAATTCAGTGGTAAGAAAAGAAAGGTTTTACACTTAGGCAAGAAAAACCAAATGCCCGAGGATTGAATAGGTGGTACCCAACAGCAGTAACTATGAGAGAAATCTAGGAATCCTAGTAGACAACCACTTAGGTATAAACCAGCAATGTGCTGAAGCTGCTAAAAAAAAAAACCTAATGCAGTCCTAAGATGCATCAACAGAGGGGTAGTGTTGTAGTCCGCCAGCAGCATGCAGAGCTGCCAGCGGAGTCAGACAGTGAGGAGGCCGGGGAGGACAATGGGCCAGTCCTGGAGTCAGGGGAAGGCCCGGACAAGGGCTCTGCGTCAGAGGCAGAGATGGGACCAGGGCCATCTGGGAGCGATGCGCAGACTCTGGAGCCTCCAGAGGCGGATAGCAGAGAGGCAGAGGAACAGGAGGAGCTTGTTCCTAGTGCACGCATACGAAGAGCTGCCAGAAGGCAAGAGCAACTAAAGCAAAAAGGACGACTTGGGAGTAAGGCCAGGAGATGATTGGCCCCGCCCATAAGGCTTAAAAGAGCAGCAACGGCTCTTGGGATCTTTGTAGGAAAACAACGTTGTTACAATTGTCTCTTGTCTACATTTGTTTCGTGTCGGAGTCTCTTGCTTCTGAACTTTTGCCAAGAAAAGCCTTTGGCAGGGTGCCAAAGAAGGCAAGGTTGGTGATAAGGCCGAAGAACTGTTTATGAAGAATTTGTTTTGGACTTAATTTGGACTTAATTTGGACTAAGATGAGAATGAAGTAATTCTCAGTTGTTCTAATAAAATGTTTGTTTAGGACTGATTGTGTCTGGTAATAACCACTTGGGCCTAGGTCACAACAGGTAGTATCAAGATAATGTGAAGTATTAGTACCACTCTATGCTTCTTTGAAAAGACCACACTTGGAATAGTGTGTCCAGTTTTGGTCACCATAATACAAAAAAAAAAAAAAAGACATTGAAACTCAAAAAAGAGTGCAGAGAAAAGCACAAAGATGATTGGGGCAACATATGAGGAAAGGTTGCAGGAACTGGATATGTCTAGTCTAACGAAGAAAAGGACTATGGGTAACATGATAGCAGTCTTTTAATATTTAAGGGCTGTCACAAAGAAGAGGGAGATGACCTATTCTCCAACGCACTTGAGGACAAGACAAGAAGTAACAGATGGAAACTTATCAAAGAGAGATCCAATTTAGAACTAAGCAGAAATTTCCTGTCAGTGAGAAACAATTAGCGGAATAGCTTGCCTTTGGAAGTTGTGGGTGCTCCATTCCTGGAGGTTTTAAAGAAAAGATTGGACAACCATTGTATAGGTCTCCTGCCTGAGTAGGGGATTGGACGAGAGGACCTCCAAGGTCCATTTCAACTCTGTTATTCTGTTGTTCTCGTTCCATCTTAGACATAAAGACACTTGAGTAATCTTGGGGTAGTCACTACCTCTCAGCCCTAGAAAGATGGCAACAACAAACAACTTCCAAAAAACCTTGCCAAGAAAACTGTGATGACTTGTCCAGGCAGTCATCAGAAGTCAATACTGACTTGAATGAAATAAAACAACAAAATAAATAAAATAAAATAGCAGAACTATTTCCATCATACCTGTTAAGGATATTGTTGTGTTACCAACCAGCAGAGTAAGTGCACAGAGAAACGGTACTGAGAGCAATGAATACAATACATACAAACTGGTTTAACAAAGCTTTTACTTTGTAGTGAAAAACAATTGCATAGTCTTTTAGTCAACCCAAGTCTTTAGCCATTTAAATCAGTCTGAAGTTACAGATATTTTCTTACCATACAAACAGCAGTTGGTAATAAACAGCAATTTAACGCTGGTAACAAATCACGATGGTTAGCATATCCATCCACAATGAGAACTCCTTCATACACAATGAGAGCAGGTCCAAAACGATGAGAGCAGGTCCAACCAATAAGTCAAGCAATAAGTCAAGCAACAATGACTATAGCTCAGCTCCCTTCTTATATACAGTTTACACTAGTAATTATCCACTTAAGATAAGTGAAGTCAGCAGTGCGATGACTCAACAGTACAATTAGGATAATTGCAGTCAGCTGTTAGTCAGCAGTCAGTTACAATGACTCATCAGTACAATTACTCAGCATTACCTCTTAAAGTTACAGAATACATTTAAAGTGATAGAACATATATATTGCCTGGACAACTTGTTAGACTTATACCATATCCTAACATTCTCCCCTTTGGACAGGCTAATATATCCTGTTCAAATTCTCAAGCCATAGCTTTCGCAACATATTTTATGTTTAATTGCACCCTGCGCTTTGGTGAAATTATCAGCTACATTGTTTTCAGACATACAATATTCTAACTGAACCATATTACTTTGAATACTCTGACGAACATTCAAATAACGAATATCAGTATATTTTGATCTTGTCTTAAGTGCTAAATTTGTTGCCATTTTTATAGCAGCTTGGTTATCCTCATAAATTACGATAGGATAATCTACCTTTAATCCGACATCAAGCATCAACTGTTTATAATAAATTAAATCAGTACATACTAGTGACAAGCAGGAAAATTCTGCTTCCATAGTGGATAAACTAATATGTTTCTGCCTTATTGACTTCCATCCTATTAAACAATTACCTAACATTATCGCAATACCTGATGTAGACTTTCTGGTAGTCAAATCAGTAGCGAAACTAGCATCAGCATATGCGCTCAATGTAAGATCACGGTTAGGTTCTAAATATAATGCATAATGCATTGTCATCTTTAAATATCTCAATATCCGCTTTGCGACTTGCCAATGCCTATTTGTTGGTTCTGCATTATACCTTGCTAATTGGTTTACGCTATATGAAATATCAGGTCTCAACCAATTGCTAATATACAATAGACTCCCTATCAGCGATTGATAGATCTCCTTACTAAATCCAGGACTTTGGATTTCTTCATGTTGAAAATCCTGTGCCATTGGCATTTTAGCTGGCTTACATAGCTCCATGCTATAGCGTTTCAACATCTGACTTATTTTGCTAGCCTGTGACAGTTTATACCCTCTAGCTGTTTGAACAATATCAAGACCTAAATAATGTCTAACATGTTCTAAATTTCTAATTTTGAATTTATCTTCTAACTGTCTAACAATATCCATTGCTTCCTTGTCAGTTTTAGTTACAATTGCTACATCGTCCGTGAACAATAGCAAAAACGATACTAAACCATTATTTTCTCTTTTAAAGAGACATTTGTCTGCTACACCTTCCTGAAATCCAATATTATTAAGCTTTTTAACTATACATTGGTTCCATTCAAACCCTTATTGTTTTAAACCGTAAAGACTTTTATTTAACTTCCAACAATCAGAAATTTTGCATTTGCACTACAGTACACGCTAGTAGTTCCCTTTGCCCAAAATCTAAAAGACCTATGGTTTGAATCATAGCCTACAAAAAACATTTTTCTGGCTCTTTGTTGTTCCTTCCTTCTCACATTTGATGGAATATGCACCCAAACTGGGGCTCCAAATGTGTGTAAGTAACTAAGATTTGATTTCCTCCCATTCCATAATGTAAATGGTATTTCAGCAGTAGATGAATGTACCACGTTGTTTAATACATGATTAGCACACATAACAGCCTCATCCTATAAAGTTTCAGGCAAACCAGAATCTGCCAACATTGTTCTAGTCATGGGTTGTAATGTTTGACCCCTTCTCTCAACATAAGCGTTGTGTTGTGGTCTATACAGAGCAGATCGTTTATGCTGTATTTCTGCCTCTTGCAAAAACTTCTCTAACCTTTGGTTAGTGAATTCCGTACTGATATCTGTTACTAAGCACATTACTTTATACTTCTGTTTCCTTTCAACAAATCTCAGCCAGTTAGTTATATGGTGGAATGTTTCACATTTCGTTTTCATAAGATAACAGAATCCGTACCTCGAGTAATGGTCTACTATGCTTAGAATATAGCAGGCACCTCCAATACTGGGTTTCTTGGGTCCAATCAAATCTACAAACACTACTTCTAATGGCTTTTTGGTTTTAAAATCATCAAAACTATTTGCTGGTGTTACCTTACTCTTTTGCTGATTACAGGCGTTGCAATTCAAATACTTACTACATGATTGTAGTTTTATACCTTCAGATAGCTGAACTGTTTTCTTTAACGTCCTGAAATTTATATGCCCTAGTCTCCGATGTAATAGATGAATACATTCATCATGTGGTTTATCATTCCTGTACACTGACTTAGAATTTGCTACTAATGCTGGGTTCTCTCTTAAAATAAATAAATCATTTTCTAATATTGCAGTAACAACCTTTCCATCTTTTTCAATTATACATTTATCATTTCTAAACGTTACTGTAAACCAAACTTGCAATAATCATTTAACAGAGAGCAAATTATATTTTAACCCAGGAATATATAACATAGGCAATGGTTCATTACTAAATGACAAACGTGCAACACCCTCTCCAACCCTTTGCTAATCTAACATGTTGGTTACTCTTATTCATTTTCACAAAGTTGTTTTATTCAAATAAAAACAGTTTTATTTGACTAAAAGTGTACATTGCAAATATTAATCTTTCCTCTACAAGCCCAACTAGTTCTACGTCAGGTTTCATTTGCTTCAGGGATGACTAGTTCTACAGTTTAGAATCTGCCATCTGGGTAGAGTTCAACACTGGAACATGAAAATAAAATGTCTCAACTGGGCAGACTGAAACTCTGCCATTTTTGAAAAATACCAATCCTTCTGAATAAAGAGACTTTGTAACTGAAGGCATGCATTCCAAATAAGTTTCAGCTGGAGTGGGGTGAAATTGTGATTCAATTAAAGTTCTGTGAAGTTGATCCAGTAATTCAGAGAACTTATTTCCCTAATTCTCTAGCATAAATTCCAGAGAGCTCATAAGATCCAATTTTGATCAGACTGACACTGTACTGAAACTGGAAATTTCTAGTATCCCCAACCCTGTTCAAATATTAAATAAAGCTATGGAAGGGAATATCTCCAGATCTGTCAAACCTAGCCCAATAGACTAATGCTCAAGAATGATTGAAGGTGGTTCAAGAACAGCTGGAGAATACAAATTTCCCATCTTTAGTATAAAAGAATCTCAGTTTTTTCCAGAGTATTCTTGAAACCAAATTAGCTTTAAACAATTTGTACTATTACCCCAAAATAATATAACTGATTCTTCTCATGAAATTTATTTATTATATTTGCAACTTGCTTTTTCATTAAAAGGACCTAGAGTAAATTAATGAGCATATCGCAGTTAAAATACTACAGTAAAAATTTAATGAATAGGGAACATAAACGTCTACCTCAAATTGAGTTCCATCTTGATGACCCATGCTCTTTTCTTGCAACAAGAACAAAAATAGAATATGCTGTAGGCTTCTTTTGTTTTTTGCTCTTTTAAACTTTCCAGCTGAGTGTACTATTCAAGTTCTAACTACATCCAACACTACTGGATTTTTTTTTGAGATTGGTCAAGTTTGGCTAGGTGCCGCAACATTGAAATAATAAACTGTCAATATTTGCAAGTCCTCTATTAGCCCACAGTAATATCTCAGATCATGTTCACCATATAAGTAGGAAGACTGATTTATAACCATCAACATTTATAAACTGCTTTTATCTCCTTACAAAAACTTGTCCTATACTACCGGAACCGGTAGTAAAAATGCTTTTAAAAAGTTTTTTTAAAAAATTCGCCCGAAAAGGTTATAAAAAATGCTTTTAAAAGTAAAAAAAAAAAAAAAAAAAAAAGAGGCTCTGACGATCACAGCTGTGATGTGCGATCGTCAGAGCCTTTTTTTACTTTTAAAAGCATTTTTTACAACCTATTCGCCCGAAGTTGGATGCTTTTAAAAGTAAAAAAAAGGCTCCAAAGATCGTGCGCCACAGCTGATCACACATACCCCGCGCACTGTTCTACTTACCCCATGTCTCCTTTTGGTGTGCACTGTGTGCGCGTGCACACCTTGCATTTGGTGCATGGTGGGTACTGTGCATGCGCGTGCGCAGGGTGCGTTTGGCACGTAGCGCGCATGCACAGCCAGCAAACCGGTAGTAAACCGGTTCAGATTTCACCACTGCTTCTATCCTTCCGAGGTCAGTAAAATAAGGACCCAGATTGTTGGAGGCAATATACTGACTCTGTAAAGTGCTTAGAGAGGGCTGTAAAGCACTATGAGGCAGTATATAGGTGTTAGTGCTCTTTTGTTTTCCTCATGCTATTGACAGAGCTTTTTTGAGAACTGTGCTCAGTCTCTTTAGCTTTCAGAAAAGGACTTAAGGCGGCTTACTTTTTGTTTTATTTTCTCAATATTGAATACTCTTGAAGATAAAGTCAGAATACAAATTAAATAAATAATTTTCTTAGTTTTTTAAAAAGAAAAAACCCTATTGTCAGGCTAGATTAAAGCTTTTCTGACTATCATATTTAATTATTCAATTTATAGGCTGTCTGACTCCCAATGACTTTTTCTTTGGATTCAGAGGCATTCCTTTCAATTGAGCCCTAGTTGGATGTTGATTTTCTACTTAATTTCTCAGTTGCAAAGAAAAGCGTATCATGTTTTTTATACGTTTGCAGTTTGAAAAGACACTATTATCTATTTCTTCTGGATTCTGCAGCAAGATGAACTGGAATTGGCTTAGCTTCTAATACATGTTAAAACATGGGGAAAATATGATACATACAATATGATAGACGTCAAGATTATCTCTGCTACATAATGAAACATACTCAATGCAGGGAATCAAAATGGCTTGCATTATTTCCTACAATGAAACATTTTTTACATAGCTTCTCTAAACTTCTCTGAATTGTCTCATATTGTTACCAATACTGAGCAATTGGCAAGTCCTAGAGAGAAACCTCTTATAGACTAATTGCATGAAACATAAAAAAAAATGCACTTGTGACTTCTAGTTTTGATGATTTAAAAAATGGGTAATAGAAAAAAGTGAGCTTTTTTAAAAATCATACAATAAGAGAAAATTTTGTTACTTATATTTGGTGCAGACCTTCTTTTTATTTTTTTTATTCATTTTTATTGCAGTTTTTTTCTTTCTTTCTGTATTGCTTCTATTTTGTATTACTTTGTGCTAGTATTTATGGTCCTTTTAAATTTTTTAATAAAACTTATTTATTTATTTATTTTAAAAAAAAGAGGAATATGAACTGTTCTCACAATGTTGCAGACGTGTCCTAGGGCCACCAGAGGGCAATGAAATAAACCAAGTTCTGCCTTGATCAAAATTCTGAATTTCCATACTATTTCTTGGAGCTGGCAAGTCAGTCACAACAGTATTTCTCATTTTTGCAGTAATAAAATGCCATTGAGTAATGTGAATGTTTATTTGCTGCTTAAGTTGACGTCTAACACCAATTTGCACATGTGGAAGCGCTAATAATGAATTTGGAGTGGTGGATGATCTGTCAAAATATAATTAACTGAAATAGTTTAAAAAAGAAATTATACTAACACAAAGAATAGGGAATGTAACACCTATATCATGACATACTAATGCCATTGTAGAATGTAATACAAATACAAAGTGCAGAGATGTTAAACCAAAGATACATTCCACAAAATATCCTAACTATTCTGTTGTCCCCAAATTCGGGTCTTACCCTGGCACCAAAGCCGATGAAGACTACCAGACATGAAGTGCAGGATTGATTTCCTTTTATTGAAGTGCTTCAACAAAGGGGGTCCCGGCCAAAAAAATGCCAGAACCCACAACAAAGGATTCAACAAGCTTTTATAGTTTTTTTAAGGTGGGATAAAGAAACTGTCTAATAAGCTTTTTGAAAGTTATCTAAAGAGTCCTCTATTGGCTCTACACCATCCCTATTTCTAAGTCTTAACTAATAAACACTTCAAAAGTTATCTGACAAGTATTCTATTGGCTCTACTTCAACCCTATTCCTAAAAGTTAACTAATAGGCATCCTAGAAGACTTTTAGTAAGTCTTCTATTGGCTCTGTCTTAGCTCCTGTTTTCTACATTGAAAGGGACCCCACCTGTCCACACCCCTCTTTCTTTATCTTTGTTATGCAGGCTTTGCAAATATACATCTCCTCCCTTCCTTCTGAGTTCAGGCCATAACCTTGCATTTTTACAGCAAATGGCCCATCAATTCAAACCCCAATCAATATAGCACTTGAATCCTGACTTATCCTAATCATGTGTTTGGATTGGGAATTTGTATCTTTTTGTGATCCACTTGCAATGTATTTTTCTCTTGACAATAGTTAGCTATTAGACAATAAACCCCTAGGGATTGATCGGTTGTTGCAATATGCTGTGCATCTTTTACACACAGCAGCAATCCTGAGAACATTGTAAAATTAGTCCGTCTACCTTTCAGAAAGCCTGTATTGAAGAGGCTGGAAAATGCAAACTTTTCCTCCCTATGTCTAAAGAGAAGCACAACTGTATGTGAGGATTTTTCCTCTGTTTGGTGCTTTTTGGAGAGAAGCCAAGCTTTTGGAATATAGCAAATTCTTTTTTGTATAGTAGATCCACAACTGTTCAAAATAAAATAAAATAAAATAGGAATGTCTCTATGTTCCCTGCCTACTTGCAAGTGATAGCTAGAATTCAGAAGCAAAAGACGGCTGAAGATCAACACTGCTTAGTGGCTAAGTGACTGTGATGCTGGAGTGTAGAGCGTGTTAGAGGCAGGACTGACATTTTTGATCTTACAGCATATTTGTTTTAGAAAAGAGAAGACACAAGTCCATAAGAGAATGGTACGTGATAGCCAGAAGGAACGCTAAATTGTTATGGGCTCAAAAAAATATATATGAAAGAAGTAGAGTCAACTGAGAGCTATTATTAAGGATAAGCAATCTAAAGTCTGAGGACAAATGAAGAGAGAGAGAGAAAAGCAAGTGTTTATACCATGAACTGGGAGGCTAAGAAAATACTGTACAGTGTGTAAAGGGACTGTAAAAGTAAATACATTTTAGAGAGAATGGGGAAAAAATTCTACTGCTCTTAGAGGAATAGAGTTTGAAACAAATGCAGAGACTGTTTGTGAGCCGGACTCACTCTATTTTGCAAATGGTGAAAAATTACTGAACATTTTTGTAAATAAATTAATAGATCTATAGAAAATAAATAGGGTGCAGAGTAAATTAGACATAAGAGTATGATTAAGGAAAAATTACATCAATTAGAGAAATACCAGGGGTGAAATGCTCCTGGTTACCAGTAGTGATGGCAGCGAGTGGTTCGGAGAACCGGTAGCAAAAATCCTGCCTGCCCCCCCAGCTGAGCCGCGCAATCATCAGAGGCTTTTTTTTATTATTTTTAAAAGCATTTTTTCTACAACCTCTTTGGCCGAAAAAATGCTTTTAAAAATAAAAAAATAAGCCTCTGATGATCGCACGGCTCAGCTGGGATCATCAGAGGCTTTTAAAAGCATTTTTATGGTTTTAAAAGTTTTTAAAAAAATGTTGACCATGCCCACCCAGTCACATTATCCCCCCACCAAGCCACCCCCACAGAACCGGTAGTAACAAATTTTACATTTCATCACTGGAAAATACCCACATAAAGCTTATTTTATTTAACCTTATAAAATGATTGGCAGTTCCCCATTGTGCTTTTAAATCTACCAAACAAAAACCAAATGAAATAACTGTCTACAGAAGTTGCTCACAGAATATTACAGGCTGAATATACATAAAAGTGATTTTAAAACAGACGGATTACAGAGAGATAACTTGACTTGAGTTAAATATCTAAAGCTTAAATCCAATACTGCCAATCCCCAGGACAAAATTCTTTCAATCTCAATAAGACTTTTTTTCTGAATTGTTGTCCATTTTATTTAAATTCGATAGACACAACTGATAATGTAAAAAATTATATGAATAATTCTCAGTGATCTGACCTTTTAAAAGCTTCTTGCATCTGACTGGAGAAACTAAGATGTAAAACATTAAGCTATATTGAGAAAAAGAGATATGGAGAAAGGGTCTGATTAGGATGCCTGGAACTACTTCAACCTTTTCTATTCCTGAAAACATCTTAATTCTTTCCATTTAAATGGTCAAATACCTACCCATAAAATTTATTTATGAAAAACTAGCACATCAAGAATGAAACAGCAGGAAAGAAGAGGGAAAAGTATGAATAAAAAAAAATCTCACACTTTGAGCAACTTCTTCTGATTAAAGGACCTATACTGCCATGTTGTCAAAATCACAGATGACCTTGTAACAGTCAGTCACAAGGCAATACTTCTCTCTCCAAGTTGACAGACCAAAACAGATAGACAATGATAGCATGATAGGCTGTGGTCTAAGCCCAGGATGCAGTAGAGAAGAGTTGCTGGCATGAAACCTCAGTTATGTGAGTGCTAAAGCGAGACTCAACTGCTGACAATCTGTAAGAATGACAGATAGTAAGCTTTCCCCCATTTTTTATTTATTTATTTATTTTTCAAATTTATATGCCACCCTTCTCCCATAGGACTTGGGGTGGCTCACAAAATAAAAACAACACAACAATCCCAATACTAAAATTAGCCAATTTAAAATCCCCAGACAATTAAAAACCCCGCGACAGATTAGGGAATTTGCTGAAAAAGCCATGTCTTCAGCTCAGCGCAGAAAGTGCGGAGGTCAGGGGCCGTCCAGAGCCCGGTGGGTAACCCATTCTAGAGGGTCGGTGCGGCCACAGAGAACACCCTCATCCTGGGGGCCGCCAGCCGACACTGTCTGGCCAACGGCACCTGAAGGAAGGCAGTCCTATGTGAGCACACTGGGCAGTGGGAGGCCAGTAGGAGCTGGTCCTGCAAGTACCCCAGGCCCATGAAGGGCTTTATAGATGAGTACCAGCACCTTGAAGTGGATCCGAAGGGCCACCGGCAACCAGTGCAGCTCACGCAGGAAAGGTATTACATGGGAGTAGCGGGAAGCTCCCGTAACAACCCGTGCGGCTGCATTCTGGACCAGCTGGAGCCTCCGGGTGCACCCCAAGGGCAGCCCCATGTAGAGGGCATTGCAGTAATCCAACCGAGAAATGATGAGAGCATGAGTGACTGTACGGAGGGCATCCCTGTCTAGGAAAGGGCGTAACTGGCGCACCAGGCAAACCTGTGCAAAAGCCCCCCTTGTCATGGCCGTCAGATGATCCACCAAGGACAGCCGTGAATCAAGGAGGATGCCAAGATTACGAACTCTTTCAGAGGGAGTAAGCAACTCCCTCCCCATCGGAAGTGATGGGGATACTAGATCACAAGATGCCGGTACCCACAGCCACTCAGTTTTGGAGGGGTTGAGTCTGAGCCTGTTCCTGCCCATCCAGACCCGTACCGCCTCCAGGCATTTAGACATCACTGAGAGGGCATCCCTGTGTTGATCCGGGGTGGAGATGTACAGTTGGATATCATCAGTATATTGATGATACCTTACCCCAAAGCTGCGAATAATCTCACCCAGCGGTTTCATATAGATGTTAAAGAGCAGGAGAGAACTGACCCCTGCGGCACCCCACAAGTGAGAGGCCTCGAGGAGGATCTCTGACCCCCCCGCCCAAACAAACTGCGTACAGCCCGAGAGGTAGGAGGAGAACCACTGTAAAACAGTGTCCCCCACCCCCAATCCTCGGAGCCGTCGCAGTAGGATACCATGGCTGATGGTATCAAAAGCCGCTGAGAGGTCAAGTAGCACCAGAATGGAGGAATAACCCCCATCCCGGGCCCGCCTGAGATCATTCACCAGGGCGACCAATGCCGTTTCCATGCTGTGTCCGCGCCTGAAACCCAATTGGTACGGGACTAGATAATCTGTTTCCTCCAGGAATTGTGGAAGTTGGTATGCCACCAAAAACTTCCTTTCAGTATATAACAGGAAAGATTTTCTGGGACAAGAAAAAAAACCCAGACATTTTTCAACCTTAAACCCATCTCTTGAAAACTGCACATAAAACTAGAGGAAAGAAAACAATATAAATTAATGAGAACCATCCTTAGTCCTCTTGGGAGGGGGAATGAATAATAATGATGCAGGTATTCCTTAGAATAAAGTTTATAGTTCACTGGAAAGTAATAAGGAGACGACTTTGGGAAAGGACATTAATATAGTAGCAGACCACCATTTTTTTCCATGCCATACCTGCTGCTATCTCTGCTATTTCAGATATAGTCAATATATTCAGGATAAATACAAAAAATAAAGTATAAGAATTTTAGAGTTTATTGTGTCAGTTGATTTGTACAACTGTATGGGAGCTTGAATTAGAAATGTCCTACATTTCTAACTATGTAAATATAAAATATTTCATACTATTTCACAAAGTAAAATTGTTCTCAAGTGAATAAACAACTCAAGCTTGAAATTATGAGAGTTACATGTTTGTCACTGTCTTCCATTCTTCTTTTCTTTATATCTAACTGTTGTGAAATCATTAGCCAACAAATCTCCCTGCAGCCCTACTGATATTTTACTTTGCTCGCTATCACTTGTTGAAAGAGAACTCAAAGGCAGTGATGTCAGTCATCACATATTTTATAAAGAGTCTCCAGCTATTAGCTATTCAAACAGACAGCAAACAATACTGGAAGATATTCACAGTTCTGAATGGAGTTTCTCCTCATTATGAATGATAGCATGCAAAAATACAGCAATGCCAAAACAATGTCTGATATAAATACACTGACCTTAACAGTGAGATTGGAAATAAAATAGGTAGCTAGTCTGTTATTAAGCTGGTTATTAAGACCAGCTGCCTGCAATTACTGCAGGGTTCGAATCTCGCCAAGGCTCAAGGTTGACTCAGCCTTCCATCCTTTCTAAGGTAGGTAAATTGAGGACCCAGTTGTGGGGGCAATAAGCTGACTTTGTATAAATATACAAAAGGATGAAGGCTATTGCTGAGCACATTGTAAGCCACCCTGAGTCTTCGGAGAAGGGCGGCATATAAATCAAATTAAAAAAAAAAAAAAAGGAGTAAAAAAAACCCCTCTTCTCAGCAAAGTACAGGCTAATGCAAACCTGGGCATTTTATGGCCTGTGGGCACAGGTGGTCCTAATCTGATCCATAGCATTGACAGCAGGGAGCTGGCATCAGCAGCATCAACTGAAGGGCAGCATTGGCGGGTGGGGTGTAGAGCAGTGACAGCATTGGGGCATCGGTGCAGCATTGGCAGAGGAGAGCAGCTTCGGGGGCAGAGTGTTGGCAGTGGCAGGTGGGGCAGCAGCAATCCTCCACAATAGTCTCAGTTTCTCATCTGACCCTTTTAGAAAATTAATTGCCCATCCCTGGGCTAGTGGCTAAAAACTGATAAAGGTAGCGCATGGCATACAACCAGTAGTTTATAACCATTCAAAGTTATAAAGGCATTAAAGGCTGTCAAGCATATCATAAAACATGGCTTTGTGTTTGTGAAGTGTTTGTGATCTGGGTGCTTGCCAACTTTGGATATTATAACTGATTGCCAAGTGCTCTGTGGTCATGTGATCATCATTTGCAATCTTCCCTGCCAGCTTCCCCAGAAAGTCAATGGGGAAGCTGACAGGGAAGGTTGCAAGCTGCTACCACATGCCAAAGAATCCCCTCTCCGCCATGCATGGCAGGAGAAGGGACAGAAGTATTTTGTTGAGCTGCACAATCCCCATCATCTCATCTCTCTAGCTCACTGCATGAGTTCCCTTCTGAACACAGAGAAGAGAGGAACCTGTGCACTGCAGTGGAGGAACAAAGTAATAATCTTCGCGATCCCTGCCTCATTTCTCCAGCCCAGCATATGCGTTCACTTTCATGCATGAAGAGGAGCTACCTGCCCTTTTTCAGCAGGCAGCTGTTTCACTCTACCTGCTTAGCAACTGCAACAGGGAGAGCTGGGATTGAAGTCATTGAAGGAAGTGGTCACATGGATGTCTTTCTTAATTATCTTACCCTGAGACTCCAGCTCCAATTGTAGACATAAGTTGAGAGGATAAGTTTAATGGCTTTTCTCAGTCTGAATATTGTAAGGTGACCTGGAAGCACTTTAAGTTTACCCTTACCTTTTGATAATCATTTTTAGATTTCAAGGCAGACTCCATTTGTTCTGGGGTGACTGTATAGATGGCAGACCGATATTGTGTCCCAGCATCATTTCCCTGCCGCATCCCTAAAAATTAAAATAAAGGAAGGGAAGAACGTTTAGTTACAGACCTCCAGTGTAGTTCAATAATAATAACAGTGGGATGCCAGAAGTCCAGAGTAATGGATCCTATAAGATAGAAATCCATATGACTTGGAACTTCTTCTAGAAACCCCCTGGGTCTCCTCCCCATGGTCCTACTTCCTGCTTTGGGCCAGAACCTTGTGACTTCCAGTTGATACAATATCTCCTCCAGGGGTCACCTCAAATGGTGTTCGCTCATACCTTCTTGTGTGAGAAGAAAGCTTTCATAACCTGTGATATTTTTCTAGTGATTAAAAGATAAAAATGCATAAAGCAAAATAATAATAATAATTCAGTCACCTTTCTATGTAATATATAAACATGTGACTAGAGATTTCAGTCCTTTTTCCTTCCTGTGGGAGGCAGACCAATCTCAAAAATGATAAACAAAATCATAATTTATTATTAAAACAATTAAACAAACCTGAAATAAAATCAGTTTTAAATACCTAAAATGCAAATGCAAAGGTTTTGAAGGAGATAAATTCAGAACTGATTAGATCATGATTAGCCATTTGGTTAAAATTACAACACAAAATTCAATTCTGCAGCAAATCACAAACCGATAATTATCAGATAGAAATGTTATTGTTATATGAAGATTCTATCAAAAGAGATAGTGTTTGGGAAGGAGAGTTGGCTCTTGGCCTCCCTATACAGTGAAGGCTGTGTGGCACCTTCCTGGAAGTGGGTGCCATTTTGGAGCAGCCACAATTCATTCCATCTGCTCCCAAAATGGTATCCCATTCTGGGATGGCACCACACGGTCTCCACTGGGCAGGAAGGCCACATGGTAGAGCAGATGCTTCCCAAAGACCTATCAAAAAAATAAGTGACGGAGCCATGATGGGAGGGGTGAAGAGGAGAGTGTGGAACCAGTAGGTTGGGAAGCTCAAGGCCTTCAGAGAGACCCACCTGCCCCTGTGAGGTGGGGCGGCTTGAGAAAGTGTGATTGTCCTAATGTCATCCACCAAGGTTTCATGCCTAAGGGAGACCTAGATCTCATAGTCTTCTGGTTTCTAGACTATACCACTGCACCAAACTACTACAGGTAGTCCTCAACTTATGACTAAAATTGAGTCGAAAATTTCTGTTGTTAAGTGAGACATTTGTTAAGTGAGTTTTGCCCCATTTTACAACTTTTTTTGGCACATTTGTTAAATGCAGTTGATAAGTTAATAACCTTGTTGTTAAGTGAATCTAGTTTCCCCATTGACTTTGCTTGTCAGAAGGTTACAAAAGGTGATCATATGACCCTGGGACACTGCAACCGTCATAAATATGAGTCAGTTACCAAGCATCTGAATTTTGATCACATGATCATAGGGCTGCTGCAACAGTCGTAAGTGTGAAGAGCAGTCATAAGTCACTTTTTCCAGTGCTGTTGCAACTTTGAAAGTTCATTAAACAAAATGTTGTAAGTCAAAGACTACCTGTATTACAATTTAAACCATCATTGAAATTTAGCATTAACATCAAAAGCAGAGCAGCTTGGATTATTAAACCATAACAAATAGGAAGAATAAAATGTTTTTCAGTTATCCTGGAAATCATTTGGGATTTCACACAGCTCTCCATTCCCTATATTTTAAAATCCTAGAAGAGTTTTCCACAGAGAAGCAAATGGATTATTTAGAGTACTATTAGGGCTAGTGATAACTATTATGCAAATTGTACTGGTAAAATTAGTAAAGATATTAAACTGTTTAACATGACATGCTATTTGTCATTTAGGCATCATGCAAATATCATAGTAACATTAACATGCTATCAAATAAATATTTTTGAATAGTGTTGGTCTTAAATAGCTGGGCCTTTTAAAAGTATAGACAAGAAAGCAGAAAACTATGAACTAAAGATGCTGTACAAACCTGAATTAACCTAATGAAAGGAAACTGTATGAAGAAAACCAAGAAGATTTTTACTACTGTATTATAGTAAGCACATTCGTTGATAACTCATTACTGTGCACTGACCCATATAGAATAAAGGTAAAGGTAAAGGTTCACCTCGCATATATGTGCTAGTCATTCCCATCTCTAGGGGACGGTGCTCATCTCCGTTTTAAAACCGAAGAGCCAGCACTGTCTGAAGACGTCTCCGTGGTCATGTGGCTGGCATGACTAAATGCCAAAGGCACACTGTTAGCTTCCCACCAAAGGTGGTCCCTATTTTTCTACTTCCATTTTTTACGTGCTTTCGAACTGCTAGGTTGGCAGAAGCTGGGACAAGTAATGGGAGCTCACCCCGTTACGCAGCACTAGGGATTTGAATCGCTGAACTGCCAACCTTTCGATCGACAAGCCCAGCATCTTACCCACTAAGCCACCGTGTCCCTTCCATGTAGAATAAGACCTCTCATAATTTATTTAGTATTTTCATTATTGTCAAGAATTAAGTATTTCAATGTAGGGAGTTTACTCCCTACTTATCAAGACCAGTGTTGATTTTTGTATATTTTTTTCTGATTTAAAACTTTTATGCTATTTCCTAAGTCTATGGAATAGAACTCATATTTGCCCTTCCTGGAATTCACTTATGAAATATCTAGTTCTCTCGTCTTTCTTCTGTATGTGTCTCTCCCTTGTGCTTATATTTTATTGTTTGTGGTTTGGGCTAGTTATTCCTGATATATGGCATCCTATCCTTTTATTAAAACTGTAAAATAAAGCTGAATATTGGCAAAAGAGATAGGTACCTCTTAATCAAAGCCACCAGCAATGTGCAAAATATGTTTGGCAAGTCAAAAAGAATTTTGGTACAACTCCGAGGAAAGCAGAAATCATATTACACTGCAATAGTTTGCATCTAGATGAATTTATTTTAATCTGTCAATCTCTTTGTTGAGGTTATGGAATTATCAGTTTTTTCTCCTTTTTAGTATTAAGGTGTAGTGATATTTTGAGTGTCATACCTGTAGCATTTCTAATTTCCTTCCCATAAGTGACAAGAAGCTAATGGTTCTTTTTTCTAGTCTTTCATTCCCAAAGGAAATTATACTAATAATGGAGACAAATTACTACTTTCTGGAACTCTCTTTGGTGTGATGTAGTAAAACTGTAAAGGGCAGTTCATAGTTTCTTAGACTGTAAAAAATAGAGCTTTGATTTAAATTTTCTACATCTACCATTTGCTTCCTAATATATTGATCCACCATTTTCTTTTTCCACCCCAATCAATACCTGCTGAGTTAAGACTAATAAAAACTCCTTTCCTGCAGCTCCTCATATTATTATCTAGCAAAAGTTATCTATATTGTGTTGCCCTGGTTTGATCTCATCACTCACTGTAACGATTATGTGAACAAAGCTTAAGAGTTGCCAAGGGAAAAGAAAAGTGAAAAGAAAGTCACAGTATGACAATCAGCTAGTATGGTAAAGCCATTTGTATGGCCAATGCAACATAGAGATGAACCGCCCTTCAACATTCAATAGTTGCTGCTTCCCAGGACTGTTTTGATTGCTGGAAGTATTCAATGATTTTATAATTTTTTCAACAGGATTTGTTATTGAACATAATGGAACATAATAGATTTAATAACAGGACTAACAACAATAAATTAGGTGTGAAAAATAATAATAATAATAATTTTATTTCTATACCGCCCTTCTCCCGAAGGACTCAGGGCGGTATACAGCCTATTTAAAAACACAGAACAAAACAACGATTAAAATTTAAAATCATTAAATAATTAGGCTCCAATTAAAATCCCAAAAATTTAAAATACCCCAATTTAAAATCGTTATGTTGATAGCCCGGCCTGGCGGAACAACAGGGTCTTCAGTGCGCAGCGAAACACCCGGAGGTCGGAGATCTTACGTATTTCCGGGGGCAGTTCATTCCACAGGGCTGGGGCTCCCACAGAGAAGGCCCTCCCCCTGGGTGTCGCCAGCCGACATAACTTGGCCGATGGCACCCTGAGGAGACCCTCTCTGTGGGAGTGGACTGGTCGGTGGGAGGCTATTGGTGGCAGAAGTCGGTCTCGAAGGTACCCGGGTCCTATGCCATGGAGCGCTTTAAAGGTGGTAACCAACACCTTGAATCGCACCCGGAAGACAACCGGGAGCCAGTGCAGCTTGCGCAGGAGGGGTGTCACGTGGGCGCAACGAGTTGCACCCATAACCACCCGCGTGGCCGCATTCTGGACCAGTTGGAGCCTCCAAGTGCTCTTCAAGGGGAGCCACATGTAGAAAGCATTACAATAGTCCAGCCGGGAGGTGACAAGGGCGTGAGTGACCGTGCACAGGGCGTCCCGATCCAGAAAGGGCTGCAACTGGCGAATCAGGCGAACCTGATAAAAAGCCCCCCTGGCCACGGCCGTCAAATACTCTTCTAAAGACAGCCATGCGTCCAGATTGCGAGCCCTCTCTGTGGGGGGCGAAGATTCACCCCCAATAGTCAGCGATGGCACCTGCTGACTATATCAGGGCGCCAGAAGCCACAGCCACTCGGTCTTGGAGGGGTTGAGTCTGAGCCTGTTCCTCCCCATCCAGACCCGCACGGCCTCCAGGCAGCGGGACATCACATCAAGGGCATCGTTGGGGTGGTCTGGGGTGGAGATGTACAGCTGAGTATCATCAGCGTACAGATGACACTTCACCCCAAAACCACGGATGATCTCACCCAGCGGCTTCACATAAATGTTGAACAGGAGGGGCGAGAGGACCGACCCTTGTGGCACTCCCCATGCGAGATGCCTCGAGGTCGACCTCTGTCCCCCTGCCAACACAAACTGCGAGCGGTCGGAGAGGAAGGAGGAGAACCACCGCAGAATGGTGCCCCCTATTCCTAACCCCCTCAACCGCTGCAGCATGATACCATGGTTGATGGTATCAAAAGCCGCTGAGAGGTCTAATAGGACTAGGACAGAGGAGCAACCCCTGTCCTGAGCCCTCCAGAGATCATCCACCAACGCGACCAATGCCATTTCTGTGCTGTACCCCTGCCTGAAGCCCGACTGGTACGGGTCCAGATAGATAGCTTCATCCAGGTGCCGGGGAAGCTGTCGTGCCACCACGCTCTCAACAACCTTCACCACAAAACGGAGGTTGGAGACTGGACGATAGTTGGCTAATTCAGCCGGGTCCAGGGAAGGCTTCTTGAGGAGGGGCCTCACTACCGCCTCTTTCAAGGTGGCAGGAAAGGCATCCTCACTCAGAGAAGCACTTATAATCCCCTGGAGCCAGCCTCGTGTAACCTCCCGGGAGGCCAGTACCAACCAGGAGGGACAGGGGTCCAATAAACACGTGGCGGCACTAATCTTACCCAGAACCCTGTCCACATCCTCGGGAGCCACAGGATCAAACTCCTCCCAGATAATATTCTCAAGACCTGCCCTCGTCTCCTCCCCTGGACACATCCAATCGGAGTCCAAGCCCTCCCGAATCCGAGTGACTTTATCATGCAGGAATTGCACAAAATCCTCAGCACGACCCTGCAAGGGATCTTCCCTCACTCCTCCCCCCCGAAGAAGGGAGTGGGTTACCCTAAACAGGGCGGCTGGGCAGTTCTCTGCAGATGTGATCAGAGCGGAAAAATGGTTAGATTTTGCCGCTTTTATCGCCACTAGGTAGGTCTTAATATAAGACCTCACCTCTGTCCGGTTAGAATCGGATTGACTAGTCCTCCAAATGCTCTCTAGGCGTCTTTTCTGACGTTTCATCTCTCTCAGCTCCTCAGAGAACCAAGGAGCCAATTGAGATCGGCATCGGGTAGAGGCCGCAAAGGCACAACGCGGTCCAAAGCTCCAGCGGCCGCCCTTTCCCAGGCGGCCACCAGCTCTTCAGTCGAGTCGTGTGTTAAGTCTCAGGGAACGGCCCAAGCTCTGTCAGGAACCTTTCGGGGTCCATCAGGTGCCTGGGACGGAACCATCTGGTCGGTCCCATCTCCCTGGGGCGGGGGAAGGCGGTAGGAAAGTCTAATTGGAGGAGCGAATGATCTGTCCATGACAAGGGTTTAATATCTAGGTCCCCTCTACCAAGATCATTCAACCACTGACCAGAGACAAAAATCAAGTCCAGAATGTGTCCCCCTATGTGAGTGGGGCCATGAACTAACTGGGTCAGGTCCATGGCTGTCATGGAAGCCATGAACTCCCGAGCCACCTCTGACGCCTCACCCGCGGATTAAAGGTTGAAATCCCCCATGACAATAAGTCTGGGGGTATCAACCGCCACCCCGGCAATGACATTGAGTAGCTCGGGCAGGGTCGCTGCCACGTGGCAGGGAGCCAGGTACGTAATCAGCAAACCCATCTGCACCCCACGGCCCCACTTCACACAAAGGGACTCACATCCGGCTATCTGAGGAACAGTGGTCTCCCTCGGACAAAGACTTTCCCTAATAATCACCGCCACTCCCCCACCCCTCCCCTGGGCCCTTGGCTGATTAAATGCATGGAAACCTGGCGGGCACATCTCAACGAGGGGGACCCCCCCTCCTGGCCCAACCAGGTCTCCGTAATACCTGCCAGGTCCACACCCCCCTCCAAAATAAGATCACAAATGAGGGGGGCTTTATTAACCACCGACCTGGCATTACACAACATCAGCCGCGGACCCTGGGCCTGAGACTCTACACAACCCAGGACACGAGTCACGCATTGGGGGCCGGAGTGCGCAATCGCTCGTAGACAGCGTATGTGCACCCCGACACTTGATATGACCCCCTGCGTCCGTCATACCTGTCCCTCCTACTCATTATTTCAATTTCACAGCCCTTCCTGTCGTCCCCCTGCTCCCCGGTTAAATTTCCTTTCGCGACCCCCCCTGCCGCAACTAATCAACCCATCATCCCGCTCAGTCGCTATCTGGACCCCCCCCAGGTCTGCTTTTACAACCCCCTCCCTCCCTCCCGGGTCCCCTTAAATTTTTCTTTAAAAATTTGGCTAAAAAAACCCTCAACCCTCTCTTCGCTACATGCCATCTCTTGGGGTTCCAAAGCCCGTCATCAAGATAGGCCCTCGATAATGTGGAGGGCCAGGCCTGCGAGAGGGGGGAGTCTCGCAGTGCAAGAAGATTGGCTTTTTGGAGCATCAACTGAACCAAAGATGGGAAAAAAAGGCCAGTCCGGGAGTCTATCATAGTCCAAAGAGATAACTGAGCACAGAGGTCACAAAATATCCATTTATAGAGCTGGACTCCACTGTCCTCTCACGACAGGGAGAAGGTCCAATGTTCTTTTTCTCCAATGGAGGCTAATAGCCAACCATCTTCTCATGACAGCCGGTCCCGTTACAAGAAGTTAACGGGAACAGTGTTCTATCCTCCCCGTTGGGATACAGAAAATCCCTCAGTTCTTTCAAATGGTGCTCAGTCTCTCCTACTAGCGAGGGCGTGAGTAGAACATGGTGGGGTGGGGGTCCAAAGTGTCCAGAGTGTAGCAGTTCGTAAACCCCTCCCCCCATAAAAGAGGGAGGCGGAGAGGCGGGGAGAGGGAGGGAGGAAACAGTATCCCCAGAGGAGGGTAACATCTCTTCCTCTGCCGATCTATAAGTCCAGGCCTCCTCACCTCAGCTTCTCCTCTTCACTCTCAGCAGACTACCATTGCAGCATTCTGCGGCAGACGCCATCACCGGCGCCAGTGTCACCCCCCCACCCCAGCATCATAAACAGATGCATCTGAGGGGGGGGCAACCAGCGCCGCCAACTGGCCTCCACCGCCAGCACCGCCTTGGCTCTGTTGCTTTGAGTGTCGGGGGGAGGGGAGGGGGGCATCGCCCCACGGCCGTTCGCACTACCGCCGGAGCCGCCATCTCCCTCTAACCCCTCTTCTTTGATGGAAGATAAAGACCGCAGCCAGATGACTCTCTGCGGCCACACCAAGCTGCTCCCACCATCGCTGCTACCGCCGTTACCGCTGCTGCCGCCGCCATCACTGCCATTGCCTTCTCGGCGCCCTCTGCTGTTTTACGGCGCCATCGTCGCCGCCATAACCTCGCGGGGCTCCAGGCAGTTCCGCAGCGCCCAGGGTGGTTTCACAGCATCGCCGCCGCCGCTATCAATTTTGCGGCGTTCCGCGGCATCCTCAGCGTCCTCAGCACTCTCCAGGGTGCTGAGAAATAGACCCAAACCTCTCCAAAATTTGCTAATCTATTTTGTAAGCTGTCCAGAGTTGCTTCATTAGTGAGATGGATGGCATGTATATTTAATAAAATAAATAAATCCTATGATAGTCCAGATTAGAAACCACAAGAAGACTATAACTCTACTTTATTGAAATAAGCCCAGAGTGTCAAACTCAAGGCCCGCGGGCCAGATCCAGCCTGTGGGCTGCTTAAATCCAGCCTGCGGCCCATTTTCGGCCTCCCCGGCCTCCTGCAGCATTCTGCTGACCAAAAATGGGCCACATGGAGGCCTCCCGAGGTCCCCATGCGGCCCGTTTTTGGCCTTTCCTACCTCCAGCAGCACTCTGCCGGCTGTTTTTGGGAGGCCTCCGCGCGGCGTGCGTCCCATCTTTCCCCCCACTCCCCACTCCCCCTCCCGCCAGCCCATGGAGAACTACAATGCTGATCCAGCCCTCAAAGAAATCCAATTTGACACCCCTAAAATAAACTATAAGAAAAGAATTTTGTAAGTCTGCTTGTATTGTATTTCCTTCCCTCTTATTTCCCATTGAGTCAGAGAAAAGCACTCTGAGTGTCTTCCTAACAGCATCTCCTTTCCCATAATCTAAAGGAGCACTTCTCTTTTATTGTTCCTGAAATAATTTAAGAATATTCCCTTCAAAGCCATTCCTATAGCTTTTTGCAGAATTGTTGAGAGGCCTATCAATTTTAGCTGAAAGCTTACTTCATCTTTTTTATATAATTTTTCAATTTTTTTTTTACTCATTGAATGTAATCTTTCAAAGCTCCTGTAGCATAGGGGAACTACCAGAAGACTGGAAAACAGCTGATGTGGTTCCTATCTACAAAATGAGAGAAAATGGATTCAGGATTTATCGCCCAATCAGCTTGATCAATACCTGGGAAAATCCTGGAAAAGATAATCAAGAGGCAGATTTGTGAGCATCTAAAAATGAACAAGATGATTATTAGAAGGCAGCATGGGTTTGTTAAAAACAGATCATGCCAGACAAATCTTTTTTTTTATTTTAGTGGATTAGTAGATCAGGAAAATGTTGTAGACATAGTATAGTTGGACTTCAGTAAAGCACTTGACAAAGTAAACCACAGCTGCTTCTTGGTAAGGTAGAACAAAGTGGAATAGACACTGCCATTGCCAGATGGATTCACAGTTGGCTGACCAATTATACCAGCATACAGTCCTCAATGGAACTATGTTTACATGAAGGGAAACATGTCTCTCAGGGTTCTGTTTTGGGCCCAAAACATTCATAAATCATCTAGAGGAGAGAAGAGAAAAGCAATATCAAAAATTCCAGACAACATCAAGCTGGGGGAACACTTCAGAGCATAGGCTGAAGATTCAGAAGGATCTTGACAGACTTGAGCAATGGGTCCTATCCAAGAAGATGCAGTTCAGTGGTGAGAAAAGTAAGGTCCCACACTTGGGCAGGAAAAAACAAATGCATAGGTATAAAATAGGCAGTACCTGGCTCAACAGTTGAGCCAACTGTGAGATGGGTCTATGTGTTCTGGTGAACTACCACTTATGTGTGAATCAGCAATGTGCTGCAACTGCCAAAAATGCTGAAGCATCTTTGGGACTGCCACTGCAGTCATAGCCTGCATCAACAGAGGGACAGCATCTAGATCACAAAAAGTGATAATACTGTTTTATACCGTATTAGTGAGGCCACACTTGGAAAACAAATCCAGTTCTGATCAGCATGACACAAAAAGATGCTGAGACTCTAGAAAGTGTGCAGAGAAGAGCAACAAAGGTGATAAGGAATCTGGAGACAAAATCATATGATGAACAGGGAGCTAGGTATATCTAGTCTTTTGAAGAGAAGAATTGGGAATGACACAATAGCTGTCTTCCAGTATTTGAGGGACTGTCACAGAGAAGAGGAGATCAACTTATTCTCCAAAACACCAAAGGATAGGGAAGAAGTAATGGGTGGAAGATTGTTAAAAAGAAATCTAACCTAGAACTAAGGAGAAATTTCCTAACAGTAAGATCAGTTAATCAATGGAATGGCTTGCCTCCTGGAGTTGTTTGTGCTCCATTGCTGGAAGTTTTCAAGAAAAGACTAGACAACCATTTGACCAGAATGGCATAGTCTCCTGTCTTGGATAAGAGACTTAGGGACTCTAAGGTCCCTTCCCTCCCTATGATTCTATGTTCTAGGATTATGTCAGTCCCACTTGGTAGACCAGACCAAGAAATCAATTCCATAGGAAGTCTAAAAATACTTTTATAGAGATCAGCCGTTCTGTAATATCAGAGGCCATAGCTTGTCACTAGCCATAAACTGAAATATTAGTTGAAACAAGAAATTATGTTTTGTGTGACCATCAAGTCTGCAGATAGTACTTATCTTAGTATTCCTCTGTATCCATAGAGAAGTACGGGTAGTCTTCCTTAATGGACTACCTCTGCAGGGCTACTTATGAGCTGGATTTGAGACTCCAACAACCATACCCCATCACACAATTACATTTTGGGCACTCGGCAACTGGCCCATATGTATGGCTGCTTGCAGCAACCTGAAGTCACATTCTGCTTTACAATGGTTTTTTTGGTAAAGATCATAAAATTGGTGTAGTGACATGGTGACTAGCTCTTAACGACTGACACAACTGTAATTCTGTGCACAATAATGGTCATAAGTCAAGTACTACCTCTAGAGAGATGGTTTTGAGGGAAATATGCTGCAAATCTTGGAAAAACATGAACTTCATTTGGGAAAACAGGAAGGTACGAAAAGAAAATGAAAACTGTCTTGCCTGACTCTCTTTGGTAAAAGAGGGAGGGAAACAGAAACCTGACAGGCTTTCAAGATTCTTTTATTATTGCTTATAACAATAAAGAAACTCCCAGCATTTATTGCGCTATTTGCTCACTGACCTGGTGTACATTAAAGAGCTGATAGTATCAGTTTAACTTTGGGGAGAAATTGTATCTGCTTAGCAATACCCCTGATCGAAAAGCAAAATGACTAAGATTCATTTATAATTCTAGAATTAAAAGAGTCAGCAACAGGGAGTGGGAAGGATCTCTCTTTGCCTGGAGAGCCAATGCCTATTAAGGGATGCTTGCTTGCATAATACATCAAGCCACAAAATTAGACAAACCCATTACACCTAATAGATTGTGAGAACCTCACCTACGTAGTCAGTAATGCAGAGTATCATACAAATCCGTAAAACTGGGTTGACCAAACCATAGAACACTTAGAGACGAGCTAGATGGATGAGTTGCTTTCATACAATATGGCTTCCTAATGCACTCACTATTTTGTTTTACTTATGCACTGAATCACTCAACCCTGTCTAGATTACAGCGTACTGAGGATTAAGACTTCTACAAAATTCCTAGAAGTCTCTTATGTTATCATTAAAGCAAGTTATTACTGCATTACATTTATGGGAAGGTAGAGGCGTTAGGTAATAGGAAAGAAAAAGTCGTCTGAAAATGCTGTTTCAGGAAAAAAAGAGAAAGAAAATCAGGTTTGACCTCTTGTAACTAATTAGACATGAAATCAAAGATTAAAAGCCTACTAATAATCCATGTAGCATTTACTCTTGAATTTTAATGCAGCATGTAAATCAAACTGACCAAAGGCAGTGTTCACAAACTGTCATGAATAATGCATAAATAATGAAGGGGCTTATTTTGTCCCTGTATCACATCTCTCCCCAATTCCCTGGTTAGCAAAAATGTGAAAAGCAGGTCAGATTATTATAAAAACCTTCTGAAAAACCAAAACTGTGCTGGAGCTTATTGGTTACACTAGCTGAGTTTTATTTTGTGGACTGCAGGCAACTATTTTATTTCCTGACTGAAATGACAAGACGTATAATGCCCAGAATTCAAAACTTGTCTTGGTAAAAGAAGCTTTGACCTTGTGTTCAGTGTATAAAGTAAAAATGTCATTTGCCTTATGTGATAAAATGTGTTGGAAATTGGGGAGAGATAATAGCAGCTTTTGATGGGCTTCACCTGGTGTAGAACCTGGCTATGCAGAACATTTCCTAAAAAGTGCTAGTGATTTAGTTTAACTGACTGTCCCATGAGCATGGAGGGGGCAACAGATGATGAATAGTAGCAGGACAGAATAGAGGAAATAAAATAATGAAGAACATCCTAGAGGAAGCACAACTCGTGTGCAAGAAGAGAAAGGGCAGAGCAGTGTATCTGACAAAGATGGAAGCAAAGGATAGGGGACAAAGTGCAGGTGAATTAGGGAAAAAGGAGACATGTGGAAACAAAAACCTTACATGAGGCATATGGAGTCTTCTCCTTCCAGGACTATTTTATCTTTGATGCTAAATGGGGTTGCACTGCCCCAGGAAAACGTTAATATGCAACTTGGGGATCCTAGAATGAGAAAGCCTCCAAACCCTGAGCCACAATAACACAGTGCAGGGATATCTTTTTTCTGACCCAGAACGGCTCCTTTACAGCTGAGGCAGAAAAGAATACGTCATGTCAATAAATCTTGGTAAATAGGAAGTACCATCCCAATAACTGAATTTACTTCACTTCTACAAAGGACCTCTGTTACTGAGGTCTGGGTTTCTTATATATCTTTTTTCAAAGTTCTGGAGGAGCCATCTTGAACAATTTATGCAATGATCCTTTATGTAATGACCCATTTGACATTATAAAAGTAGGGTTATCACAAAATGGGCAATGTTGGTTTAGGCTTGCTTTCACATTTGTATATGGGTACAGCTGTCCTCCTTCTCCAAGTAGACACATCTGCTCATTAGAAAAACAACGTAATTTCTAGTGTCTAATTCTAATTATTTGCAGATGATAGATTCCTTGTGCAGCCTCCATAAAGGGCTCAGCTTTTCCCACTCAGTGACTAATAACCAGGGCCTTTAGGTAACAAGAACCAAAGGAGTAAAAGACCTGATACAAATTTGTGTCCATTTCTGTGTGTATTGAATGTGGCAGTTACATCTCGATAAGAAGAATGAGGAATCTTCTGGTCCAGAGCCTTGTAGTATTTGATATTAGCATCCTATATTAAGCAGTTTCATGCACTTGACTTGGTTTACAAAATCAGTAGTCTTCTACTGTGATAATTTATTACCACAGATGCCAAAGGCACTCAAACAGCTGGAAAGTACCTATTCCTCCCTGACTCTCTTTTTGCTTGTGGTCATGTGTCAAATGAAACTTTGTGTTGATGGGGAAGGTACCAGAGCTGCATCCTTTTTGGGAAGAAAATAACAGCTCAGCAAAACAACATCCTATGCTCTTGCTCGCTGCACTGGTGATCCTGACCCAAAGTGAAACAGCAACAGCACAGCATGAAATATTCCTGTCTAAAAATACAGGACAGGCAATGCATTCCTGGAAGGAAGATCAGCAGTTTGCAGAAAAGATGAAGGGAAGGGAAGGAAAGGGAAGGGAAGGGAAGGGGGAAGGGGGAAGGGATTCCAAAATGAACAATAAGACAGACAAGAAAAGAGGTGGCAAAAAAAAGGCATTTTGCTTAAATGCTTTGATTCCTAAATTCCTATTTCACTTCTCTATACTTTAGCTATCTTCTTTATAGTGGCAGAAACTGCATTTCTCTCTCTGTTCAATGACAGCTAAATAAAGCATATCATATATTTAAAAGCTCCCCAAAACTTTAGGATCAGATACTGTATTTGATATTTTGAGAACACATCATGGATGCTCTCATAAAATGGTTACTGAAGGAAGCTTTAATTTTCCTCAAAGCTTGAATTTCCCCTTGAATTTTCCTCAATCATGGATCTGGAAGGGACTTTGAAGGTCTTCTAGTCCAACCCCCTGCCCAAGGCACACCTTACTGCATTCTGGACAATCTTTTCTTGAAGATTTCCAGTGATGAAGCACCACAACTCTGGGAGGCAAGCTTTTCCATTGAGTAATATTCTTATAGTCAGGAAATTTCTTCTTAGTTCCAGATTAGATCTCTCTTTAATGTGAGTTGGTATGTGCACACTGTTATACATGCAATATATAGGTTTGCAATATAGTCCACAGGAAATAAGCCTCTTAAAAAGAATGATCCAAAAGCCTGAAACTATATTTCCTTCTTATGTTTCAACATTCTATTTGAAAGAGAAGATGACTGGAGAAGTATTTCAATGGAAGATCCTGACATATCTCAAACTTCTGCAGGAGAAAGCTGTCACACCCTCATGTTTTCTTAAAGGATGGTCCAGTAGTAGCCTGTCAGTGACACTTATAAATTGGGCTTGCAAATAAAAAAAATATTCAAATTTTCTGAATGCAATCACCCCAATCTAAATATTGGAATATTTTTTGAAATGTATCAAGAAGAACCATTGGAAAACAGGATTGTGGGGCTGAGACCATTGTTGACCAGTTACATACTATGGCAGAGTATAGATGAAGGTTGTAGAGCTCTAATATCTCTCTATATATATTTAATGATTTATATTAATAATAACAAAAAATTCTGAATATCACTATATGTTAAGTTACTTCAAAATCTCTCAAGAGGTTTTTCTGAGATTTTGCAGGAATTCAGCATTTTCATATGAAACTGTGAAATGAAATATGTGAAATAGAACTGTGATGTTCTAGTCGTGCCTTACGCATTGAAGCTGGCTGGGCAACTTTGGCCTAGTCACTCTCTTTCAGTTCAACTCATCTCACATGGTTATTGTTGTGGGAAAAAAATAGAGGGAGTATTAGGTATGTTGGCTGCCTGGAGTTATTTATGAAATAATAATAAAAGCAGGATAAAAATAACTGTTATATTAAATCTCACACAATGTCAGAGATTTAGCCATAAATGTATGTTCATGCCATCATGAAATCATGACAGTATTTACCCTTTGAAAAGGTGCCAAACAAAAACATTTTCTTCCTTCCGTCATGCTAATGGCATATTACATGCAACCTGCAGACACCTTCAAAGAAGAACTTGTTACAGCAAAATACTGATTAAAAGAACTGCCCACCACATTGTTATTCTAAGTGCCTCAATATTTTTATTTATTTTTTTCGCAATGTAAAAGATACTGCAAAAAAATAATAATTGAAAATAAACCAAACTCAAAGAGCAACATTATAATTGAAATGATCAACTGTATAGCTATGTAGGAAGAAGACCTTTAATTTGAAAGGCGAGAGATTGCATTAAGGAAGAAGGCGTAATAATCTAAAGGTGAGAAGAATTTCTATTGTCTTATAAGTCTCTCTGTGGGAATTTTCACAGCATAGACATCTATTGGGAGCCATGGGGAGAAGGGAGGCTTGTGAAATTCTAGTTCCTCGTGCTTCTCATCCCATCAATAAATGCCTGCAATCATACTCTTGAGCTGTGGTGTGATTTCAAGGTTCATCTCTTCCAAGCAGCTCAAACACTAATTATCCCAGCTGTAATTAGTAAGATAATTAAATACTGGCTCACTCATCACTCTACCTTGTGTCGGGTCATGATTCTCCCAGAAGACCTTGAGCAGTTTCTCAAAGCTGATGGTTTCTGGCTGAAATACCACTCGCACAACTTCAGTGTGGCCAGTTTTGCCTTCAATGAAACAATAAGAAACAAGAATATTAATCACTGAAACCAACACAAAAAAAATGGATTTATTATTCCCCAGTATGTTAAACAAGTAAAAATACGTGAACAGAAAAAGACACGTGATTAACAGTTGTAAGCCATGCAATTTTTTTTTTTTTTTGGTAGTTTCAGAAATGGCAATGCTTTATTTCATTAGGAAGCTGCTTTTTTTGCTTAGTTTTTTGCAGCTCTGCAGGGCACGGCAATAAAATCATGAGCTCATATGGGTGACGGGTGGGAGGGCGGGCAGGAGGAGATGGCAAGAGAGAGTTTCAACTCCTTTTTGTTCTAGTTCTGTCCTGACTTTTTAGGCTCTGGGTGGATTCATTTTTGAAAGGAAAATTGATATGTTACATCTAGGATATAAATCTAGATTAACATGTTTTGCTGGTTTTCTTCTAAACCATGGGTGTCAAACTCAAGGCCCTGGGGGTGGATCCAGCCCGCGGGGTGCTTAGATCTGGCCCATGGTGCTACCCTGGAAACCGTGGTGCCTCTGCCAGCAAAAACGGAGCTCGGAAGGGCCACTTGTGAGCTCTATTTTCGCTGGCAGTAGGTTGCAGGACCAATGAAATCCCAGCTGAAAACAGAGCTTGTGAGGGCCACGCCCCAAGCTCCGTTTTCACTGGCAGAGGGTTGCAGGAGGCTGTTGCAGCTGAAAACGGAGCTCAGGAGCCTGTTTTCACTGGTGCCCCCGACCCGAATTATGTTATGCTGGCCATGCCCACCCAGGCCCTCTGAGATAAAACACAACCCTGATGTGGCCCTCAATGAAATCAAGTTTGACATCCCTGTTCTAAAGTAATAATAAATAAACAGAAAAGCATTCTGCCAAATTTTCCCAAAGGTGCTTTTTTAGGAGGCCACTGGACTTTGTTATTTTTTCTTTTGAGGATGTTTCACTTCTCATCCAAGAAGCTTCTTCAGTTCTGACAGGATAGTGGGGAAGAGAGTTGAAGAAGCTTCTTGGATGAGAAGCATAACGTCTTCAAAAGAAAAAAAACAAGAAAGTCCAGTTGCCCCCTGAAAAAGCACCTTTGGGACAACCATGACCTGGATGACTGAGAATCTCTACAGACTTTTCTCAGCACAATTTTCTCTATTTCTGAAAGTGGCATATAAAGAGATAGTAGTGACAAGTGTCTGAAGGTTGCCCATTCCTGCCAGTTCACTGCAGGGGAGTTGAGCTGGAGAAAATTGCTAGGACATTTAATAAGAATCATATATCATAGTTTGTGGGCAGAAACTACTTTATTAGTTTAATATTTGTTCTTATTATCAAAGTGCTTCCCATTTTAACAGCTGCTTGGTACAAAACTCATATTATTTCAGGAAAGTTTCTTGTAATCTCTATTGCTTTTTGCTTTTAGTTTGGCCTCACTGTTCTCAGCTGTATCACCTCTGATTAAAGAAGTAGGCTATGAAAACAAATGTACTTTTATTTATAACATTGTAATGTCACAAATAAAAAATAGCATTGTTCTGCTATTTCTGATGGAATAATAGTGATATAAACTGCAAATAAAGTAATAAAGGTTTCCTTGGCTAAATTCAGTGGTAATGAGAGATAGAAGAAAATGGTATTTAGAGGATGCATTAAACAGAGGATTGCGGCAACATCCAAGAACATAAGACTTTGGCTGTACAAACAGCACAAGCCTTTGGCAGGGAAATTATTCTTTAGCACTAGGTTTGACCATGTCAAATGTCAGCACAAATATTAGGAAACATTTGACAGAGCCCTAACTATCCATACCCATAATAATTACCTGTTTTTTCAAATGCCCTAGTGCTTCTCTTTTAAAAGGAATCTGCTGCCATGCCCAGTTCTACCCTTTACTGTATTGTCACTTTTTCAGTGCTAAAAAATCACTGATTTTTCAGTCACCTAGCCATGTTCTGACTGTGGCATTCGAAGTAATGAACTGGCTTCCTTCTCAATTTAGATTCATTCCAAACAATATCATTTTGATGCAGTGTTATGTTTTGACATATGTGGTATAGTGTAAGTTGGTCTGTAAAAAATCTCAAATGTCTTCTCCTGGTACAAACAATTAAAGGATCTCAAACTACAAGATTGGCTGAAAAATTCCCCAAGTCTTTTAACAACAGAACAAACAGTTGTGAACAACTTAAGCTCAATTTAGAGCATACCTAACAGGAAGTAAACATAAAAATGCTACTATGAAATGCAGCATATAATAAATGTCAAATGTATCCTTCAACATAAAATGTAATGATGATAGATTCCTGGATGAGAGATAAAAGGTAGTATGCTATAGTGATTTTGGATATAAGAGCATAATTTATTAATACAAACTACCTTCTACTGGGCTAGATCGCTTTTTTTTAGTCCATGTGAGAATGTCTCTTCTAATCAGCCACAAAATAATGGATAATTCTATTACCTAGAATTGTTTGCAATGCTAAGTAATTTTTATTTTCTGGTTTAAAAATAAGTACAAATTAATCCCTTGTTTTCTTTTACTTAAGAACTATTTATTTATTTCAGTTTATATGACCATCCATCTAAAATTCATGACCTTATTTATTTAATAAATTTACATTACCACCAATTTTCTAACCAACTTTGAGCAGCTCCCAATCAAAAATTAAAATTAGAAATAAAATCATATTAAAAATATAAAACTAAACATTAAAATATTAAAATTTGTTATATGGGTGTTATAATACAGGATAATCCAACCAAATTTGTTTTTGGTTCTGGGGGGAGAGAAAGTGCCCCCCTCAGAACAGGCTCGCAATTTGGGTGTCCTTCTAGACTCACAGCTGAGATTGGAACAACATCTTGCAGCTGTAGCTAGGGGGACCTTTGCACAGGTTCATCTGGTGCACCAATTGCGACCCTACTTGGATCAGGAGGCTCTCCTCACAGTCACTCATGCCCTTGTCACCTCACGGTTGGACTACTGCAACACGCTCTACATGGGGCTACCCTTGAAAAGTGTTCGGAGACTACAGTTGGTCCAGAATGCAGCCGTGCGAGTTATAGTGGGTGCACCTAGATACACCCACATTACACCAATTCTCCGCGAGCTGCACTGGCTCCCTATCAGTCTCTGGGCACAATTCAAGGTGTTGGTTATTACCTTTAAAGCCCTATATGGCTCAGGACCAGGCTATCTTCAAGACCGCCTTCTACCACATAGCTCCCAGCGACCAGTAAGATCCCACAGAGTCGGTCTCCTCCGGGTCCCGTCAGCTAAACAATGTCGGCTGGTGGGCCTTCTCTGTGGCTGCCCCGGCTCTCTGGAACCAATTACTCCTGAAGTCTGGACCACCCCCACCCTATTGGCTTCCGGAAAGTGGTGAAGACCTGGCCCTTCCGGCAGGCCTGGGGCCGTTGATCTCGTTATAGTGATCTTGTGAGACCCGGCCACAAATTGGAGTGTATGTGTTTTAATGTTTTAATGTCTTCTTTTAACTTTTGTATGGGATATTGTTGCATTGTTTTATTCTCTGTTGTAAGCCGCCCAGAGTCCCTGGGGAGTTGGGCGGCATAGAAATGTAACAAAATAAATAAAATAAATAAATAAGTGTCATGCTCCCCTTGGTCAAATTTTAAAAACAAAAGAATATAAAACCCTGATCAATTAATCCATAGTCTCATTGTCTATGCAGATTATCAATTGCATTAACTCTCAATTCGCACAGATTCTCAAAGTGCACCTTTGGGATAAACATAGGCTCATCTAATCCAACTTTCCATGGCCAACTTGGGAATGCTCACAAACCTGAAACAGAGCAGTAGCTTCTTTCCATTGTTACTTCCCAACAACATTATTACAACACATTGTGTATGATTTGGAATTTCAAATTTCTATCAGTTTTAGTGGCCACTGATAATATTATCTTCCTTGAACAGGATTTTATCCTCCTTTCAATTTTTTGACAATCATTCAAATTTAATACCATTATCCCAACAGCTGGTAATAAATTCTAGTATATATGATGGATATGAAAGTATTTCATTTTATTAGTCCTGAATTCCTCTGAATGTAGTTTCAGTGGATGGTCTCGAGTTCTAACATTAGGAAAGAGGTAGAAAAATATGCCTGTCTCAATGCTATTTATGATTTTATACATACTATATCTTCTTTATCCTTTGGTTTGAAGCTAAAAAAAAGGCAATGCAGTTGCCTTCCTTTATAAAGGAGTTCCTCCACTTCCCTAATATTTTTTAATTATTTTTTTCATTCTTCATAGCACTGTAGTAATCATTAAGATTTAGTGAATAGAACTACACATAATCTAACATATGTGCCTCTCACACGTATTTAACGGTACTGTTATAGTGACAATCCCATTTTCAATTCTCTTCCTAATGATTGTGGTCATGGAATTTGCCTTGTTTATTTGTTTCTTTATTCCATTTTTACAGCAGCTGTATGCTGGATTGATTAGTTAGTCAGCCCATTTATATAATCATATCCCAGCCAAAAGTTTGGCCCACAATATTTTCAATGAATTTTTACTCTAAGTACTATTTTCTGGTCAGCCACTGAATAGTTCATTAATGCATAAGTGAAATCTGACTTTTTTGTCGACATAGAAAGTAACACTGTGAAACTCGTTATAGTAGCACATAGTAAGGTTTGGCCCAGTGGTGAAATCTAAAATTTGTTACTACTGGTTCTGTGGGCGTGGCTTGGTGGTGGTGGGGGTAATGTGACTGGTTGGACGTGGCCAATATTTTTTTTTTCCTTTAAAAACCATTTTTTTCTACAACCTCTTCGGCGTAGAGGTTGTAAAAAAATGCTTTCAAAAGGCTCAGACGATCCAAGCTGAGTTGCCTGATCAGCAAAAGCTTTTTAAAAAACCCTCTGCCAATCAGGCAACTCAGCTGGAATCGTTAGAGGCATTTAAAAGAAAAAAAGTTTTCTTTTAGCTTGGATCGTCAGAGGCATTTAAAAGAAAAAAACTTTTTTTCTTTTAAATGCCTCTGACGATCCAAGCTGAGTTGCCTGATCGGCAGAGGGTTTTTTAAAAAGCCTCTGCTGATCAGGCAACTCAGCTTGGATCGTCAGAGGCATTTAAAAGAAAAAAAGCCTCTGATGATCATGCGGCTCAGCTGGGCATGGGGGGGGGCGGGATTTTTGCTACCGGTTCTCCGAAGCACCCACCTCCATCGCTACCGGATCAGGTGATCTGGTCCAAACCGGGAGCATTTCATCCCTGGTTTGGCCTGATTTAGTAAGCCCTGCCTTCCTGAATTGTACTATTTGCCGTACCCACACTCTAAAACATACAACCTTCTTCCATAGATTTGCAAAATATTAAGTCATATTCAAACTGAAAATTATAGGGATTGGGCATATGACCAGAGATCAGAAAAGTTATAGCAAAACCATAGACTTTATGTGTATTCAGTGTGTTTATTTTAGAGGTCATATTTGATGACACAACAATTAAATACAAAAGTACTACAAAGAATTTGAACTTCATGGCCAGAAACAGATATAAAAATTTCATTCAGGAATGTCTCAAAATTTTTTGACTGAATTAGAAACAATGGGTAAACTTTTGAACTAACCCTAAAAATGTGACATGATGTGAATTCCAGATGGTATAATGTGTGTATAGAAGATACACACATTAAGAAGGACTAGGGGTGACATGATAGCAGTGTTCCAATATCTCAGGAGCTGCTACAAAGAAGAGGGAGTCAAGCTATTCTCCAAAGTACCGGAAGGCAGGACAAGAAGCAATGGATGGAAACTAATCAAGGAGAGAAGCAACCTAGAACTAATGAGAAAATTCCTGACACGTAGAAAAATTAATCAGTGGAACAACTTGCCTCCAGAAGTTGTAAATGCTCCAACACTGGACATTTTTTAGAAGAGATTGGATAACCATTTGTCTGAAATGGTATAAGATTTCCTGCCTAAGCAGGGGGTTGGAGTAGAAGACCTCCAAGGTCCCTTCCAACTCTGTATTCTATTCTATTCTAGATACAATATGTATTTTATGTATATGTATTTTTTCAGATACTTTCATAGTAATAGCTCCCAACACTATAAAACAAAGTAACAGCTGAGCCCTGGTAGCGCAGCAGACTAAAGCATTGTTATTAACATCAGCTGCCTGCAATTACTGCGAGTTCAAATCTCACCAGGCTCAAGGTTGACTCAGCCTTCCATCCTTTCTAAGGAAGATAAAATGAGGACCCAGATTGTGGGGACAATAAGATGACTTTGTATAAAATATACAAAAGTATGAAGGCTATTGCTTAACGCATTATAAGCCGCCCTGAGTCTCCGGAGAAGGGCGGCATATAAATCAAATAAAAATAAAATTATATATATATATATAAATAAACAAACAGTATACCTATTTTACTTTTGCTTCTAGACTGCATTCTACAATGGTGCTTCCCACCATCCAATAAAATAAATGAAGCAGGACTCTTGTAAAATAAAACCTTCATCTGAAAACACCTTTGGAATATTTGGTGAAGCAACCACTGAGACCATAATAAAAAATTAGTTCTGAAATGCTGCAGAACATCTTATTATTGGTGGACACACCACTGTTTTTGTATTAAATGTAACTTTTAGCATAAAAATAGAAACAAACGCTGTCCAACAAGTAGTCTAAATGTGGAACAGGGAAGCAAAACAAAAATATTCAATGAACCGTGTGACAAAAGACTAGGTTGTAGTTTAAAAATCGGGCATGTCTTTTGCCTTTGAGACAAGGAAAATGAATGTAATAATTGTATATACTGCTAGGAAAGTGGTGGGAATGTGCATAAAAGTGTGGTCATAACCATGTGTTCTATTTAAGTGACATTCATTTCCTTTTTCAGCAGTGTTTGAGTTAAAGGCCAGGTTGGGACAGGTCATCATAGAGAAAAACTATGTGATTGCTAAGAGTCAACATAGTACATTATCAATGACACATTATCAACACATCAGAAAATCCATATCCAGTTATTTTTTATTTTTATGTCATAATTTACTTATTTTAAAAGACTACAGAGCAGAAAGTATCTGACTAAATTTGGAAGAGTCGGGGGCTTGCTGGAATTTCTCCTCCCAATAATTTAGGTGGGAATTCCCTCCTAAATTAGCACTCTCAGTTTTTCTCTTAGTTTTTTTCACCCACATTATCTCTTTTTTCAACTTAGTTCTGGCCTCCCACTTCGTGTTTGAGCCCCTATTGAAAATACATCTTTAACTTCACACCTGTAATATATAACATCCTTAGTTTATTTCTTTAAATAAGACAAAGACTTTTTTTCAGTTTGCCAGTGGTTGCTTCTATGCTAAATATCAGAAGGCATCCTAAAGTAAAGAAAAACTGACCCAGTAATGTAACTTCCACACAAAGCTAATAATTATATCAACATAACCATGCATACATATCAGTTTCATTTCTTGTGCAGATAACATGCAAACCTATCAGAATGATCTTATCACACGTTACTATCGACCTGTACAAAAAGTATGGCCGGAAACTTGTTTGTGATTTGCCAATATCTCTTGAAGTTAAACCTTTAAGCCTTTGCCATCTGAAGATGTTTGTAGAGCTTTTAGAGGCAAAATGAATGCTTTAGGTTTAGGCTTTACAGCACCTACTTTACAATTTGGAGGAGAGTACAATTTTGGACTCTCCTCCAAACATGGTCCCTTGACTTACCTCGCTTTTGAATTGTGGACCTCACGTTCCTCAAAAAAAAAAAAAAAAAATCTGCATGAAAATCAATAACTGCATGAAAAAACTGATCTGTATGAAGTGGATCTCCAACAGAATATAGTAATATGGAATTCTCCTCTTTATAGAGTTCTAGTTAGTGATGCCCTCTTGCAAGATATTCTACCATATTCCAATTTAATTCCTTCTTCTACCTTCCACTGTCAATGATTGATCAGGATTTTGTGTTCGCAGAATATGCTTAACTCTAATTACATGTTTGGAGGCTTCTTTTTTCTTTCTTTCTTTCTTTATTAAATTTATATGCTCCTGATTTCATTCTCCAAAAAGACTTTGGTTGGCTTCCCTCATAATTACTTATAAATTATATAAATTACTTATAATTATTTTTTTTCAAAATATGTCTGTACTTTTCAAGCCCTTACCCTGTTGCAGATCTATCTACCTTATGTTTGGCTACATAAGGATCATCGATCAGAAAATGAATTTGTATTAGTTCATAGTATAACAACTTCAAAGTTATCATAAATCAAAGCACTCATTAATATGTACAAAGATAAAATGTAGTCCTAATTCTTGCTGCAGGATTTCCTGCTCACTGAGGACTAGAATATTATCAAGTATATAAATGAAAGATTATATCTTATACCTTTTCCCCCTCAAAGATTGTTAATCGCTAGCAAATGATCAAACAGCAGCTTCTGTATTTCTGTTGGGACTTGACCCAAATTTAAATTCCCAAGTTTAACAGATAAAATACTGTATACATTAATCATTAAGCCTTTAAATAAATCTTTTTAGGGTTTTTTGTGATAAACCTTTTAGAAGTCATTAATTCCTATCCCTTTCTTAATGAATTGCTATGCTCATATTTAACTTCAGGAATCCACATAAAATAAATTATTACTGATGATTAATTATGCTGTATGGGACCAATAAGACTAAGTTAGTTTTGAGCCATACAGGGAATTAATTAAAACTGGCTTTGGTAAACAGTTTGCTATTTACCTGCCCCTTTTCTAGAATAGAAGATTGCTTCCCACAACCTGCTATAATCTTACCTTTTTGTGAACACAAGGCAGAGGGACAACATCCTCAATGGTGATTGCTTGTCTCTTTGGAATTCCATATTCACTATAGTTTCACATTCACAGTTTCGAAAGGTTCTAAACTATCGCTAGGTATGAATTTAATTCACACAAAAACTGCCTTCATCCATATTAATTTTCTCTCTTGTGATCAAGGCCACTAGTGATTGTGGGAGAAAAGGAAATTAAATGCTCATGGAGAAACAGCTGCTCTTATTTTTGAAGTGCAAAGTCTACTGTGGTACAGGGAAAAGAATTGGAGAAAGGTCTGCTTCTGCATCTGTTCATCAAAAGGATGGGTTTTGTTATTGTTTTGTTTGAAACAAGACAGCAAAAACTGCTGTGAACCAAACCTTTGTGAACTCAAGCAACCAATCATGCAGGATGTGTGAGCTAATTGACAATCAAGGGGTGGCACCACTCATCACTGCAGTGGTGATGAGAAGAATGATATGTTGGTCCCTTGCCAAAGGGATTTCTTAGGGCAGGAAGTTTTTCCTATGTTCATTTGGTCAGTAATAATGCTTCTTGAAAATTTATTTACAATGATTCTTGCAAAAAGAATCAAGATGTTTACTATGGGGCTACCTGAATGTATTATATGCACTAATTTCAGAGCAAAAGGAGTAAGCTGTGAAAGAAAGTAGCCTTCACAAACACAGTGATGCACAGTGCCTCCAAATCAGTCGTGGGTTCCTCCCTGTTCGGCCCGGTTCCCCCGAGCCGGTAGTGGTGACAATATGACATCACCAAACCGGTTCTGCCCCCCCGCCCCCCCACGCCTCGCATTATTCTTACCTTTTATTTGACCCCACCCCCAATCTATTGCTGCCTCCTGAGTCCCAGCTGATGGCTAGAGGGAAAAAAAACTGTTTAAAAACTCTTGCCACGGGGCTTCAAAGGGCCACCCTACAGCTGATCAATGTTAAAAGAAAACAATTGAGTAGACCCGTGCCTGCAAAAATACATGAGTAGATCAGTGCCTGCTAAAATACATGAGTAGATCAGTGCCTGCAAAAATAAATGGGTAGACCAGTGCCTGCAAAAATACATGAGTAGACCAGTGCCTGCCAAAATACATGAGTAGATCAGTGCCTGCAAAAATAAATGGGTAGATCAGTACAGCTCTGCAAGCAGTTAAAAGCCTGGTAGACCAGTACCTCTGCTAAATCCTAAATAATTGTCACATGACCATCAAGCCATGCCCACAAAATAAGCCACGCCCACAGAACTGGTAGTAAAAAATTTTAGAACCCACCCCTGCTCCAAATGTGATTGTGTAAGACTTCAGGCCCTCTTATAACCTCTTAAAAACTTCAGCAAAATTCAGACAAACAAAAGTTTCAGAAAGGAGCAATAGCACTGATCAGGAAGCAGAAATTAAATTCTATGGGGGGGGGAAGATTGAAGGAACATTGTAAAGATCATCATCATCATCATCTTTGTCATTTGGATTTATATTCAGATGCAGGTGTCTTCCTTCTTTTTAACTCCAGAACAGCAATCTTATTGGGCTGAGCGATATTAATGGGCAAAAACCTACCCAGGGAATATCTATGGCAGACTGGAGACCAGTTTGGTGGAGCAGTTAAAGCTAGAAATTGTGAGACTGGGAGTTCAAGTTTTGCCTACACAAAGTCACTTGGGTGATCTTGGACTAGCCACTTTCTCTCAGCCTTAGGAAGGAGGCAATAGCCAACCAATTCTGAAAAATCTTGCCAAGAAAACTGCAGGGACTTGTCAAGGCAGCCTCTGAAAATCAGTCATGACTGGATTGGTTGGGGAGGGGGGGGGAGAGAAATGCAAATTTAAACCTGGGTTTCCTCATGTAGTTTATCAGTATAATCACTATATCCCTTCCCATTTTTATTTTTGCCTTTTTCTTTCTCCTTTTTTTCTTTTGTGTTTAAAATCTTGAACTCTCCTCTTTTGCCCTAAATTTCCCATTGTTTGCACCTACCTTTTTTGCTGAGGAAAAAGAAGAAAAAGAAATCTCCCTCTGCCTCTGCCTAATTTTGCCTCCTTACAGCAAACAGCCTGCTTTACTTTCAGTTTTGTTTTCAGCATAGCTTGATTAGCACAAGGGGGGAAAATCTGCTGCAGCAGTTTACTTCTTTGTAGCAAGCAGAAGAGCTCTGCGCAAAACAGCTGAGAGCAAATCAGCTTAGAGTCGGGAGGCCCATCTAATCAACTTGTGCTAATTAGTCTATGCTGAAGCAGAAAGGAGCTGTTTTTTCTTGCTGTTTGCTTGCAAGGAGGTAACTGCTGCGAGGCAGAGGCCAAAGGGTGGGGGCTAGTGGGTGGGCAGGGCTACATTCGGTGTATAAAACACACCTAAATTTTCACCCCCTTTTAGGGGGGAAAAAGGTGCGTCCTATACTCCAAAAAATACGGTAGTTCTTTAAGAGGAAAGAAAATAGAAGTGTTGCAGGATGCAAACAAGACTGCAGAACCTGAGACAAAAGCAAAGAGTTACAATAATTAATAGGCAATCCATTGCCCTGTGAGCATATCTCCACAGTTCAATGAATTGGGAATGATTAACTTACTGAGATACATTGAATGAGTATTCTCCACACTTAAGGATCATCCTTAAAAATTTAATAGCTGCTGCCATGAAATACTGTACATTCATGTAAGCATTAGTTAGGTTACCAACTAAAATTGATTTATTTAAAAAGAGACTGGTATAAATACAATGATTATCCTTGTTCATTGCTCACAGATAATACTCACTTTGAAGTTCTAGAATAAAAGAAATAGCCAGATTTCCAGATTTGTTAAAATTTCAACTTCAGGAATTATCTAGGCAGCATGGCACTTATTGAAAAGTCATGATACAATGCATTCTGTTCAGTTCAGAAAATTCAGCTGTATATACTTTATGGAAATGTGATATTAGAACAGAATCGTTGGAAGGCTTTTCAGCCACAATTAACATTTGATACTTCTTTGGAAAGGGAAGACAGTTAATTTCTTATTTTGCCATTTCAGTGAGCAAATACTGTCTTAAGCCAACTGGGAAATTCAATACAAAGAAATAAAACTTATAGGAAAGATTTCTGTTTGCTTTGCTTTGCTTTGCTTTGCTTTGCTTTGCTTTGCTTTGTTTTGTTTTGTTTTGTTTTGTTTTGTTTTGTTTTGTTTTGTTTTGTTTGACATTGTAATGAAATGGGCAGCAAACAAAATAAATAAACAAATAAATAGCTTGTTGGCTTATGCTGTATTCTGTACTATTAGCAGTGCTACTAGTAGTACTATTCTATACTATTTGCATAAGCCAGAGAAACATGAGTGAATGGACAAAAAATGCAATATCTGACCAGACTTGGCAATGGTTGCCCAAGAGTCAATCCTTTGCCCACCACATATCATCTTGAATAAGATAGTGTTTTCCATGGCAGTTAATGTGGTGACCCCCATTTCAGCCAGAGCTCAACTGGTCTTATCTTCTTGAAGATGAGTTCTGTCTTGCTGGACTTCCCTCAGCCTGTGATGAAGGGGAACTAAAATTTAACAAAACAAGCTCATGCCATACATAAATATTGCAAATAATGCTGGCATATTGAGGTTTTTTAAATTATGTTTCATGAAAGAAAATAAAATGTAAAAGAACAGGTTTACTTATCGTAACCTAAATGTATGCATTATGTTTAGGAACATGATTTTTTCAACATATACACAGAAAAAGACCTTTGAAACCCCAAGAATTCACATATGGAGTTTATCTTTCTTATTTACTTTAGTTCATGAAACCAGGATAAATACAGAATTCACTATGCAGGCCCCCTAATTTGAAAATAACTTGAAAATCATTATCTTAAAGTGAAAGAAAATGCATTCAGCCATATGGAGCTTTTGTTCTTTGGGAATAGTGGCATATAAATGGTGGATATAATATTACACACAGTAATTACTGGAACATCATGAATTCAGGGAAACAGGATGTGTCCTATAAACATCATTATTGTTATTATTATTGCTCCTTTCTGATGGGTCATTAAAGGAACCTGAACTTTGACTTTGAGATAGGAGAGGATGAGGAAAAAAACAAAGTATTAATTTAATCAAACAAAACAATACAAATAATGAGAAAGATGTAAGAAATCTATACCAACTGTGGCCCTTTGTAAATTTGCATTTAATAGCAGTATTGATCATTCAAGATGCTCAGCACTGGTCATTTCTTCTTTCAGTATGAAGATTCAGGATATACCATTACATTTGGCTACTGGACCATACCTATTCTTTTTATTCATCTCCATAGCAAATATGCATCTTTGTTAAAATGTTTGATCCATTGCCATGTTCAATGGGAAATAACAATATACAGATTGAAGTGGCTAGGCAAGCAAAATAATTAGCAGCCTAAAATTCAATTAATAAATAAATCATATCATTTACTCAGAGAGCAGCATCAGGATTTTAGTCCTGGTATCATCATCTAGACCTATATGGTTGCTAAGGAACTTACAAATTGCCAAATTGTAAATTTGCCTATTTAGGGCAATAGTGGCAGAAAACAGTAGCAGAAATCTCTGGGTGGTTTGCATTATACCCACAAATATTTCTGTACAATGCAAAAAGATTGCTGAAAAAGTGTATTTCAGGGAACCAAGGACAATCCGTGACTGATTACAAATTTTCGGGCTGAATATCAGTTCAGAAGGATCTTAAGCATGATACAAACCTTCCTTTTCTATTTGAGTCTGATCTATTTAATTTAGAAATAATCTCTCCGCTTAAGCCTGATAACTATCCACCGTAAGTCTAGGAAGACAAAGTAATGCTAATGATTAGGGGTTCAAAATTGTCCCAGGTGAATGGAACCTTAGAACATATTTTTTTATGTTATTAAATTTCTATACCGCCCTTCTCCCGAAGGACTCAGGGCGGTGTACAGCCAGAAATAAAACCATGACAATATAAAAATTAAAAGCAATTTACACTCCTATGCCTACAGTACATATTGTAGAGCAATGACAGAAAGAATTAAGTTGTCTTTCAAAGTGTCTGTCCTCTTACTAATCTTTTAGTTAAAAAGAATATTTCCAAGGAATCAAAGTGTTCAGGATAGAAGCTATTAGCAGTGAATGCTTTCTTATCAAGCCATTTCCCTTGTTTACAACAATAAAATAATGGAAAATGAGAACTGCTATCATTCTATACTGTGCTACCTAAGATTCTTTCAAAGCATACAAATTACTTTGACAAACTGACCTGTCTCTCTTTTAGCCCATATGAACTAAGTCAACCATAGATAAGTGACAGAATGATATAGCCTAACAAGCAGAAGGTTTTGGAATGAGCAAGGCTGCACTCTATACAGACACTTTCCATATTAAAATCCTTGTATCCTGTTCTTTTCAGAGAAGCTGTAAGACAAATAGTCACAAATCTAACAGAAATCCATTTCCTTCACAATGAAAAAGTATGCTTCAACAAAAAAAAGCATCAACTGTGATACTGCTGGAAGACTTCAGGCCTGTAATCCTCAAAGTTTGTTCTCACATCCAGTAGGCATCATTAGTAGTGACAGAAAACAGGGATAATGTTTATAGTTTTATTATGCAGCTAAAGCATCTTAAAAATCTAGGCACATCTGTCAAGGTGAAATAATATCTCAGTTATATTAATAGGACAGTTATCTTTCTTCCCCTTCTAGCTACATCTATTGGTACATCTGATATTTTAGTACTAAAAATTACTACATACAAGATGAATGAAACTGGAAGAAATACTATGAACATCTCTTTTTCTGAAGTATGTTCAGAAAGACATAATTAACAAAAGGTTGCTATGTATTTTCTTTAGAAAAAAAAGAAGTGATATGGAATCATAGAATCATGGGGCGATCAATTCCAATCCCCTACCAAGTGCAGAACTCCACAGAAGTTTTAATGTATTTTTCCTATAATTTTATTGCTCCTTGTTTTTAGTGTTACATGCTGAAAAAAATAGAACTCGTAATACATTTTTAATAAATGAACAACAATCAACAAACTCTCAGACAATGAACAGGATAGAACCGTGCATGAAATTATAATATAATAGTAAAGAATCACTTCTCAGCTGTCTCGAAATTCTAAAATTGAAGGAAACTTTTTTAAAAAGCTAATTTTGAAACAAGCATAATTTCTTAAACAAAACTGTAGGTATCATGGCAACAAATCTAAAAACAGGCATTTAAATTGCCATTAATTTTCAAAGATCATTCACACATATTAAAAAACAAAGTGACAGCTGCTGAGGAAAAAAATGTTACAGGGTGCTCAAATACAAACTAAATGACTTTTAGGGTACTGTATCTAAATAAGAAATAATGTTCAAAACTCATGTTCCTCCATATAATTATATTCTGAAAGGCTACCCAAAATTTCAGATAATTACTTGGTTACATATTTTGAATCAGAAATATAATGTAAAAATATTTTGATCTCAAGCAAACTACATGGGATGAAGACAGAAGCTAACAACTACCACAAAGCAGCTGTTGAATCAACAAGTTTTTCTTTCCATCAGGCCTCAGTTCCACTATATATGTGCCGATCTGAAATCACTTTTGAATACACTGATAAATAAAAAGTTGTTCTGAACATCTGTAAGCAAACTATAAAGAGATACTTCATAATAAATGAATATCATGAATTTTATACAATACTAGCCAAAAAATGTGCATTTGTCTATTGAGTCAAAGGCACTGGAAATAGCCCAAAACATTTATCTACTACAAATATCTTTTCAAACATCCATCTGTAAGACAATTTACAGAGATATAAAAATAATTTTCTATCAGGGTACTTATCTTCAGAAGTCAGAGCAATTTGATTATGGTTTTAGCTCAGAGCAAGATGGTTTGTATTTTGCTAACATAAAAGGTGATAATCATTCTTAAAAGTATAATACATAATTCACAAAGATTTGCTTCTACATTCTGCTACTAAAATACTATAATCCACAAGAAGTCAAGTAATCTGTGAAAGAGTACAAATTGCTGTGGATGTAATTTGATGCACAACGAATCTTAAGAGAGTTTTGCAGTGTTTGGTAATAAAATATCTCATCATGAGATAAGGCACATTCTGCAAAACTCCACTGCACCAAATGGCTATGTTTGCATGAGATGCAAGATTATATTATGAGGTCCCTTGGTACTTTCTGGCCAGGAGCAAGCTGAATTGGCACAAATTTCCAAACATTCCACAGACTTCTAAAATCCAGTTTTTATATCACACCACTACATTAATGAAAATACTGTTGATGTAACTGATCACAACACCTACAAAGATAGTTAGGATCTGCAGAAAGCACTGCATTGAGGTATACAATATTGAATCATCATCAAAGAACCCACAAAGAAACCACATTCTAACTAACAAGAGATAATGCAGATATTACCATCAGTTTTATTTTCATGAGGAGGAAATGAACGTAGAAGGCTGTTAAAAGAGCAAAAAGAGCTGTCATAAAGGAATATAAAATTGTACAGAAACTTGCTTAGCCGAAATGAAGAATACAAGCAGAAAACAGCAAATCTAGATCATAGTCTTACTTTTGCTTTCAAGGAAACAGGAAAAACCAAGGGCTGCAGCTTTGCCCCCCAGGTGAAGGAATGTATTATCATTTTAAAATGCAGATTATTGTTAGGAAACAATATTCGGATAACTACTTGCAAAAGAAAATAGCTTTCTTCAGTGATGGCATGGGGTAGGGCAGGGGTGGGCAAATATGGCTTCTTTATGACCTGTGGACTTCAATTCCCAGAATTCCTGAGCCAGCTTGGCTGTCTCAGGAATTCTGGGAGTTGAAGTCCACAGGTTGTAAAAGGGCCACAGTTGCCCACCCCTGGGGTAGGGAAAGCAATTGCTTCAAAGGGACAATAGATTTATTTAAAATGGGTGTAAAATCAAAGGAATCTCAAAGGGAAAAAAATCTATTTCAATGGGTACAAGATTAATTCATTTCAAAGGGGAAATAACAACATTGTTTCTAGGACCAAATATCAAACAATGTTTCCAAAATTTGCACCATCTGTGGTCCTAATACTTTTGTTGTTGTTTTTTAAACTAGTGGCTATTTTGGGGTCAGAACATATAGGAGAACCCATGAGATGATTATCCTGATGATTGCTTGTGGTTTTTTTTTTTTTTTTTTTATAGAAACTTTATTGAGATTTTTTACAAAACAAAAAAGAAGTTAAAAAAAAAAGAGAAAAAGGAAAAACAAACATTCAAACAAAAACATAAAACACATAAGTATAATAAACATTTTCAATTTGTATCGGATGTGCAGTGTTTTAACTATTTACATAAATAGTACTTGGTGACATTTCAACTCACTTTTAACCAATATTTAACACACCTTTAGATCTTTCTTTCATTTTATCATGCAACCACTTGTACCACCTTTCCCACACCATATAGTAAACTGACTTCTCATCATTTAATTCATAAGTTAATTTAGTCATCTCTGCGCACTCGAGTATTTTCTTAATTGTAAGCTCTTCTGTTGGTTGAGTTTTCTCTTTCCAGTACTGTCCGTATGCCAATCTAGCGGCTGTAATTATGTGGATCATTAAATGTGTCATTTCCTTTCTATATGGCTTCTTTATTATTCCCAGGAGGAAAATCTCTGGTGTTAGTTCAATATCTTCGTCAATTATTTCATATAACCACCTCCTAATTTTATTCCAGTATCCTTTCGCTTCCGGGCATGTCCACCACATGTGAAAGAAGGTGCCTTGACCTTGGCCACATTTCCAGCAGTTGGGATGTATATTGGGATATATCTTCGCTAGTCTGGCCGGGGCTAGGTACCATCTATGAAACATTTTGTAATGGTTTTCCTTATATGCCACCGCTCTAGTCAGTTTAAGATTTCTGTTCCATGCCTCCTCCCATTCCCCAAAATTTATATCGCGCCCTATATTTTTCTCCCATGCAATTATTTGGTTCTTTATGACATCTTCGAATTTATCATTGCTTAATAAATAATTGTATAGTTTTGCCAGAATCTTTTTATTTGTTCCCATCAGGACTTTATCCAATCCATTTGGTCCCAGTTCTAGACCGTATTGTTCTTTGTCTCTCTGATATCTGGATTTTACTTGTGAGTAGGTCCACCAATCTAAAATTATTCCTTGCTCTCGTAAGGTGTCATTTGGTTTAAGCCTCCCTCCTTCGCCTAAAATATCTTTATATCTGCCCATTTTCTCCCTCTCCCACCTATTTGGGTGGGTCAGGGCCTCCATCGTTGAGAGCCAATTTGGGATTTTTTTGTAATATTTTTGCCTAATCTGGGACCATGTTTGTATCAAGGAGTCTCTAATTTTATGTCTATGGAAATGTGTCTTCCTTTTCTTCTCCGTGTCCCAAATGTGGGCGTGCCACCCTTTTTGCAAGTCATGGCCTTCTAAGGTAAGAATTCTCTCATTTTCCAGGGTGATCCAATCTCTTATCCAAACTAGCTTAGCTGCCCTGTAGTATGTTTCCCTATCCGGGAGTCCAAATCCGCCTATATCTCTTTTGCCCCTTAAAATTTTAATGGAAAATCTCGGTTTTTTCCCCTCCCATATAAATTCTCTGATAATTTTGTCTAGTTCTAGAAAGAATTTTTTATCTAAATTTATCGGTATATTTTGGAATAAAAATAATATTCTGGGGAGGATGTTCATCTTAATTGTAGCTATCTTGTCCAAAAGTGATAGTCTTATTTTTTTCCAGCTATCTAGGTCTTGTTTTATTTTTCTAATTAGGGGAGTATAATTATCGTCTTTCAGGGTCGAACATCTTGATGTAATCCAAATTCCTAGGTATTTAATTTTTTTGGCAACCTGTAATCCTAATACTTCTTCTATCTCGTTTTTCTGGCTCTCAGTTGTGTTCTTGATCAATACTTTGGTTTTAGTTTTGTTCAGTATGAAGCCTGCCACCTCTCCATATTTACTTAATTCCTCTAATACTTTAGGTCCCGATTCTATGGGGTCTTCAAGGATTAGAGCTACGTCGTCCGCAAATGCTTGCGTCTTGTAAGTCTCCTTCCTGATCTTCAATCCTTTTATTTCCTCATTAGTTCTAATTTTCCGCAGAAGAACTTCTAGGGCCAAAATAAACAATAAAGGGGATAGGGGACAACCTTGCCTTACTCCCTTACTAATTTGGAATGTTTTAGTCCTATCCCCATTCACCAGGATACTCGCCTTTTGGTTATTATAGATAGATTTAATCATCATTTCAAAATTTGTTCCGAATTTCATAATCTCAATTTGTTTAATCATAAATTTCCAATTTAGATTGTCAAATGCCTTTTGAGCATCGACAAAAATCAGAGCCATCTGTTTTCCGGGGTGTTCTTCATAGTACTCTAACGTGTCTAGCACGATTCTCAAATTATCCGTAATTTGTCTCCCCGGTAAAAATCCGTTCTGGTCTTTGTATATCCAATTATTTAAAATCTTTTTCATTCTTTCTGCCATTATACCCATGAATAATTTGTAGTCAGTATTTAGGAGCGAAATTGGTCTGTAATTTTGAATTTGTTTTGGGTCGGCACCTTCTTTCGGCACAAGTGTAACATGCGCCTCTTTCCATGATTCTGGAATTTTATGGTCTAACAGTGCATCATTAAAAATTTCTACTAATTTCGGTTGGAGTGTTTCTTCTAATTTTTTATATATTTCCCCTGGGAATCCGTCAGGTCCTGGCGCTTTATTGTTTTTCAATTTGGAAAGGGCTATTTTTAATTCTTCAATTGTAATCTTTCTGTTGAGCATTTCTTTCTCATCATCAGTTATTTGTGGGAGCTCTGCTTTTATCAAATATTGTTCTATTTTGTCATCCGGTATCTCCTCCTCTTTATATAGGGATTCGTAGTATTCTCTCACCCTATCCCGTTTTTCTTCCTCGTTAGTCAATAATTTGCCCTTAGAGTCTTCTAAAGTATGAATTATTCCCCTTTCATTTTCCTTTTTTAATTTATAGGCCAGCCACCTGCCCGATTTGTTGGTATTCTCAAAAAGATATTGTTTCGTTCTTTTCATTCTTTGTGCCAGCTCTTCTTGCTCCATGATATTTACTTTATGCTTCCACATCATCCAATTTTCTTTGGCTACTTCATCTTCTGGGTTGTCTTGGAGTTTTCTTTCTGATTCTCCTATATGATTTAAATAGTCTTCCAGGGTCTTCCTTTCTTCTTTATTTTTATGTGCAGTGTATGAAATCACGACTCCTCTCAGATAGGCCTTCATTGTGTCCCATACTATTGCGCAGGATGTGCCTTTGTTTTCATTTTCCTTGAAAAAGAAGTTTATTTCTTCTTTGAATTTTTGTATACAGTCTTTGTCGTCCAGTAATTTAGCATTAAACCTCCACCTCCGTTGGTATTTTCTCTGAACAGGCTTCCATCTAATTTCTAATGGATTATGGTCTGCCCAATCATTTGGGTTAATTACAGCTGTTCCAATTTCTAACCCCAAATTCCTACTGACCCATGCCATGTCAATTCTGGACCACGACTTTTGTGCATTTGAAAAGAAGGTATATTGCCTATCGTTTGGGTGCAAGGTATGCCAAATATCAATTAGATCTAATTCATCGACTAACTCGAAAAAAGCTCTCGGTAAATTTGTCCTTTTATTTTTTTTTACTTTATTGCTCTTGTGGTCCTTCTCCGGATCCACAATGCCATTAAAATCCCCTATCATACAGATTTCGTTATATGCCATTTTCACTAATTGTTCATGGAGTTTCTTGAAAAATTCTCCCTGTTTTTTATTCGGGGCATAAATGCCCACTAATAATACCTTGGAATTCCCTCTCTTAATTTCAATCATGAGGATTCTACCCTTTGTATCTTTGAATTTCAGTTCTGCTTCAATTCCTTTTTTTACATAGATTACCACCCCCCTCTTCTTTTTCTCTGCCAGCGAATCAAATGTTTGCCAAATTTTTTATATTCTAAACATTTACTCTCTTCTTTTTTTATGTGCACCTCTTGTAAACACATTATATCAGCATTTTGTTTACCTAATTTTGTTAATATTCTTGTCCTCTTTTTGTAATCATTTAGTCCATTGACATTTACGGATATTAGCTTCAAGTCATTCATCTCTATACCCCTATCTGATTATTGGTTCTTGTTTGTTTCTTACGGCCCTTACTGGTCTTGCTTTCTTCTCTTTGGCTTCTTCTTCTTCTTCTGTCTTCTCCTCTACAGTTGCTTCGTTCGTGTTCTGTTGGTGTAGGGCTTCCTCCTCCACTACTGCTGTTTCTAGTTCTTCCTTGCTACCCTGCTCTTCTTCCACACCTCTCAACTGGTCAAGGAAATCTTGTGCTGTATTCAAGCTTTCTATTTTGATTTTTCTTCCTTGCCAGGTTATTAGCATCCCTTCTGGGAGAAGCCACCTGAATAGTATCTTTCTTTTATTCAACTGTATGGCCAAAAATCTGTATCCCTTTCTCATCTCCTGGACTCTTCTTGGTATCTGTTTTAGGATTATTATTTCTTTTCCTCGATATGTTATCTGTTCATCTCTTGCCATGTTGTATAGAATATCTTTAACTTTTTTCCATGCAAAGCGGATATGTACTTCTCTAGGAAGCTTGTTCCTTCTTGCATAGTTAGTCTGGACCCTGTATACGTCATCCAGCTCCCTAATTATCTCCTGTTTGTCTTGATGAAGTGCATCAGCTATCAGCTCCGCCATCTTTTCACCTAGGTCTTCCTCTTTGTCCTCGACAACATTCTGAAATCGCAAATAGAAGGAAGCCCGGTCCATCTCCAATTGGGTTATTGAATCTTCTAACTCTTTATTTTGACTTGTTAATGTTTGATCCACACTATCTAATTTCTTTTCAGTTTGGTCAATTCTTGTTTCGGCTTTTTGAATTCGTTGTTCATTATTAACTATTGATGTTTGGATTTCATTCATTTTCTGGTCCAATGCATGTATGTCTGATTTTAATTCGACATGGTTATTTAACAGTTTTTCCTGCATTGCCATCATCGTTTCTTGGATCAGGGTTAATGATGCTTGCAGAGTTTGCATTGCCAGGCTTTCTGTTGATTTTTGTGTCGCCGGAGAGGTTGTCGCTATAGTGGGATTAGAGGGAGTCTTTTTTCCTGTTTTCCCCACTGTGGATGACATGCTTGTCATTTCTTTCAAAATTTTCTTTTGCTCTCTAATTATCCTATCAATGTTACTCCAAATTCTCATTCGCCAGTTAGCTCCTCTATTATCTTCTTTTTTTAAAATATATATTTATATATATATATTTCTATATCTAATTTTTCCTTCTAAATTTATAAACAAGTATAGCTAGTTTTCCAGTGGGCAATCAATATCAATATCTATACGGTAATTCAAATCTCTTCCTCACAATACCTTATACTCAATGCATTATTTAAATATATTAGATATTAAATTGGCTTAGTAGATATAAGTTAGACAGTTCAATACTATACAAATCAATATATCAGTTAATCAACAATTCACAATCAATGTATCAATATAGCAATTAATTTGGCTAAATATTGTACTTTTAAATGCTTAAAATACTATGAATACTGTAAATGGAAATTTTTGAATACTTGATTTTAAATACAATTGTAATTTTAAATACTATAAAAATACTGGTAAATACTATAAATGCTAAGCAGCGGAATATATATAGAAAGATTTAAAATATCATAACTTGAGAGTGTATTATATATACCTAGTCCAAGAAAAAACAATTTATCGAGATATTTACAGTTTTAACAATCAGGATACTGAGGACAGACTATCTAAAGGTTCAAGTACTGTTGTTAATTTTATATATATATATATATATATATAATTTTTCCTCCTCCTTGGGATATACTCTAGTCTTTTTTGCTCAGTCTCTGATCTTCTGTAGGCTTAGGACATTCCTCCAAGTTCAGCACTCTATCGTATTTCTTGCTGCCAGACTGTCCATTGCTAAGCAGTTTATTCCTCTGTCAAGTCACTCTAATGGCTGAGCTTCCTGTTCATCCAAAAAAAAAAAAAAAAGCCAGACTTGATCCACCCAATTTCAGCCTCCACTGGGTCTACTTATATTCACAGTAAAAAAGGAAATAAGTGCTGGTCTTAAATTTTCTCACCGATCCTCTCTTGGCACGCACACTGTCAATACAAATTTTCTTTCTTATTTCAATGCCGGCTTGTCGGGCTCTCTCTCTGCCAGGGTGCTCAGGAAACTTTCAATCGCCGCTTCTCTCGTTCGTGAGACTCTCCCGCCTGACTTCACCAACCCCTTTCCTGATGTCCTCTTTCCTCAATGCAGGGAAGATGTGTATCGATCAGCACTGCAGCATCCGATCTCCCTTGCTTCCAATCTGGTTGCTGGTTACCGCGGCTTCGCGTCGGCCATTAATTTGGCCGACTCACGCGTGCTGGATTTGACAGAGCCGCCCGGTCTTGCGATCAGCGTTTTTCACCCCGCTTTCACACTCACCCGGCTCGCTCTCTCGTCCGTGGGGCTCTCCGGGCTCCACGCCCCTCAGGTGGTCCCCAAAACACGGCGACTGATGGTATTGAGGAGCAGCAGTCACTCGCTCAACGCCATATTGCCGCGGGTCACCAACCGGAAGTCCGATTGCTTGTGGTTTTTATCCCAGATGCTAATTATATATTTATTTTTATGTTGCTGTTATGCTGTTTTTAACTGTTTGCTATTAGGCAGAGTCATAATGTTGAGATGGGAGGCTATATAAATTGAAACAAATAAATAAGACAGCCCAATTCAATCTAAAAAGTAAGTTTTAAATGGAATGGTCAAAAGTTTGTGCTTGGTTGTTGTTTTTTAATTTTTATACTCACTATATATTCTTTTTACAAATTTATTCAGATATTTAAGTTGTCCATTTAAAAATATTTTGCACATACAGTATTTCTTTCCTTTTTTTCTTTCCTTCATTCTGTTCTTGAAAAATATGCTAATATACAGTCCTCAAGAAGAAAAAAATATTGGACAATGACTGTCAGTCCTCCCAGGTAAACCAGGCAGGAAACAGGACTAGATGAACAAATTCTATTTTATTGTAAGGCTACATTAACAGAATATTGCAAGTCTGTTGCCACAAATATCCCAACACCATTTTTATCTGCTTCATCCATTAAGGTGGCCCCACTTTTTTTTCCCCCTGAAAGTTGCATTAAATCACTGAGGGCTCCTGCCTCTCCAATCCGATTGGCCCCTAGACAGTATCACTTCCCCTTTTCCCCCAAAGACATCCACACAATCAATTACAAGGACTGAACAATCCTGCTACACTGGATATTATAAATAATGTAGTTTGCATAAGAAGAAGGATACTGATTCAGTCAACCATATTGACCTGTAGAACTGCCAAAGTTTTACAGAGAAGGAAGCATGAAGCACAAATAAATAGGTATAAAACAATTTCATAAATTTATATGCTAATAACTTCATCTGTGTAGATTCCTCTTAACCTCTTGCATGTTATTTTCTTTCTTGACTTCCTGAATATTTATTTCTTCTTTTAATTCTGTCAGTAAGAGATATCTAATCCATAAAAATATGAAACTTACCTGAACAGACTTCTTCATATGTTGGATTTGGGGTATATCCTCCTGCATAACCTACTTGAGTAGAGTAGACGCCTTTCTGCTTCCAGAATTTCTTCTCTGCCCCCCAGAAACAGCCCATCCCTGCAATAAATGTAAACAAATATAATACTAATGAAGCTGAGTTGCTTACATTATATATAGAATAAAATAGAATTCTTAACCAGCCAAGGAATTTGTCTCCTGTGAATAAGCTCTCAGTGTACATGCAAGTGACAAGTAATAATTCATGATCATAATCATAAAATACAATCATACATCATAAGATACAACACTCAGTGATAGTCATAGGATACTAAATAAAGCAATCAACATAAATCATAAGATACAAACAACAAGTTATATATCAAATATATAAATGATATAATAATAATGTATTTATTCTTAATAGCATATGGTGATACTTTTCATTTTGTCTCACTAGAGATTTTTATATTGGTGTATTAAAAGGTATTAAAAGGTCTCTTTGTGTTTACTGAACAAACAAAAATAAAATATTTATGACAATTTAACTATAGACCCCTGTTTTAGGGAAACAATTATATTTGGATTTCCCTTTCAATTAAATTAAAATGTTACTAGTATGGAATTTTAAAGATTTCAATAAAAAATAATATCTTGACCCACATGATGCAGATGAAAATGTCCTTTGAACATCAAGTAATTCATGGGAAAACTCTTTTTCTGAAAAAGCACTCATATATTCAGTAAGATGTCTTTTCCTCTTTTTTATTGCCTGACAAGCTTTTTCCTTTGTAATTCACAAAAGCTCATGCTCTTAAGTAATGTTAGTGTTTAACAAAAATAACTTAGGCTAGTTAAAGACATGACAGTTAAACAACATGTAAAAATTGACCAGCATTAAGCTAGATGTTTGTACTTTAGGGTATTATACAAATTTGGTTAGCTTACTATCTAACATACTGAAATGAAATGAAATAAGTTTATTCCATTATCAACATGATAATTTGACAACTCTATATTTAAATTTGATTTCTGGATTGAAATATGAAGCTAACTGAATAGGAAAAATTTAAAACGCTTTTCAAAAACTCAAGTATTAAAAGTGCTGATACTCCCTAATTTTAGATGCTGCACTTTATCAAAAATTGCTTACAAAATACAGAACCTTTAATGAAAAGACCACATCCATATAACACCTTTAGGGTAGGTTAAAAGGCAATCATACATATTTTTACAGCATAATTTTCTTTTAGTTGATTAGCAAACTGTCAAAACATAGTAATCTGTATTAATGGCAAACATTCATTTAATGTTCTGCTTCCTGGCATCTGCAATCTTTAGAGGTGGCAGAACAATAATTAACTAAATTAGAGCTCATGCAGGAAGGAGGTGGGAAAAGCCCTCTCAGCCTAGTCAATTCATGTATGCAAATAATATATAAAGTGCATACCAAAATGACGTATTTATTCACTGACATGACCAGTCTGCAGGTATAATAGTTATTGGCAAATAACTTCCTTATAAATGATCTTGTAGTCTCAGAAATCATTCTATGAACTTGAAATCTCCCAAATGGTACTAAATTAACAGCAAGTAGAGATAAGAGCCTTTCTGAATCCATATTGCATTGACAGATACTCGTTTCCCCCCGAAAATCAGACTGGGTCTTATTTTCTTTTGGGCCCCAAAATAAGCACTAGAGTTTATTTTCAAGGGGGTCCTATCCCCCCCCCGGTGTATGGGAGGCCACTTCTTCTGTTTACTCACGGTGGAGCAGGAGACCGTGAAATGTGCACGAGGCAGGAGGTGTGGAGCTGCCCCACATGCCCGCACCAGCTTACCCTCAGGGTGCCTGCAGCCAGCCCACCCATGCCCTGACACCTGCCTCACCTAGCAGCCAACACACCGCTCAGTTTCCTGCTCTGTTCCAGTCACAAGCAAGCAGAAGAAGTGGGCTGGCGGCCATGTGGGCTCCTCCTGCACATGGTTACTGGTGCTGCCACCGCAAGGCAGGTGTCAGGGCATGGATGGCATTGCTGTGGGGGCCTGAGGTAAGGCAGTACAGGGCATGTGGGACAGTTCCAGCATCACTCTGTGTCACCTTGTGACCGTGGCACCGCAAGCAACCAGATGGAATGGCCGGGCAGCCGAATGTGCAGGGTCTTAAGTAGGGCTTAATTGGGGGGTGGGCAGGACTTATATTAGGCGCACACGTAAAAAAACACACTAGGGCTTATTATCAGGATAAATCTTATTTTCGGGAAAACAGGCTATTAACATTTTTGGACTAGAAAATATATACCAACAAGGAAAATTCATAAAACATCTCAAAAACAGCTTCATTTAGTAGCCATTAAAATTATCTTGAATGTTGTCCTAAATACCGTGAGAGGGTGGTTTGGCTTGAGCCCCTCGGGCTGAGTCGTTATGGTTTTGCTCACCATTTGTAATTTGCCAGCAGAGGGGATTGACCATCAGACCAATCCACCGTGAGAGGGTGGTTTGGTCCTTAACCCCTTGGACTGTGTTTGATACTTTGGCATTGGTTCACTACTTCCATCTCACCAGTAGAGGGGACTGTCCATCAGACCAATCACTGTGAGGGAGTGGTTGGATTGTATTCCCCTTGAACTGTGTCGACTTGGCAAGAGACTTTGTCCACTGTTGTGAGAGGACAGAGGCCTTGGACCTTAGTTAGACTTTGGATGCCCACATCTTATTTGCTCCCCCCTGGACTTTTTTATTTACCATCTGGACCCTTGGGACTTGGTCACTTCATCCTCTTGTAGCAAAATGTATTCGGCAGCTGAGCTTCTTGTTCTGTGAGACTCCCCCCTCTCGCAGGTTTGGCCCTCCACTCTATCGAGGGCCTACCTTGATGACGGGCTTTGGAACCCCGAGAGGTGGCATGGTGTGAGAAGGGGGTTGAGGGGTTTTTTAGCTAAATTTTCAATCAAAATTTTAAGGGGACCTGGGAGGAAGGGAGGGGGCTATAAAAGTGGACCCGGGGGGGGGTTCAGATAGCGACTGAGCGGGGTGATGGGTCGATTGGCTGCAACAGAGGGGTCGTGAAAGGAAATTTAACCGGGGAGCAGGGGGACAATAGGAAGGGCAGTGTAATTGAAATAATGAGTGGGAGGGGCAGGTATGATGGGCGCAGGGGGCCATATCATGTGCTGGGGGTGTGTACACACTGTTTACGAGCAATTACGCACTCCGGCCCCCAATGCGCGACTCGTGTCCTGGGTTGCGCAGAGTCTCAGGCCCAGGGTCTGCGGCTAATGTTGTGTAATGCCAGGTCGGTTGTTAATACGGCCCCCCTCATTTGTGATCTTATTTTGGAGGGGTGTGTGGACCTGGCAGGTATTACGGAGACCTGGTTGGGCCAAGAGGGGGGATCCCCCTCGTTGAAATGTGCCCACCAGGTTTCTGTGCATTTCATCAGCCAAGGGCCCAGGGGAGGGGTGGGGGAGTGGCAGTGATTATTAGGGAAAGCCTTTGTCCGAGGGAGACCACTGTTCCTCAGATAGCCGGATGTGAGTCCCTTTTTGTGAAGTGGGGCCGTGGGGTACAGATGGGTTTGCTGATTAGACACCTTGGTCCCTGCCACGTGGCAGCGACCCTGCCCGAGCTACTCGACATCATTGCCGGGGTGGCGGTTGATACCCCCAGACTTATTGTCATGGGGGATTTCAACCTTCCGTCTGCAGGTGAGGTGTCAGAGGTGGCTCGGGAGTTCATGGCTTCCATGACAGCCATGGACCTGACCCAGTTAGTTCAAGGCCCAACTCACATAGGGGGACACACTCTGGATCTGATTTTTGTCTCTGGTCAATGGTTGAATGATCTTGGTAGAGGGGACCTAGACATCAAACCCTTGTCATGGACAGATCATTCGCTCCTTCACTTGGACTTTCCTACCGCTTCCCCCCTGCCGCAGGGAGATGGAACCGACCAGATGGTTCTGTCCCAGGCGCCTGATGGACCCTGAAAGGTTCCTGACGGAGCTTGGGCCGTTGCCTGAGATTCTGGCACACAACTCGACTGAAGAGCTGGTGGCCGCCTGGGAGAGTGCGGCCACCAGAGCTTTGGACCGCGTCGTGCCTTTGCGGCCTCTGACCTGATGCCGATCTCAATTGGCTCCTTGGTTCTCTGAGGAGCTGAGAGAGATGAAGCGTCGGAAAAGATGCCTAGAGAGCATTTGGAGGACTAGTCAATCCGATTCCGACCGGACACAGATGAGGTCTTATATCAAGACCTACCTAGTGGCGATAAAAGTGGCAAAATCTAACCATTTTTCCGCTCTTATCGCATCTCCAGAGAACTGCCCAGCCGCCCTGTTTAGGGTAACCCACTCCCTTCTTCGGTGGGGAGTGCGGGAAGATCCCTTGCAGGGTCGTGCTGAGGATTTTGTGCAATTCCTGCATGATAAAGTCACTCGGATTCGGGAGGGCTTGGACTCCGATTGGATGTGTCCAGGGGAGGAGACGAGGGCAGGTCTTGAGAATATTATCTGGGAGGAGTTTGATCCTGTGGCTCCCGAGGATGTGGACAGGGTTCTGGGTAAGATTAGTGCCGCCACGTGTTTATTGGACCCGTGTCCCTCCTGGTTGGTACTGGCCTCCCGGGAGGTTACACAAGGCTGGCTCCAGGGAATTATAAGTGCTTCTCTGAGAGAGGGTGCCTTTCCTGCCGCCTTGAAAGAGGCGGTAGTGAGGCCCCTCCTCAAGAAGCCTTCCCTGGACCCGGCTGAATTAGCTAACTACCGTCCAGTCTCCAACCTTCGTTTTGTGGTGAAGGTTGTTGAGAGCGTGGTGGCACGACAGCTTCCCCGGCACCTGGATGAAGCTATCTATCTGGACCAGTACCAGTTGGGGTTCAGGCAGGGGTACAGCACAGAAACGGCATTGGTCGTGTTGGTGGATGATCTCTGGCGAGCTCGGGACAGGGGCTGCTCCTCTGTCCTAGTCCTATTAGATCTCTCAGCGGCTTTTGATACCATTGACCATGGTATCATGCTGCAGCGGTTGACAGGGTTAGGAATAGGGGGCACCGTTCTGCAGTGGTTCTCCTCCTTCTTCTCCGACCGCTCGCATTTCTTGTTGACAGGGGGGCAGAAGTCGACCTCGAGGCACCTTGCATGGGGAGTGCCGCAAGGGTCGGTCCTCTCGCCCCTTCTGTTCAACATTTATGTGAAGCCGCTGGGCGAGATCATCCGTGGTTTTGGGATGAAGTGTCATCTGTACGCTGATGATACTCAGCTGTACATCTCCACCCCTGACCACCCCAACGATGCCCTTGAAGTGATGTCTCGCTGCCTGGAGGCCGTGCGGGTCTGGATGGGGAGGAACAGGCTCAGACTCAACCCTTCCAAGACTGAGTGGCTGTGGCTCCCGGCGTCCCGATATAGTCAGCAGGTGCCATCGCTGACTATTGGGGGTGAATCCCTGCCCCCCACAGAGAGGGCTCGCAATCTGGGTGTCCTCCTGGATGCACGGCTGTCTTTAGAAGAGCATATGACAGCCATGGCCAGGGGGGCCTTTTATCAGGTTCGCCTGATTCGCCAGTTGCAGTCCTTTCTGGACCGGGACGCCTTACTCACAGTCACTCACGCCCTTGTCACCTCCCGGCTGGACTATTGTAATGCTCTCTACATGGGGCTCCCCCTGAAGAGCGCTCCAGCTGGTCCAGAATGCGGCCGCGCGGATGTTATGGGCGCAACTCGTTGTGCCCACGTTACACCCCTCCTGCGCAAGCTGCACTGGCTCCCGGTGGTCTTCCGGGTGCAATTCAAGGTGCTGGTCACCACCTTTAAAGCGCTCCATGGCATAGGACCCGGGTACCTCCGAGACCGTCTTCTGCCACCAATAGCCTCCCACCGGCCAGTTCGCTCCCACAGAGAGGGCCTCCTCAGGGTGCCATCGGCCAAGTTATGTCGGCTGGCGACACCCAGGGGGAGGGCTTCTCTGTGGGAGCCCCAGCCCTGTGGAATGAACTGCCCCCGGAAATATGTAAGATCTCTGACCTCCGGGTATTTCGTTGTGCACTCAAGACCCTGTTGTTCCGCCAGGCTGGGCTATCAACATAACAATTTTAAATTGGGTTTTAAAATTCTGGGGTTTTAAAATTCAGCCGAATTTATTTAATAATTTTAAACTATTTTAACTGATGTTGTTTTGTGTTTTTAATAGGCTGTACACCGCCCTGAGTCCTTCGGGAGAAGGGCGGTATAGAAATAAAATTATTATTATTATTATTATTATTATTATTATTATTATTATTATTATTATTATTATTATTATTATTATTATTATTATAAATAAAACTTGTGTCAACATTTTGCAAGATATCCCTTTCTCCCTAATCTGGTTTAAAGTCTTTAGAAGATCCTAAAAACTGGGAAATGCAGAATTCTTTGGGATTACCAAATAGCATTAAAACATACTAGTATATAAAAAAAAATCTGCAGTTGGAATTGAAGAGACTGCATTTTCTTTGTGGATTTGTGGATCAAATGAGAAACTGTCCCAAGGAACTAGAAACTGATGTATTGACATTTGTATTGTTAAAACAGAATCATTATGTTGTCATTTGGTATAATTATTATCATGTTGATATGTTTCATATCAATTAATGCTTTGATGGGTCATCTGCTAGTAAATCTTATTTTTGCAGACCACAAAGCCTCCCAAAATTGGGCCACTGAAATATGAAATGGCGTAATTTCTTTTTTACAATGTAAATAAAAAAAAAAACAGGTGCATTATTTCTCAGACTTTAGAGCACTCTTTTTTCTATTCCTCCCACCTAATAATAATAAAAGATGGAAATTTCAACCCTGCCCACTCTTATGACAACAGTAACTGGCAGGATGACCCCTGCTGGCCATGATGCCAGTAGCTATGAAAGTAAAAAAAAAAGAAAATTAAAATAACAACACTATCATTCCTAGACAAAGTAAATCACTCATCTCTTTTACATAAAAGTAATCACTTACCAAATTTTTTTGCAGTGATAAAGAAATCTGTATATGTATAAATATTGAACAAAATATAGTTTATATATAGACCATTATTTTCAATTAATATGAGGCAGCTTCACACCTTCCTATTTTCATCGTTAATATCAAAGTGCAAAAACATCTTCAAGTTAAGCTCTTAAATTTCATTGGCAATGGAGGAAGTTTTTTCATGTGAATACAGGATACTACCTATCTTTATTTTTATTCTCCAATTTTAGACAGATTTTTTTACTTTGAAATGTTTCTTGACAGTTAGAACAATTAATAAGTGGAACAACTTGCCTGCAGAAGTTGTGAATGCTCCAACACTGGAAATTTTAAAGAAGATGTTGGATAACATTTGTCTGAAGTGGTGTCGGGTTTCCTGCCTGGGCAGGGGGTTGGACTAGAAGACCTCCAAGGTCGCTTCCAACTCTGTTATTCTATTCTATTCTATTCTATTCTATTCTATTCTATTCTATTCTATTCTATTCTATTCTATTCTATTGTTTCAGTTCAAGTCCTGTCGAGAAATGAATCAGGACATCTCTGCTACCTCCTGTCATTTTCAACATTTTTCTTAGAAACACAGTTAATAGATAAAGCCAAAACTGTCATCAAATGGATCACAAAGATATGGAGTTCTTTTGAATCTTCAGAAACCAACTTCAAACTAAAGGGATGTTCTCTGGCCAGCTCTTATCTATGTTGCTAGTATAAAAGTACTAAAAACAGAATTTCAGTTCAGTCTAAAAATAATTATACAACCAGAATAAATCTAGCAATGGATAAAAGTAAAATTGCAATTCTGTCCTGTATCTTGAAACTATTCAGTTTCCAGTTTACCTGATATTAGAGAAATTGTTATTTTCATCTTCATGGCTATAGAAGGTGTCATACATTCTAAATTCTTCCATACTTCTTATGTGAACTGGAGCTCATGAAAAGCAGATACTGTTTTTTGTTTAATATGGTCCATATTCTAGAGCAACATAATTTAAAGCAACCATAGACTTTAGAGACCCCAGAATAGGAATGTGAAAATTTAAGTCAATTATTGCCCCTATCTATCAGATACAAATATTAGAATTAAAAAGTTTTGAAGTTGGGATACTCAGAAAGTATGACATAATTAATTTTCTCCATGGACTCCAAAGTCTCTTACTGACATGTATGTCTGGACCCAAAATTCTGCCTTGTTTAACAGACAATGGCCAAAGAGAACAGATACACCAGTCAGTGATAATAGACCACACATCTGGAATAGTCATTATTTATTTATTCATTGAATTTATTTACATATACCATTATCAATACAGGAAGAGTTTTTTGGCATATAAGAATTGCTCCCCTTTTAACTTCTAGATGATCTTGTTGCCTCTTCCTTCCTTCCTTCTTCCTTCCTTCCTTCCTTCCTTCCTTCCTTCCTTCCTTCCTTCCTTCCTTCCTTCCTTCCTCTCTCTTTGAATGAGAGTTCACTTGTAGCAACTGCCTGAACAAGTCCCTGCAGTTTTCTTGGCAACATTTTTGTAAGTGGCTATTTCAGTGTATAAGAATTTATGAACTGAAATAGCCATAACAACAAGTCAGCCAATAGAAATTGTTTGGTGACTGAGACACAGGATTTCTTGTGAACCATGTGAGATGGCTCAGAGCCTGGGCGTGGTTTAGCTTAACTGTTCTGTGTATATAAGAGTTTGTTTTCCTTTGCTTGATTGCTTCTACTTCTACTTCTTGTACTTATACTTGTTACTTCTTCTTCTCTCTACCACATTGCAAGAGCTGCATGGGTATTATATACATGCATCATGTTTTATACTATTGTGTATAAAGAAGTTTCTTCTATAAATGAATCCTGCTGAATTATTTATTTGTGTGCTGGCTGGATAGCTACCGATTCTGACAGTTTGTACTGCCTCCTTCCTAGGGAGAGTGACTTGGGCCAAAATGGCCCAAGTGATTTGTACAGCCTCCTTCCTAGAAAGAGAGTGACTGGCCCAAAATCACTCAGCTGGCTTTATGGCTAAAGCAGGATTAGAACTCAGGGTCTCCTAGTGGTGTAGCTTGGTGCCTTAACTACTATACCAAACTGGCTCTTTTTATTTATTTATTCTTTTATTTATTTATTTATTTATTTATTCAATTTCTATAGCTGCCCATCTCAATCCATTTTTTCTTTAGTGCTCAATATATTACGCAGAAGAAATTAACCATAAAAAATAAGGTACATTGTATTAATGAGAAAAGAGTTGAATCTTTGAGCTAAATGCCAGAATTTCCACTATTTGTTGCTTTAAAAAACAAAACAAAAAGAAAAGCTACTAAAAATATTATAAATATTTAATTTCTAACTTTCCCTTTGTCGTACTTGACAGATATATAATATCTCTAAACATTTAAAATGTTTGTATATTTATTAATTCAGTTCTTTCATCAGTTCTTTTTCCCCTTAATAGCCATATTCTGAATACTTATAATTTACCTTGCTGTGGTATAAGTATGGAAACCGTTCTTGCTTGAATGAGGTAAAACTTCTGCTGTAAACACACACTCTTAATTTTGCCATTACTACATATTGTCTACCTTTAAGTTCTTACCAAGTTATCATCAATAACTCTTTTCTAATGTTGTTCTAAGTTGATCCCTGCAGCTATGAATATTTATTTAGTAAATTGTGATATTTTTGTTAGTATATTTAAGAATTATGCCTAGTAAAAAGAATGTGGTTTCATTTCAAATATGATATCTAAAATTCTCTGAATAATTATGTGTATTTCTTTCAAGTACTTTGGAGGGGTTTTTCCTTGTTTATCATATATGGTAAAATGTTCCTTATAATAATAATAATAACTTTATTGTCATTGTACATGTATATACAGTATAACCATACAATGAAATTCACTTAACACCCAAAGACCAGGTCCAGCACACATAATCCTCAAACACACTCCCACCCACCACAATTCCAACCCCTAAATCATCCAAACATCCACACAACAGACCAAGTAATGCTGTCCAATAACTCACTGATGGAGGTCCTTTAGTTCATTGTTGAGTGAAATTATAGCTCTGGAATAAAAACTATTCAGAAAATGTGTGGTCTGAGTTTTAATTGTTCTGTATCTTATGCCAGAAGGCAACAGTCCAAAAAGATTGTAAGCAGGATGGGAAGAGTCTCTGAGAATGTTATGCAACTTCCTCAAACAGCGAGGTTCGAAGATGTTGTCCAGGGCTGGTAGCTGGAGCCCGATGATATTCTGGGCAGTTTTAATGATTCTCTGTAGAGCTTTTTTGTCCACTACAGAGCTGCTCCCATACCATGCAAGAATACCGTATGTCAGGACACTCTCAATGGTGTTGCAATAGTAGGACAGAAGTAGATGCTGAGATAGATTAATCTTCCTGAGCGTTCTCAGGAAGTACACCCTCTTCTGTGCCTTATGTCTCATGGCATTTCCAGCATTATTACTTTATGACTTAGCAATTATTGATGGGTTTGTATACCATATGTAAAACATTTTATATCAGTTTCCCCTTAAATAGTAATGTGGGGTAATTTTTATAAATTTGTTCCATAATTCTTCCCATTATTGTGTTATGACTATTACTTTAAAAATTTGGCATCCATTTTATCACACTTAAAAAAAAAAGTGCTCTGTTTCCATGTCCCAAAGGTGATTTTCCAGTCTCCATAGACATTCTATCTCCATGTCATATCTGAGTGACAGTTCAACTAAACAACCTACTAAATCCCTGATGGCGAACCTATGGCACACATGCCACAGGTGGCACACAGCGCCCTCTCTGTGGGCATGCGAGCCATCGCCCCAGTTCAGCTCCACTGCACATGCATGCATAGAGGAGCCTTGGTGGTGCCGCCACATGTTTATTGGACCCGTGTCCCTCCTGGTTGGTACTGGCCTCCCGGGAAGTTACACGAGGCTGGCTCCAGGGGATTATAACTGCTTCTCTGAGTGAGAGTGTCTTTCCCGCCGCCTTGAAAGAGGCGGTGGTGAGGCCCCTCCTCAAGAAGCCTTCCCTGGACCCGGCTGAATTAGTTAACTATCGTCCGGTCTCCAACCTTCGTTTTGTGGCGAAGATTGTTGAGAGTGTGGTGGCACGACAACTGCCCAGGCACCTGGATGAAGCTATCTATCTAGACCCGTACCAGTCGAGCTTCAGGCAGGGGCACAGCACAGAAACGGCATTGGTCGCGTTGGTGGATGATCTCTGGAGGGCCCGGGACAGGGATTGCTCCTCTGTCCTAGTCCTATTAGATCTCTCAGCGGCTTTTGATACCATCGACCATGGTATCATGCTGCAGCGGTTGAAGGGGTTAGGAGTAGGGGGCACCGTTTTGCGGTGGTTCTCTTCCTTCCTCTCCGGCTGCTCACAGTTCGTGTTGGCAGGGGGGCAGAGGTCGACCTCGAGGCATCTCGCATGGGGAGTGCCACAAGGGTCGGTCCTCTCGCCTCTTCTGTTCAACATTTATGTGAAGCCGCTGGTGAGATCATCCGTGGTTTTGGGATGAAGTGTCATCTGTACGCTGATGATACTCAGCTGTACATCTCCACTCCAGACCACCCCAACGATGCCCTTGATGTGATGTCTCGCTGCCTGGAGGCCGTGCGGGTCTGGATGGGGAGGAACAGGCTCAGACTCAACCCTTCCAAGACCGAGTGGCTGTGGCTGCCGGCGTCCCGATATAGTCAGCAGGTGCCATCGCTGACTATTGGGGGTGAATCTTTGCCCCCCACAGAGAGGGCTCACAATCTGGGTGTCCTCCTGGACGCGCGGCTGTCTTTAGAAGAGCATATGACGGCCGTGGCCAGGGGGGCCTTTTATCAGGTTCGCCTGATCCGCCAGTTGCAGCCCTTTCTGGACCGGGACGCCTTGCGCACGGTCACTCATGCCCTTGTCACCTCCCGGCTGGACTATTGTAATGCTCTCTACATGGGGCTCCCCTTGAAGAGCACTCGGAGGCTCCAGCTGGTCCAGAATGCAGCCGCGCGGGTGGTTATGGGCGCACCTCGTTGTGCCCGCGTGACACCCCTCCTGCGCGAGCTGCACTGGCTCCCAGTGGTCTTCCGGGTGCGATTCAAGGTGCTGGTCACCACCTTTAAAGCGCTCCATGGCACAGGACCCGGGTACCTTCGAGATCGTCTTCTGCCACCAATAGCCTCCCACCGACCAGTCCGTTCCCACAGAGAGGGTCTCCTCAGGGTGCCATCAGCCAAGTTATGTCGGCTGGCGACACCCAGGGGGAGGGCCTTCTCTGTGGGAGCCCCAACCCTGTGGAATGAACTGCCCCCGGAAATACGTAAGATCTCCGACCTCCGGGTGTTCCGCTGCGCACTGAAGACCCTGTTGTTCCGCCAGGCAGGGCTGTCAATATAATAATTTTAAATTGGGGTATTTTAATTTTTGGGGTTTTAAATCGGCCAAATCTATTTAATTATTTTAATTTTTAATTATTGTTGTGTCTTATGTTTTTAAATAGGCTGTACACCGCCCTGAGTCCTTCGGGAGAAGGGCGGTATAGAAATAAAATTATTATTATTATTATTATTATTATTATTATTATTATTATTATTATTATTATTATTATTATCATCATAACTAAATTCTTTACAAGGTTGTAAATTACCATTAAGATAATAAAACATAAATCCCTTTTGAGAAACAGCTAAGTCAGTGCAAACCATTGACTAAAAATCCTTAATCATAGAGGTATATTTGATTTCTACTGATTTCTAAGAACCACATTTATATTTGCACCCTGTAATGTTTAAAATGGCTTCTGGCTAAACACAATAATGATTAATATCTTTTGCCATTCCCTTCTAAAAAAAAAAAACTAGGCGCAATAGTGAATTTATTCTTTATTATAATGCAGTAAGTTTGAGCTTTAATCCATTAGTATATGAATCCTTTATTTAATTTTGTGCGCGTCTACCTTCAGATCAGTTTTTACTCCTGGTTACTGCATGGACATGTCCCTCAATTTTCTTGGCAAAATTTCAGAAGCAATTTGCCCTTTCTTGCTTCCCAGGCCTTAGAAAGGGTGTCTGCCCTAAATTGCCCAGCTAGCTTTGTTCCTAAGGCAGGCCTAGAACTCAGTCTCCCAGTTTCTAACTACTATATCAAACTGGCTCCCTCATTCCATATCGCAATTTTCACTCATTTTTCATACCGGGTACAATACCCATATCTGTGTGTATTGGAGGGGTCTTTCTATTAACAAGTCTAGAGACTAGACTGTATATTGAAAATTTGAATTCATCCATACTTGGATGAGTTATTTTAAAAGGAGATAATAGTGGCAAACAGTTTCTTGAAGCAAAGAATTATGGTGATATTCATTAATATTAATAATAGAAAAACAGCATAATTTAATATAAGTCTAGTCAGAAATAAAGTCTCAATATTAGACAAACTGAACTTACCAAATATTGCCATGTGCATTCTCTCTGGAAAGGGTTCAACCATACTGTTCCCATTCACGTGATGTTTATCTGAAATCAAAGCAATATTACATTATCAAATAGGAAAATTTGTTTGACTTATATGGCTCATTTTATATACCTGGGGATCTTCGTGTGGGCAGGGCCCGTTCACCAATTGTACCAGTTTGTTGTTTGTTTTGCTTTTTACCTTGGCTAAATATTTGAGATGGATTATCATATAAATTGAGAGAATACATACATACCATAATCCTAGCTGGCTCATAAAGCAGCAAATAAAAATATAACAGAAAATCTAAAACTAACATCCAAAACAACTCTCAATTTCCTAAAAAAAATTCCCTCTCTACATAAACAATCACATTGTCTAGGCTTCAGTTTCCCCCTAACCTGAAGTTGGGGGGAAACGAGCCAGCTTTTCAAGATTTTCTAGAGAGCTAATAGGATGGCCTTCTGGATCTGTTTTCCACAGGGCAGGGATTGCTATCAATCTCATGTTTATTCTCTACAATATATTTCTGCCATGAATCTCACTCACATTATCAGAGTTCTGTTATTGATTTTTAAAATTTATATTGCTTCTATTATTCTGCTCAAAATGGATATCCAAAGAGCAAGATATTCTGTATCTACATTAATTTACTGCATGTAATTCCATTGGGTCTTACTTTTAAATACAGTTACATAGGACCGATCAATCTCACAATTAAAAAATGAACAAAACCACAAGATAATATTCCCAAAGTAGCAGCAATTAATCAAAAGTTCAAACAAACTGGCCTTAAATTATCACCTAAAAATGGAAGGACTGATTATGTGCCATCAAGTCATTTTCAAATCTTAGCAACCACATACAGTAGGTATCATTTTTTTTTCCTTCTAAAATGGAAGGAACCAAACTGATATTTTAAACAAATGCCATTCCATCGAGTAACTTCTGATCAGAAAGATGAAATATAAATCAATCAAATAAATAACAAATAAATAACTACAGATTAGACAGGCCTTTACAAGAGGAAGTTGATTAGCCTCTGCCAGCGAAAATGGAGTTTGGGAGGCTGCACATGGCCCTCCTGAGCTCCATTTTCGCTGGCAGAGGGTTGCAGGAAGCTGTCACAGTCAAAAACGGAGCTCGAGGGTCCGTTTTTGCTGGCAGAGTGCTCAGGCCACCACGGGTTCCCAACATGAGTGACACTGAGCTGGCCACGCCCCCCCCAGACCCCCCCCAGGTCAAACACAACCCTGATGCAGCCCTCAATGAAATAGAGTTCGATACCCCTGCCTTGGTGGAATAAGAATGTTTTCACTACCTTGCATATTGCAAAGAAGAAGAAGGCTATATTCAGGAAGCCATGTTCCAGAGCATAGGAGCCACTACAGAGAAGAGCTGCCATCTACCCAATTACTTTAGGAGGCTCTCTCAAGATGTTCAGATCAGATAAGCAGAATCAACCCTGTTGAGCCCAGTACCTGATGTACCAAAGTATTATGCCAGAAAGGGCTTTGAAGATAAAAACCAGCCCTTTAAATTAGACCTAGAAGCATATTAATATCCAATGTAGTGATCTTGTAATTGATACTAGCTATAATTGTGAATTTATCTGGCCAATTATCTAGCCATTACATTCTGAAGTTTCAGTTTCTAAGGCATCTTCAAAGACCATGCAGAATGCACTGCAGTAATCTAAATGCATGGCAATTAAGGCTTGAGTAAGCTGATATTGGAACAGAAAGGGTTGCACTGGCATGCCAACTATTCCTAGGTAAATACCTCCTTGGCCACAACTTTCACCTGTTTAAATAGGAACCATAAAGACCTGGATGAGCTCTAACTCACAAACTGTTGTTTCGATGAAGAAAGACATGTAGGCAGGATGATGATTCATGGGAAGGCCCCTCGGTGTGAAGGTACCTTGGGGAAGGCACACTCACCCCATCCAAAAGGCTTCCTTTTATTGTCATTTTACAACTATCATGGCAAAACATCAATCAACGTTTACTTGTCCTGATTGGCTAAAGAAAGCTCGTGAATTCCATATGGATCCCTCGTATTTCCCTCATGTTATTTCCTGTGACAAACAATGCCTACGTGTTGGGTCTCTATTCCTTGCATATCTTGATATAGGGTCTCTGCCAGACATCCTGTCTTTGATGAGATTAGGACTTTGTGCTAATGTTGTTTACCCAGCGCGGTTTGCCGACAACTGAGATTACACCATTCCCACAACAAACCAACTTCTTTGTGTATATCTAAAGTAACTATCAGCATCCCTTTTATCAGTTCACTCTAATGTGAATTGATGGAAAACAACTTGGTCTCGATAAAATTTAATTTGAACCGATTAAATCAAGATCCTGGATCCCTCCAGATCCTGACAGATATTAATTCAACCTTTCCAGGGCAGCTCTGGTTTGGCCCATGATGGCAAAATATACGGTAGTTAAGTGTCATCAGTATATTGAACTGACAAATGACCTTTTCCACCAGCTTCATATACTGTAAATATTAGATAACATGAGGAAAAGACCTCTGCTAAACATCCCACTAAACTAAAGCAACCAGAAATGTAAGTGCTGATTTTCCACAATTCAGATAGAAGAAAACTACTCTCAAGCAATGCCCCCCAATTGCCACCCCTTGCCAATGATTCAGCAAAATGCCATGAGTGATGATATGAAATGTCACCAAAAAGTCCAAAGAGACTAAGAGGGTCTCTATATTCAACTATATTTCAACAAAAGTCATCCACTATAGCTAACAATGTCATTTTTGCAATGTCATTTTGATTTGAGCATGAATTCAGAAATACAGATAATCTGTTTTTTCTAGGACCTTCAATAACTGGGTTCCACCAAGGTAGGTAGCATTATTCACACTTTCAAAAAAGCATTGACAGTCTCCTTATCAAGTCACTTACACCCTACTGGCTGTCCAAAGAAGCTGGAGAGATATGGATCCAGTTCACAGGTATCAGGACTCCATACCACACCTAAACCTGTTCATTTATTTGAACACTACACTAATGAAAGGAATCTCAATAATACACACCACGATATTAAAAAGATGTTGAGACTCTAGAAAGAGTGCAGAGAAGAGCAACAAAGATGATTAGGAGACTGGAGCCTAAAACTTATAAAGAACGGTTGACGGAATCGGGTATGTTTAGTCTGATGAAAAGAAGGATTAGGGGTGACATGATATCAGCGTTCCAATAACTCAGGAGCTGCCACAAAGAAGAGGGAGTCAAACTATTCTCCAAAGCACCTGAGGGTAGGACAAGAAGCAATGGGTGAAAACTAATGAAGGAGAGAAGAAACTTAGAACTAAGAAGAAATTTCCTGACAGTTAGAACAATTAATCTGTGGAACAACTTGCCTCCAGAAGATGTAAATGTTCCAACACTGGAAGTTTTTAAGAAGAGATTGGATAACCATTTGTCTGAAGTGGTGTAGGGTTTCCTGCCTAAGCAGGGAGTTGGACCTCCAAGTCCCTTCCAACTCTGTTATTCTATTCTGTTCTGTTCTGTTCCATTCCACCTTGTTCATCACAGTGGACACCGTCCAATTGATAGAGGAAATTCAAGCAACTTTATTTACCAAGAAACCCACAAATTCATCCATCATGCTTGAAGAAGCTTTGTCTTACCCATCTTTTCTTAAAAGAGTCTCAATAACTCTGAATAAGGCTTCCAGGTAAGAGTCTGCAGATGCAATAAGTGGAGAAGAACAATCTCATCATGTGGATGACATAATGATGCAAATGATGAATTTCCATCAATTACATCATTGCAATGAAGTGCTATTTGACTGAACAGACTTTAGGGAATTGCAGATATCCTGTGCCTCACTTAGTTCTGCAAAACCAAGTTTTATTATAATTATAAATCTATTCTGACCATATTTATATATCATGCTAAGCTGCCTGGCAGACCTGGCATTCAGAATAGCTTTCATTTCATTTCTCAGTGCTCTTCAGCCAGCTTCGTGATGATGGACACTGAAGTAAAATACAGGTAATCCTCGTTTTACAACAGTTCCTTTAGTGACCGTTCAAAGTTACAATGGCACTGAAAAATTTACAACAGTACTGAAAAAGGTTACTTATGACTGTTTTTTTCAGAGTTACAACCTCTGTAGTAGCCCCACAATCATGTGATCAAAATTCAGATGTTTGGCAACTGATTCATCTTTATGACCTTTGCTCTGTCCCATGTGATCACATGCCCTATGTCCCATGTGATCACATACCCTCGTCACTTCCCGCTTGGACTACTGCAATGCTCTCTACATGGGGCTCCCCTTGAAGAGCACCCGGAAGCTCCAACTGGTCCAGAATGCGGCCGCGTGGGTGATTATGGGAGTGTCATGGCGCTCCCATGTAACACCTCTCCTGCGTGAGCTGCACTGGCTCCCGGTGGTCCTCCGGGTGCGATTCAAGGTGTTGGTGACCACCTTTAGAGCACTCCATGGCTTACGGCCGGGATATTTATGGGACCTCCTTCTGCCACCGAGAGCCTCCCACCGGCCAGTACGCTCCCACAGAGAGGGGCTCCTCCGGGTGCCGTCGGCCAAACAGTGCTGACTGGTGGCCCCCAGGGGGAGAGCTTTCTCTGTGGGAGCACCTGCCCTCTGGAACGAGCTCACCCCGGAGATACGGACGATTCCGGACTTACGTACTTTCCGTCGGGCCCTCAAAACCTTTTTATTTCATCAAGTCGGGCTGGCCTAATCTCTCCAATTGTGTATTTTAATTTGGATTTTAATGGGGGATTTTAACTGTTGGGCCAAATTGTTTAATTCATTTTAAATTATTTTTATATTTTGTATTTGATGTTTTTTTACTTCTGGTTATTCACCGCCCTGAGTCCTTCAGGAGAAGGGCGGTATATAAATTTAAAAATTAAATTAAATAATTAAATTAAATTAAATTAAATTAAATTAAATTAAATTAAAATTAAATTATTAAATTAAATTAAATTAAATTAAATTAAATTAAATTATTAAATTAAATTAAATTAAATTAAATTAAATTAAATTAAATTAAATTAAATCATTTTTGTTACCTTCTGACAAGCAAAGTCAATGGGGTAGCCAGATTCACTTAACAACTGGGTTAGTAACTTATCAACTGCAGTGATTCACTTAACAACTGTGGCAAGAAAGGTCGTAAAATGGGGCAAAACTCATTAACAAATATCTCACTTAACAACAGAAATGTTGGGCTCAATTCTGATCGTAAGTTGAGGACTACCTGTACTTTTGGTGATATAGGAATGTACTTTTTGTTTCTTATTATTTTGAAGATAATATGAAACTTACACATTTGAACTGAATATAACAACATATTTTTCTGGCCACTGCAGCTCTTCACTTTTAATCAAAGAGGTAAATATACCACAGCTTAAGTTATTCATGTTTTTTACCATGTATAATTAATATTTCTTTCCCAGATACATGGTATTTAAAATAAACTAGTAGACTTCTAAAATACTTTCAGTTATCTTATTGGAATGAAATTCACATCTACATTTCAAAACCAATTTCTTGTGTTCTTCCTATATGTCTTAAAAAGATGAATGGTTCTCCTTCCTTTCTTTAAACCACTATCCATTAAGTCACAGAATTAAAATGCACAACAGCTCCAAGATGGCTTGGAGACAGCTGGGTGACTTTAGACCAGTCACTCACTCTCACCCCAATTCACCTCACAGGGTTGTTGTTCTTGGGAAAATTGGAGCAGGAAGGAATATTAGATATATTTGCTGCCTTGAGCTGTTTATATAAATAATAAAGGCAGGATATAAAATAAATAAATAAATCAAAATAAAATAATAAAGGTGGGAACAAGTGAAAGCCCTTTCACATTTATTTGTGAAGTTACAAAACACAGTCTGAGAACTCCTATGTTAATTTGTGTTCTTTAAATTTATTTCTCTTAGGTTTGAATCATGTTAATAGGATGTGGTTAATGGCAATTTAACTAAACCAAACAAAGTTTATCCTTTGTCCCCTTTGCTATTTATCCTGGTTCATGAAGTGTTGAATAGAAATATTTGACAAGATAAGAAGATAATGGAACAAAAAATTAAAAATGAGAATTTTATGTTCAGAGCTTTAATGGATTATTTGGTTATGATTTTACAAGACTCTCGGAAAGGTTTTGAATTTTTGATGAAGCCACCTTGCTTAGCAATGGAAATATTTGTCTCAATTGCAGTCATAACCTGAATAATACCTGTAGTTTTTGTCCATATTTCCTCATCAAATAACTGCTAGCCCCTTTCTGGCTTTATTCCTCACCACGATTCCATGTAAACATTTTTCACTGCTATGAGTGAACATCAGTATAAATCTGTAAGCCAGTGGGTTACCTTTCAGCCTTTGTACAAATGCTAACCAATTTCAGTGTTGTCATCGGATAGGTAATAATTTATCTGTCTTAAAATGTCAGGAGAAAATGCTCCAAATGTACACTGAACGTATAGCAACAGGACTAAGCATTCTCACAATATGGTTGAGAAAGAACTAATGACATGTGAAGAAAAGAAAAAAGAAAAGGAAGTTGTGTCCATTTACTATTGCTGCTTTCCAACTGAGTACTTTCCCTCCTAACAAAAGTCTCTAGACTTTTCTGTCTAGATAGAAAATGGTAGCCATCCTATGATCACAGTTCTAATAATTGTCCAAATAGCTTCACAAAGGTCTTTGGACTTTTCAAACATCAGCCCTTCATGCAACTGTACAACTGTACATAAAGGAAAATTGTGGGAAAGGGAGCTATTTTAATTTTTTAAAACTACTGTTCTTAATTTGGCTCCTGGCCCATTATGATTTTCATCAAGATAAGGAGCCTTGGTAGTACAGTGGTCTAAGGCACCCTGTTATTAACACCAGCTGCCTGCAATTACTGCAGGTTCGAATCTCGCCAAGGCTCAAGATTGACTCAGCCTTCCATCCTTTCTAAGGTAGGTAAATTGAGGACCCAGTTGTGGGGGCAATAAGCTGACTTTGTATAAAATATACAAAAGAATGAAGGCTATTGCTTAGCGCATTGTAAGCCGCCCTGAGTCTCCGAAGAAGGGCGGCATATAAATCAAATTAAAAAAAAAAAAAGATAAGTCCAGTAAATCACAGACAAATATGATTTTTGTCCCCAAATAATTCATTGGTGTTTTAAAAAAAAACATTGGTAAAACATGGCTTGCTGAATAAACACTCTTTACGGCTCTTTCTTTGCACTAAGCCATAAAGCATGGCTTTAAAACCACAGTGCCTAGATTTACACAACATACTCAGCCAAAACAAAATGTGTTTTTTTTAATGATGTGGCTAAGTATGATGTGTGAATGTATCCAGCCTTTAAGCATTTTACCAATATTTAATACTAAGGGCAAACAGAAATACAAAGAACATAATCTGAATCTGCAGCTTCTCTAGAATTAAATTACAAAATTAAATTAAATTAAATTAAACTTTAATACCAAGAGCTGCTCTTAGAACTGAGATCGTTTCAGAGCACCTCAAGCAGCAGAAGCAGCAGCCGCCACCTTCCCACTTGGAAATGGGGTCCCAAGCAAAGAGTTATATTTGCAGCCATTGTACTTTTCAGAGAGAAATAACATAAAGTAAAAAATGAGAAAACTTCCAGACCAACCAGGTGACTTTTCACCTAGTTAGATGGAGACTTATGAAAAACAACACGGTTTCAATTTATACTTCAGAACAAATTATCTTTAGTTATTAAAAGCGACAGTGACAAAGGACACTGTGGTAAGTTTGAGTAATTTGTTCATATAGTTAATGTAGCACAATCTGACACCTCACATGCAATTGGATCTATTACAGCAAGAGAACTACTGTCTGCATACTGATCAATATTACAAAATGTGATATATGTGATATATTTCAGCACAGTATTTCTGCAGATTATTCCAAAATTCATTTTAGAATGAGTTGAAGATATACCCAAATTCCTTCCGGATTTGTTTCTTTGTTTGAAAGCAGCTATCAAAACCAAAGAAAAATAACTTACAATATATTACTATCAGTGGGAAAATTAAGTGTGGAATAAAATATCCATACACTTTTAAATTACTGGTACTCGGTTTTTGGAAATCAAGAATACTTTCACAACATTACAGTCCATATGTTTATACTTCAAACAATACACAACTAATCAGCCTTTGAAATCCATAACTCTACTGCACATTTTCCTGTTTTCATCTATTATTTTGATTTTCTCCTATACCATTCATTTTCTAGACAGAAGATGCAAAACCCAAAGGAGCTACAGAGATGTAGCTGAAAAGCAATTGTCTGATACCTTCACTCACATAGTAGCCCAGACTCTTATCCGATTATTTTCTCCAGCCATGCGTTCATAAATCCAAGGCATCTAGAGAAAAGTTTTTCATGAACATAGCACCATCTGTCACAATGTAAGACTTCAGAAAGTCTTTGGAAAGAAATCTGAAGGCCTGATTCCTACATAACTAAGACATGATGTGGTTTAGTTTATGGTATAGCCACATGTACTGCAAACTCAGTAGCTGGGATTTATTCAGTAAGTCATGGAGAAACTAACATGGCATAGCATGATGTGTAAACACAGTTAGAATACTGTGGTGTTATAAAAGCATATAAACTCATAATTTATCTTCATTTATTTTTAATTCTTTAATTTTGATTTCTTTTCACAAAACAGGTAGATAAGGATGGATATACTGTCCCTTCAGCCATGACTGGATTGCAGTACCCAAGCCTTCCCCATTGTCCAAGACATCCAGGGTGATGAGCATGAAAGTTCAAAATATCCAGAAGACCACAGTTTACACTAGGTAAAATGTTTGAAATAATGAATTACAAATAAATAACAACTGAAAAAATAAATCCTGAATCTCTATTTTTAAAAAGAGGCAATCAGGGCATATTACAGTATTATATATCACAGTCATTCCATACTTGTACTACAGATGGGGATCGAAGTGGTAGAAATAGGGCTTGTCTTATGAAATCAAATAGATTCATAGCAGTGATGTGATATATCAGTGGTCCCCAACCCCCGGTCCGCGGACCGGTGCCGGGCCGTGGAGTACCTGGCACCGGGCCGCGCAGCGGCCGGGGGACATGAATGCTGCAGCGCAAAGGCTCCTGGGCCGTGCGCAATGGGCCGTGCGCAAAAGCTCCTGGGCCGTGCCCCCACCCCTGCGCGCGCTCAGCGGGCCGCGGCGATAAAAAGGTTGGGGACCACTGTGATATATGATGAGGGATTTCCCTCATTATACCACCATTAGGCTATCACCTGCTGACATTTGATGATTACGTCTATACAAATGAGGACAAAAACTTTCATATTTTGTCATCTGGATCACCTGTTGGCTGCATTATTATTTTAGAACTTGAGCCCATATTTTCACTATATTGTTAATATAGCACAAAAGTTGTGACTCAATTCTTCCCCAATGACATATCTCACAAGAAGCCATTGTTCAGATGTCAGTAGCTGAAAACAATGTGCAGGCTGTGAATACCCTATGTATATACACTGGGGCCCAACTACGCACACCTTGATGGCAGATTATCTGTCTAGAGGTATATTAAAGTTACATTCAACTGCCAGTCAACAGATGAGTGGCAATGGTTCACTGCTTCTCCTACTTTCCTGTCCCTGCCCCCATTGCCTCCTGACAGTGACAAATGAGCAGAAGGAATGCTCAGATAAGCTTCATGGTATCAGGCCTGTCCTTTACAACATGTTTTAGACTAACCTCATCAGACTTAATCACTACCGATACCCTGCAGCGTTTCCAACATGGAGGAGTTCTTTGCAGCATTGAAGTTCAGCATATCAAATCTCTTTTCAATACAGTGAAATTTCTGCTTCTCACAATTGCTTTCAGCTGGTAGACCTGAAGCTTGCATTGATCCATTAGCTCTGGGCAGAGTTATCTTCTGTTTATTTGTATATCACTTTTCCATAAGAAGCCCAATGATTCATACCAACACAGAAAACTTCTACTTTTGTCAGTCACAAGGCTTTGTGACAGAGATTATCTTCTGGTTTTGGAAGACTGTATGCAAATATAATTACATTGTAACAGAACAGCAACTTCATCAATTAACTTCACAAAATTCAATATTTACCATTTATCAACTTTTTAAACTTTTTCTTTTCATTTGCAAGAAAAATGTCCCTTATAGCACTCCACTATAAAAACATTTTTCAAAAGATTTTTGTTGTGCTGAAGGCATTATAAAATTATGTATAGATGGTACACATCTCCAGATAAATTGGCTAATACGTATAAATGATTTCCAAATATTTGTTATAAAAAATTTTTTATAACCTCAGAAAAAGTCAAAAATCATTCATTATATATATATATTTGTTTTCCTTTTGTTTTATATCTTTCTGCATTCTGTTTCTCTCTCTATTCTTTCTGACTTCTCTTTCTTTTTGATAGATTGTTTTATAAGCATGCTCTGTAAAAAATTAATAAAAATATTCAATTAATTATATTAATTTAATTTAAACAAAAAGGTAGATTTTATTTAAACCAAAACAATAAGGTGTCAGAGAGATCATGGCTATTGGCTATCTCCATTTATTTTGGGTTCTCGCCAGGCCCATGCACCATGTTGTTCTTGACATACCCACCAAAATTCTTTACCTGTCATTCTGATCCATTCTCTATGCAACATCTAGGTGAGTTAATGATATGTAAAATCATAACTATGTTCTGTTAAAACGATGTTCAAATATTGAAATTTCTTCCAGATTTGCCCAAGTTCTAATTGTCAGTATGCAGATCTTCAGCATATCTCTCTCAGTTTCAGTGAGGCAGTAAACTACTTGGCTGTATTATAAACTATAACGCCTGGACTCATACCACATAATAATCCAAAACCAGAAAACTATCTTGTAGTTTTATATGTGAGCTAATATGTGAACCTAATCTTGACTCTTTTTATTTTACACAGCTATACATCTGTCTAATGGCCTGGAACACATTTTCCTCTCCCTATTTGCTTAACTATATAAAGGCAGGTTGTTCCTAATCTTAGAAAGATTTAACACATGTACATATTAAATTACTGCCATCAAACACAGGAAAGGCAGATGGGCAGCATTATTCTTTGCCCTCTCTTTTTTGGGAGAATAATCCATCAAGGCAGATATTAAGATGAAATAGAACGAATCTCATCTCGAAAAGAACTCAGTCCACAAGGTAGCTCCTTAGAGTACTGCAATCTGACTTGGAATCCAAACTCACTTCTTGGAACTTCATCTGCTCCTCAAGCTGCCATGCATGTAGATTTTCTTTATAATTATACATAAAATACTATTTATAGAAAAGTGGCAGAACCAACGAATAGCAAATAATGGACAGCTAGCTAGAATAGTAATTATACTACTGTAGTGCATGAATTTAAGAAGCTGTCATTATGTTCATAGAATTAATTTTAACATACCAAAGTCCTTAATTTTACTACACTGTGGGAACATAAAATATTTCATTCTGTCTCCAAATGCTTATGTTTTGATGTAAATCACATTGCCTTTTTGGAACTTGCCTTCAAAAATATAAGACTATGATCAACGTATTTTTCTTTTTCTAGAAGGATTGGTAGTATTAATTTATAATTTTCTTACAATGATCTTGAAAATTTTCTGAACCGAAACCCACCCCCACCTTCACCCCCCAAAAAGATTATGCTCTTTTCTTTCAAACTGAATAACACACTTCTATATTAAATACAGATTTCCATTATTACTGACCTAATAAGTCTATTGTCATCTTGGCTATCAGCAACTCAATAAGTAATTATCATTCACCTTAGGCTGTTCCAGTCCATTAGACCAATACTGATGACTCAGGAGAGAAAATAAATGAAGAAGGGAGCACTGATTAAAGATCGAGGAAGAACCTGGCAGTAGGAGGGGGAGGTTAGGTAGCAAATTTGGTTGCTGTAATACTCTAATTCTTGGATATGTTTGCTGGAAGTTTGTGCAACAATGAATATTAAATACTTTTGCTTTTCACGTTTGAATGAGATATTAGCAGATCTGAATAAATGGGATACTTAAAAAATAAGTCTTGGTATAATACCGTAAGAACATTGTTCCAGTCCTACTCTCTTACATAATATAGTTGCTGTAAGAACCTTATCAGTAAAGAAAAGCCCAGGATTAATATAAATACTCCTTAGTCTGCATGACAGACCAAATGGTAATGCCCTCCAAGCTATCACATGATGTGCGTTAACGCTATCACATATTAAGGTTTTTTATCATATGCTGCACTGTCATCATCTACCAGCAACCATATTTTAACATGAAATACTGGTAAAGAATAGGTATTGTAAGGAGAGGTCAGGGAGAGGTTTGCAGATGGCTTTCTCACGTGAATGCAGGAGGCTACATTAATAGAATTATTTGTCATGTGAAAATGACTATATGGAAGGAGATTTCAGGTAACAATAGCATCAGATAGACTGTTCCAATTTAGAACAGAAAAATACCTCCACAGCACAGTTCACATGGAATACATTTTTCAAAAATTCCCATAGTTTAACTGCAATACAATCCATACAAATGACATTACTTCTGCTGCTGCTACTACTACTACTACTACTGCCTAAATTCCAAGCAACTCTAGACAGTTCACAAATGAAGGTTCTTTGCACAGGCTTTGTGCTAGGGCAGAAGTAAGTCCAGGAAAAGTAAGATAGAGAGTATATAGGATCGTGCATTTATTGATGACGCACTTAAACAATGGCACGATTTATGACCATAATTCCAGGCTCAATTACAATTGTAAATCGAGAATTACCTATATTATGGAACTCATAATTGGGAAACACTGATGGAAGGCTTTTTTAAAACGAAGTTTCATTTTAAGTAAGGTTTTCAATCCAAAATTAAGACTGATTTATCATTTTTAAACTGTACTGTGCACTTTTTCTTAAAAAGGGAAAGAGGTGAAATCACACATTTAAATTAAATTGCTTGGTATTTTTCTGTTGTTACACATATAAATTGAAAAACAATGTAATTTTTCTAAATCAGAACCTATATGGGGATGCAGCATAACTATATAGATAATATAGCAAGGCTCCTAAACATTTCATAGACAATCCTGCAGAAATAAAAGGCAAAAGTGTTCAGAAGAGAATTAGGGATTAATAAATATAATTATAGCAATATTGCCAGCAATATTCATTGGACCCTATTTGAATCAAGATCGCAAAATAGAATTGGGGAATTTCTACAGGCTGCTATTAGTGTTGGTGTTTAGTTTCAGTTTAGAACTGAAAGCAGAGCAATTCAAAAATTGGAGAGCAAGGATTAGATTAGTTCTTTTTACATCAGTTGCTCTGCTTGAATATAATAGTTTGCAATAATTATATCAAAAAATGGTTTATTTGTTGGCACAGTGATTCAAACCCTAATTGGTGCACTGAAAATAGCTAACCAGTAAGCAAAAGCCGCAATTTTAATATTACAACTTTGGCTTTTTAATGGAACTGCCTTGATGTATTTTCCAGGTAACACTTAAAAGAACAAAATACTATATCAAACATAGGTTGGTAAGATATTGAGCTATGAACATTGCACAACTAGCTACATTTTGGAAAATTCGTCAGCATGACACCTATGGTAGCAATATATCAGCAGATATATTGCTCTTAATGCCCACCAATTTCTCCAATAAATGTGACTTAAAAAAGAAAAGAAAATGTAAAAGTAGTGTTTTGTAAACCATCAGATTAAAACACAACATACCATATTTTTCAGAGTATAAGATGCGCTTTTTTCTCCCCTAAAAGGGGGTGAAAATTTAGGTGCGTCTTATACACCGAATGTAGCCCCGCCCACTCACTGACCCCCACCCTTTGGCCTCTACCTCGCAGCAGTTACCTCCTTGCAAGCAAACAGAAAAAAAAACCAGCTCCTTTCAATTTCAGCACAAGCTAATTAGCACAAGTTGATTGGATCGGCCTCCCAACTCTCAGCTGATTTGCTCTCAGCTGTTTTGGGCAGGGCTCTGCTGCTTGCTGAAAAGAGATAAATTGCTGGACCAGATTTATTTTTCCCTTGTGCTAATCAAGCTATGCTGGAAACGAAAATGAAAGTAAAGCAGGTTGTTTGCTGTTTGCTGCAACGAGGCAAAATTGCTCAGAGGCAGAGGCAGAGGGAGATTTCTTTTTCTTCTTTTCCTCACTAAAAAAGGTAGGTGCATCTTATACTCCGGTGTATCTTATACTCCGAAAAATACGGTACATTCACAACAAGTATCCGGGGTACTTTTAGAGTCTCATATGCAGAACTTGAGAAAACAACTGGCTACTTATTCACATCTGCTAATAACTCTTTCAAATGTGAAAAGCAAATATTGTTACTTAAGGCTCAGGAGTCATTTTTTAAATGATAGGAAACAGATAAGGAAAAAATAAATCAAATAGTTCAAAGATGAGACTAAAGTAGTCCTCAATTTACAACAGTTCATTTAGTGACCGTTCAAAGTTACAACAGCACTGAAAAAAGAGACTTATGACCATTGTCCCGTCCCCATGGTCACATGCAGGGGTGGGATTCAGCCGATTTGGGCTGGTTTGGGAGAACCGGTAGTTACAGTTAGCGGCTGGGCCCACCCACCCTCCCTGGAGCTATCCCATCTTATATAATTGCCATGTTTTTGACGCAGTGCGCATGTGCACAAGATGCACATGCACAAGTGAAGCGATCATGTGTGCGCACGCTCTCACATTTTCGATTCTGGGCAAACCAGTTGTTAAATTATGTGAAGCCCATCTCTGGTCAAATGATTTACATTCGGATGTTTGACAACTGGCTCATATTTATGATGGTTGCAGTGTCCCAGGGTCATGTGATCACCTTTTGTGACCTTCTGACAAGCAAAGTAAATGGAGAAGCCAGATTCACTTAACAACTGTGTTACTAATTTAACAACTGCAGTGATTCACTTAACAAATGAGGCAAAAACAGTCGTAAAATGGGGCAAAATTCACTTAACAAATTTCTCACTTAGCAACATAAATTCTGGGCTGAGTTGTGGTCATAAGTCGAGGACTACCTGTATAGTATAGCTTTATCTCCTATTTTAAGCAAAATAAGTGACAATTTAAAGTTACTGTAAAAAAAAACCCACCTATTTTAATTTGGACAATTTAGCTTCTATCTTGTGGTTTTGTAAATGTGTTTTAGAAAAGCAAGTCTGAGATATTTGAATTACAAATGATGATGGAATTTAGCATCTTTCTTGGGAGGTATGGCACAAGCATCTGAAGTAGCACTTGCCAGACTTTTAAGCATCTATGCAGCAGAAAACCAAATGATTTCTGCAAAAGGAACATTTCACAGAATAATTTATTTGCTATGGCAAAGCTGTATGTTGTATAATTTTCCGCTGTTGCTATGGAAACTTATTTTAGTGTTGCAGTGATTGTTAATAAGGATTTGTAGTTATATCATTTTCATCATAGGACTCCACATCATTATAGATAGAACCATGGTTTTCTTTGACAATAGCACAGATCAACCCTTATTGCAAAATATGAAATTGTACTACAATAAAACAAATAAGCTCAGAGAGCATCAAAGGCCCCTTAAATCCTACCAGTTTTCCTGTCATTTTAAAATTATTGTTACTAGAAACAGTTTTCATGTTTCCTAGTTCCTTGTTCCATAAATATCCTTAATTCTTGCAAGATTCTGGTATGAACAGTAGACTGATTATGTAAGATCTTCAGAGGAACATAATTTGAAGGCACAGGATGTCTTGGCTGCTCTGTGTAAGTAGAATAGGGTTTCAGGTCACCCATGGAACATTCACACAATATTATTTCATTAATCAGGTAGAATTTTAGGAAGAGATTAATTCTTGATGTGCTTTGCAGATTAGAACATAAAAGTGAATAAGGTATGCTGAATATAAAATAATTCTAAAACAGGTGAATGTTTAGATAATAAAATATTAATATTTACATAATTTTAGCAAAAGCATAGATTATTAATTGGATTCATACAATATATTAAACCAAAACATATTATGGCCGGGACATTATAGTTCATATACCATGGTATATGGTTTAATGAAAGTTGACCTCATGATGCAATTGGCTTTTAATAAATTAATAGTAGATTTATTTATTTATTTGCCCATTTAACACAAGGTAACTCTGGGTAGTATGTAATAAAACCAGTAGTTAAAACATATCACAAAGAGCACCTTAATAAAAGTAAATGAGCCCATTCCAAGCCCATTCTAGATCACCATCGGAAAAATCCATCCCTATGATAAAACCCCATAGGACAGAGTCATTCAGCTATTGGATGTTTTTCTTTTGTCAAATACGGCTAGTTTGATGATTGCAAATAAATCTAAGGAAAAATAGGATGTTCAGAAGTACAACATGGCTTTGCATGAAAAAGGTCCATAATATATTGCTGGGACCTTTAGTTACAAGGACTAGGATAAGACTGAAAAAGACCTCCAATTGTAAATAAGTGTGTGAAGATGTTCATGAGCATGCAGTTGGAGAAGAGAGGTTATATATGTGTGTATATGTAAATATGTGACCACATTTGTATCTATGAGGCTATGTGTGTATGTGTTTTGGAGGGAAATTATAAATTATAAACCAATTTATGCTCACTCATATCTGTACTGAGAAAAAGCCTGATTTGGTATCATTGTACTTCAAAAGTTTGCTTATTTCTATCATCTTTGAACACCCTTCAGTTCAGGAAACAGTGTAAGGATTATAGGAATGCTACCATATTGTTTTAAGGTATAACAATATAATCTTAAAAGCTTGTCAGAGTTCCCCTCTGCACATAACCTCCGAAAACTTCAGAACTGGGGGTATTTTGAGTTTCTTTACTTTTCTTTTTCCAGAACTGAGTTGTCTCTTACTTTACAATAACTGTCCTTGCAAACTTTTTTCAAGATATCCACACATACCTCTTTTTTTGTCTTCCAAGCATTTCACCACAAGTTCAGAGTCTGGGATTTTTGTTTTTGTTTTTCAGATCAACTATTGGTTGTGACAGGAATTAACTGATCAGCTTGTACCAAAGATGGTTTTTCAAGAGGCAATTGGACTTTCTGTTTTTTCTTTGAAGACACTTTGCTTCTCATGCAGGAAGCTTCTTCAGCTCTGATCTTTGGGACAACCATGACTTGGATGACTGAGACTCTCCATAAACATTTAACTGACCAGCTTGTTACCTGAGCCTGATGTCATGGGCTGAGAGAAAGTGATTGATCCTAAGTCAACCAGCCAGTTTCATGCCTGCAGCAAGACTAGAACTCTTAGTCTTCTGGTTTCTCCTGATGCTTTCATCACTATACCAAACTAGCTCTCATATCGACACATACTATACCACCTTAATATGACTACATGTAGACTTCTCAAAATGGAAGTAAAATACCCACATTCTTACATATTGCTTAACCTTTCTTCTAATGAATCCAGAACTCTGACGTCATTGCAATTGGGATTAAACTGAAACTAGGATCCTGAAAAAAATTATATAAAATGTTGAACATTCTTTGTGTATCTATACCATTTGCTCTGTGCAGTGCATGTATGCCAAATGAAACTGCCTAAACTCATAAAATACTAAGCTAAGAGGAACAGAATCCTGCTCTAGGTGGATTCTGTAGGGCTAAGCTGTCAAAGTTGGGTTATAGTTCAAGTGACCTAGGAAAATGAAGGACAGCTCTGTGGATTTGGAAAGATTTCAGCAATATACAAGAAGCCAAGTATTTCAGATTAAAATAATCTTAAATCAATGGTTTATGTGAGACTGCAGAGGCTTCCTCCATTGTGGAGAGGGTGCAGAGATATTTTCTAAGATGATGGAGTTTAGTAGTTTTATTGTATTTGTTTTATTTTAATAAGAAAGGAATTTTAAATGGTTTAATAAAATCAGAATAAAATAAATTTTCCCATCACTGTAATGAAAATTTGGAGGCATTTGTTCTGGAGATGATTCCTCCAGTATGCCTTTCTTTGGTATGCAGTAGTGACAGATGGGCAGCAACCGTCAAGGTCTTAATCAGAAAACTTGTACCTGCTCTTTTTAACTGGGATGCTAGAATTTGAAATGGGAATGCTCTGTGTTCTACCTTCCCCATATTCCCCTGGATAAGATTTTTCTTGCATGTCTGGAAACCTCTTAAATTGTTTTAGAAATTTTATTGCATCACAGCTAAGGAATTTACATTTGTCGATTGTGAGATTTATATAATGTATCAATAATTACACTCATGCTGTGGTATAATGATCCCTGTTCATTGTTTCTCCAATTTCAAGATGGTTTAAAAGAGCCAAAGACCTTCATAAAATAGTTTATATTTTCAGTTGGTTGACTTCCAGTTCTAGTGAATGATGAATAATCAAAACATTAGCAAAGTAAAGTTGCATTTTTGCTCCTGTCTTTCCCATATATGCTTATCTCGCCGTATCCAGCCTTGCACATGCCCATCCCCCAACTGTAATTCTGATTGGCTAAATTAATTCTGCAACATCCTGCTGTGCATAATTATGTTATCCCTGTGTCAATTCAAATGCCTCCTCCTTCTCCCAACCTTTCCTGAAATTAAAATGTGGCAATTGTAGTTCACAGCTGGCTCATCAGAGGTGGCCAGTTTAAGAATAGGCACATCTGACTCTGCTTAACTCTCTGCTTTGATTGCTTAAGTGTATACATGATTATTAGTATTTTGCATGTTTCAAAAATGTGCTGCTTCACCTGCAAAACTGAGCTGCCTTAAGAGGAGACTTGAAAAGAAATGTATTTCTTCTCCAGACCTAGTTGACAAAGGACACTGTTTGACTTAATGAACAAATCAGGCATTGGCAAAAAATAAAAAATTGAACAGACTATAATTAATATGCTTCTAAAATATCTATTATTATTTTTTGCTTCTGCAAAGACCAACTACATATTTAGATTATAGTAGGCCTGGTCTTGAAATGTAAGTCTGGCAGAGTGAAAGGAATTTCAGATAAAGAAGCAAGAGCAGAAGAGAGTACTAAGCTGTTCCTGTATCCATTATTTCCTGCAGTTATTTGAGATCTTTTTGGATCTCTGAAAGATCTAAAAATTGGTAAATTCTTCCTGAGCAACTAAATTTCATATTCATCAGAATTGTTACTATGGGCTGTGAACCTTTGGCTTCAGAGGTATAAGCAGCCTCAAAGACCCAAGCATTCTTTCTGGCTAAACTACAAACGTGGTAGCATGACAACATAAAATTTACAGTGTGGTTTTTTTTTATTTTCATGCTGGAAATATATAAGAAAAACATAGCATACAATGGAAAATGAAACTTTTCAGCTGCATATCCAAAACTCTTAAAAATGGAAGATTCTATTCCTATTTACATACATGGGAGGCTTCACACTTCCTTCATCATTGTCCATCCACTGCAGCCTTTAGCCACCAAATGTAGTTTCCAAGAATTTGTTAACAGCAATATTGGACTGGCTTTAAGTTCTGAAGGAGTGCCAACAACTGTCTTCTTAATATCTTGTCTCCACAGCCCAGCTGCCTTCCCTATGGAGTATTAATGATAGTGATTTTTTTAGGACAATTATCCTGCTGAAAGAGAAAGTCTCCTGCACCTTTATACAATTTCTGTCCAGTATTATTTGTGTATATTAATATACTGAGTATACCTGAAATATATTTTGTATATTTAAATGAAAATGGACGTTGGTCTTACCTGATACGTCCATTCTCGAGTAGAAAGAAACACCAGTCAGACTGGGGAAGACGACTTCCTGTATCCAGCATGGACCGGGTCTGCACTAATTTAAATAGCTCCGCCCTCTTGCCCCAGTGTTTCGGCGAGGGCCATGGCGCAGACCGTCGTGTCTTCCTAAAATGAGAGAGAATTAATATCCAAACCCCCCTCCCATCCAACCCAGAGGGCCGGAAACAGGGTGGGGCTGACTGGTGTTTCTTTCTACTTGAGAACGGACGTATCAGGTAAGACCAACGTCCATTCTCCGAAGTGAAGAAACGCCAGTCAGACTGGGGACATACCAAAGCCAGATGTCGCCAGGGAGGGAAAACTGCGGCCCGAAGGCTCTAAGAACGAAGCACCTCCTGCAGGACCCAACGACCAAAGGCTGCTTCCGCGGATGCGAAAGAATCCACCCGGTAATGGCGAATGAATGGAGAAATTGACATCCATGTCGCCGCCCGGCAAACCTCTTCCAGAGTAGCTTGGGTAGCCCAAGCCGCTGAAGTGGCGGCACTCCTCGTCGAGTGTGCAGTGATGCGGGGTGGAACTGGGAGATGCTGTTGTTGATAGGCTGTAGCTATGGTCGCCCTAATCCAGCGACCTAGAGTGGTACTAGTGACTTTGGCCCCGATGGAAGCAGGTTGAAAGGATATGAATAGAGCCTCCGTCTTACGAAGAGGTGCCGTCCTAGAGATGTAAATCTTTAGAGCCCGACGGACGTCGAGGTGCCAAGACCGTTCCAACCGATGAACTAGGCGCCGACAAAAGTTCGGTAGATTGAGCTCCTGAGCTCGATGGAATCTAGAGTTGATTTTGGGTAGGAATGCCGGATCAAGGCGGAGGACCACCCTATCATTATGAAAAATGCAGAGGTCACTGTGGACAGATAGAGATGCCAGTTCAGATATTCTACGGGCTGAGGTTATAGCAACGAGAAATGCTACCTTGAAGGACAAAAAACGGAGGAACACCTGACGGAGAGGTTCAAACGGAGACAGAGTTAGAGCATTCAGGACCTTCTTGAGGTTCCATGTAGGATAGCGATGAATCGGGGGAGGACGGAGGTTAACCGCCCCCCGAAGGAAAATGCGAATGTGAGGGTGACGAGCGATAGAGTCCGGAGAATTGCAGGAGAGAATAGAGGCGATAGCTGCAACTTGGCGACGTAGCGTGTTCAGAGTCAAGCCTGAATCAAAACCGTCTTGAAGGAAGGAAAGAACTTGGAGAACTGAGGCTGACAGTGGATCGATGGAGGAGCGTCTACACCACTTAGAAAATGATTGCCACGTTGCTTCATAAATGCGTGAAGTAGATAGACGGCGAGCCGCCTGCATTGTGAAAATTACCCTGGTAGGGACCCTGGCCTCCATTAAGAGGAGCCGCTCAGACTCCAAACGGTTAGATGGAGCCAAGCGGGATCTGGATGATGAAGAGCTCCCTGAGTAAGCACTAGCCTGGAGTCCGGAATGCGCCAATGTGGAGCTACTGACAGAGAGAGCAGGTCCGCATACCACGGCCTGCGGGGCCAGTGAGGTGCAATGAGAATGAGTTCCGCCTGTTCCTCCAGCATCTTCCTGAGTACGCGGGGGATGAGTGGCAGGGGGGGGAAGGCATATAGGAGGCCTGACGGCCATGGGCTGCAGAGAGCATCTGTGGCTTCGGCCCGGGGATCCAGAAAGCGAGAGAAGTACCTGGGGAGCTTGTTGTTCTGGCTCGAGGCAAAGAGGTTGACCACAGGGAGGCCGAAACGGCTCGCGATGTCGTGAAAGAGAAGGAGAGGGAGACTCCACTCCCCGTGATCCAACCGTGAGCGGCTGAGGGCATCCGCTTGAAGGTTGGTTGTCCCTGAGATGTGATCCGCCTTTATTGACTTGAGGTGCCCTTCGGCCCATCGACAGAGGAGGACCGTTTCCGCCAGAAGGGATCTGGAGTGAGTGCCCCCCATCTTGTTTATATGAGTCTTTGTGGCCATGTTGTCGGTTAAAACAAGAATGTCTTTGCCCTTGACCAGGGGTTGAAATCGGAGGAGAGCTAACCGAACTGCGCGTAGTTCCAGGTAATTGATGTTGTGTTGGCATTCCAGCTGGGACCAGCGACCCTGAGCCAAGTGATGATGAAGGTGGGCTCCCCAACCTGACAAGCTGGCGTCCGTCGTGAGGACCAGACGGGAAGGTTCCCTGAAACAGCTGCCTTTGGAGATAGCGTCCGAAGTCCCACCATCTGAGGGAAGAGATGACCAATCGAGGCAGGTGAACACAGGACAGTGAAGAACTGTGTCCCGATCGTTGATGGGGGAGGAGGAGCCACTGGAGCTCCCTACTATGCAATTGGGCCCATGGAACAATCCCAAAGGTGGAGACCATTTTGCCAAGAAAACAGGATAACTGTAGCAGTGAAGCAGAGCCCTGCATAATGCACTGATTGGCCAAGGTCTTGAGGCTGACCTGGTGGTCAGGGGAAAGGAAGACCTGAGAGGAAAGTGTGTCAATAGAGGCCCCAAGATGAACTATGCGAGTGGAGGGGGAAAGGTGGCTCTTGGCCCAATTTACCGAGAATCCATGACTCTGTAAGAGGGTCAGGACAGTGGACAGGTCTTTGTGTGCAGATGGGATAGAGGGAGACATAACTAAAATGTCGTCCAAATAAAATTGTAAACGAATCGGAATAGAGCAAATGTAACCAATTAGGGAGGCCATAACCTTTGTGAAGACCCTAGGGGCTGAGGACAGACCAAAGGGTAAGGCGCGGTATTGAAAATGGGAACCCCTGTAGTGGAAACGAAGAAACAGGCGGTGAGAAGGGTGGATAAGGATATGGAGATAGGCCTCCGTTAGGTCGATGGAAGAGAGAAAGTCCCCGGGCCTGAGACACTCTAAAACAGAGAACAACATGTGCATCTTGAACCGGCGGTAAGTTATGTACCGGTTCAAGGCCTTGAGATCTAAAATGGCCCGCCAGGATTTCTTTACAATGAAGAGGCGGGAGTAAAACCCCAGGCCCCGTTGTTCAGGGGGAACAGGTTGAACAGCCTTGATAGTTAAGAGATGAGTTATAGCAGAGGAAACAAGAGCCTGTTTAACGGGGTCGTTAGAGAGAGGACAGGAAAGAAAAACCGAGGGAGGAGGGGAAGAAAACTCTAACAGAAGGCCCAATTTTATGATGGACAAAACCCAAGCATCTGTTATTGAAGACCGCCATTGGTCAAAAAAAAGAGAAAGGCGGCCCCCGATGGGAGGATCCCAGCTGGGCCTATCTACCCCTCCGGGGGAAACGACCCAGTCCCCTCCGAAAGGACCGTCTTGGTGGGAAACGACCCCCCGATCTGACCTGAAGGTCAGGCTGAGTTGACCTTGGCTGGGAAGTACGCTGGTAGCAGGACTGGAAGGAGCCGTCCGATGTCCGAAAGGGCTGGATCCATGGATAAGGCAAGTAGCGGGTGTCGGATCGCCTATGTTGCGAAGGGAGAATCTTGTGTCGATCCCTTGTCTCGACCAGTAGAGGTTCCAAAGGCAGACCAAAGAAATTGCCGGGAGTGTAAGGGGAAGAGGCCAACTGCCACTTCCTGCGCATGTCAGCCTGCCAACTCCTGAGCCACAAAAGGCGACGCGAAGTAATGGAGGAACTGAGGGCTTTTGCCACAAATCGGGTTGCATTCAGAGTTGCGTCTGCAGAATACTCCAGGGCAGCCATGATTTTATTGATGTCCTGCTGGACCCTGGAATCAGAATGAGGCAAGTGGTCTTGGAGCTGTTTGATCCAGAGAAGGGTAGCTCTATTGAAGAATGAGGCCGCAGATGAAGATTTAATAGACTGGGCAGCAGCGAGATGGCCCTTAACCAGCGTTTTCTCTGCCTGCTTGTCCTCAGGGCGAAGGGAATCTTCAGGAGGACCTGTGGGATGTGAAGGGTTGGACAAGGCCACAATTGGAGCATAAACGGTGGGTGGCTGAAGAAGGTCAGACATAGCTGAGGCTGCATTGTAGAGGCGTTTATCTAGATTATTAGGACTTGGGCCAGCGCCTGGGAGAGACCATTGGCGACGGAGAACATCGAGAAAGAGCTTTGGTGCCGGGATGGTTTCAGGGGCCACCGTTGGTTCCGCAAACAAGGCCGAAGCGGGATCAGCAGAAGACGCCAAGACATCTGGGGGAGGGACCTCACCCAATCGAGTGGTGGCAATAGCCTTAAAGAGGAGAGAGCGGAACATCTGCGGGCGGAAAAGGTCTATAAAGGGGGATTGGTCTGGACTCAAACCCTCATCTTCCGAAAGGGCGGAGTCAGGGGCCTCGTCAGTCTCAGAGATAGCTGCTTGCTCCGCGGCAAATTCAATATCGTCCTGATCAATATCCGAGGCCTGATCCGAAGTGGTAAGGTGGTGAAGCCCCCCGGTAGCGGAAGGGACTGGAACTGGGGGGGGGAGGCTGAAGGCCTGCTTGTTGTAGGCATTGGGCAAAGCCCTGGCGGATAGCTCTGGTGAGAAGAGCCTCTGGAAGTTGAGGAATAGAGTCCTGAGGGGGTGGAGGAATCACCTGAGCAGGTGACTGGACCGGTTGAAGGGAGCTGGGAGAAGAAATGGATCCAGCCTCAGTTTGGAAAAGAGGCTCTTTGCCCGGAGGGAGGGCAGGGCCCACTGGGACTGGGCAGTCTGGTGATATGCTCCTCACACTACGGGTTTCATCCTGGGAAACAGGCCCTGAATTGGAGGACTTTGGAGCAGGGCGCTCAGGAGAAATGGGCCTTGCTTTTGAGGAAGCCTTGTGGAAGGCCCTTTCCATGGCCTTGTGGCGCCGTTGCTCCTCTCTGGAGGGCGCTGAGGTGGCATGGGAAGAAGCCTTATTGGACTTATGCTTCTTCGCTGGCTGGGGCAGGCCTGATGGACCTTCCAAAGGATCGGGGGTATTACGGTCTTGGCCTGAGGAAGAAGATTTATGAGGGTGTTTACGGCCCTGATTGATGTCAGCCATTGCCAGAGGTTGAGTTAGGCCCTTCAAAATGGCCGCCGTCCCAAGCGCGCCAAAATAAACCGCCCCAGAGAGACTTACTATGAGCGAGGCTCTGCTCCGTAGAACTCCTCAGCGGTTGCAGCGTTTCAGTAAACAAATCAGCGAGATCGCTAGCTCAAGGCTATTAAGGCGATCAGATAAAGAGGACTGCTTCGTAGAACTCCTCAGTGGCTGCAGCGTTCCGGTAAGCAAAAAAATTTGTGGGATCGCTAGCTCAAGGCTATTAATGCGATCAGATAAGGAGAGGAGCTTGCCGATCGTAGCAGCGGCTGCTGGGCTAATCGCCTTTAAAACGCAGCGCCTCGTAAAGGAGGAGGAAAAAGGGCCGCTAACGAGGGAATCTGTCAGCTGACAGATTCCAAGCCGGAGCCCTGGCTGGCGGCGATCAGGAAACCTCCAATAGGGAGAAATTTTATTTTTGAAAGGAAACGATCCAAATGATCCTAATCTTGACAAATTGACTGGAGAGGTTGGAAGACACAACCATCCAGCGTGGACCGAGTCGAAACACTGGGGCAAGAGGGCGGAGCTATTTAAATTAGTGCAGACCCGGTCCACGCTGGATACAGGAAGTCGTCTTCCCCAGTCTGACTGGCGTTTCTTCACTTCGGAGAATGTTGGCTTTGCAACTGCCTTAAGATGCCAGGGGTTGACACTGACCGTACAAGTAACCTAAAACATCAATTATTTTCCAAAACAATTTAACTATGTAAATAAATACCGTGTTTCCCTGAAAATAAGACATGCCCAGATAATAAGCCCAATCGGGCTTTTCAGTGCATGCGATAAGTCACCCCCGCAAAATAAGCCCCCACCACCAACTACTTACACGCATGTGCAGCCGGTCCTGCCATTTCCTCTGGTTGCTTGCCGCGCAACCAAAATGAGTTGAGGAGGCGAGTCCGGGTGGAAGGGGGAACATGCCCTCCCCTCCCTGTTTTTCATGCCGGCCAAACCCGTCCCACCCCACCCCAATGACAACAGCAACCTGGTGCTTCCCTTCCCCACCGTCTCTTTATCAAGAGGGGTGGCAGGTGGGGCAGGGGAGAAGCAAGACATGTGGAGCGAGACATGGGTCCCCTTGCCGTCTCTTCTCCCCCTTCACCAGGCATGGCACGGCTCCTGCCCCTTGCTTAGCCACCTGCCCCCTTTAGGGATGCAATTTGGGGGTGGCAAGTGGGGCGGGTGAGAAGTGGGATGTGCATCTTACCTTTCAAGCGCCATCACTTTCCTTGCCATTGTGTCCAGGGAAACACGCTGTAAAAGAAAGCCTTCTCATGAATTCAATCAAACTTCTGAAACTCACGAGGTTTTCTTTTACAACATGTTTCCCAGGACACAACGGCAAGGAAAGTGATGGAGCTTGAAAGGTAAGAAACACGTCTCGTGGCCCAACAAGTCCCACCCCACCCCAATGGCAACAGCTGCTTCCCTTCCCCGTCTCTTTATCAAGAGGGATGGCAGGTGGGGCAGGGGAGAAGCGAGACGTGTGGAATGAGGCGTGGCTCCCCTTGCTGTATCTTCTCCCCCCCTCGGTGGGCATGACATGGCTCCTGCTCCTTGCTTAACCACCCACCCCCTTTAGGGATGCAATTTGGGGGTGGCAGGTAGGGCAGGTGAGAAGTGGATGCACGTCTTACCTTTCAAGCTCCATTGCTTTCCTCGCCATTGTGTCTAGGGAAACACGCTGTAAAAGAAAGCCTTCTCGCGAGCTCAAGAAGTTTGATCGAACTCATGAGGCTTTCTTTTACAGCGTGTTTCCCTGGACACAACAGCGAGGAACAGGATGGAGCTGGAAAGATAAGACGTGCATCCCGCTTCTCACCTGCCACCCCCAAATTGCATCCCTAAAGGGGATGGGTGGGTAAGGGAGGGGCAGGAGTCCTGCCCGGCAAGGGGCAGAGAAGAGATGGCAAGGGGAGTCACGTCTCATTCCATGTGCCTCACTTCTCCCCCGCCCCATCTGCAACTCCTCTCGATAAAAAGACGGTGGGGAAGGGATGCAGCTATTGCCATTGGGGTGGGGTGGGAAGTGTTGGGCCACTTGGCCGGCGCGAAGAACAGGGAGGGGAGGTGACGGCAATGATGGGACACCCAGTCTCACGCTCGCCGCATCCTGCACCCCCAAAATAATACCCCTGATAATAAGGCCAAGCCTTTATTTGGGGGGTCAAAAGGAAATAAGACCCTGTCTTATTTTCGGGGAAACGCGATAGTGATTTCACACTCCAATGTTTGATTAACTAAAGGCAGAATTTTCAAGCTAATGTTTTTAATGTTCATGATCGGCTGATTGACTGAGTAAATGAGAACTGAATGAAGAAAATAATTCACAAGAGCAAACCTTAGTATAAAAACTGATTTATTGTGGATTGCTGATAGTGCCGCCTCTGCAAAGAAGCTCAAGAAACAGTGGACTACATAGTTAATTGTTACAAGATCACACAGACTGACTACAAAGTATAGCATGTCAACATTAGCAAAAATGGTGTATTGGAATATCTCAAGAAATACCATTTGCTTGCAAGCAAGAACTGGTGGAATCACAGAATAGATAAAGAAACAGAAAACGAAGTAGCTAAAATGCTCTGAGACTTTTAAATGCATATAGAGAAGCACCTGCCAATAACACCCCTGTCTTTACAAGTGTTGATAAGAAAGACAGACATGTTTGCATAGTAGGTGTGGCAATATCTAGACACAGAAGACTAAAAGAGAAAGAACTGGAGAAAAATCATAAAAGTCAAAGTAATGAAAATAGAAGCAAAACTATAGTGGCAAAAGAAAGCAAAGATAGTACCAATAATGATAGGCACCTTCACTGCAATCCCAAAACATCTAGAGCAGTGGTTCTCAATCTTTTCTTCACCATGAACCCCCTTTAAAATACCTTTTGTGGACACGGATCATGGATACAGACCCCCAAGACTTAACTCAAGATTTAAATCATAACATTTCTTCAAGGGTTCGTGCACCCCCCCTGACATCGCGGCCCACCAGCCTTCCATGAACCACTGATTGGAATCACTATTCTAGAACATTATTTGCATGCCATCAACACTGACAAAATCACTATTAATCAATTGCAAAAGACATCTTAACTTGGAACAGCTTATAACCTGTGAGAATACCTTTAACACCATCAAATATCATATCCCAGTCCTTGGGAAGGAAGGACTTGATAGATAAATAAAAATGCCATTTTAAATATCTGTCTGATTATGTAAAGAGTTATTATTATTATTATTATTATTGTTGTTGTTGTTGTTGTTGTTGTTGTTGTTGTTGTTGTTGTTGTTCTTGTTGATATATTTTTATATCAAAAGAAGACATTATATCACTTTTGACCAAATAATTTTAGAAAGGAAGGTGGGTCAGATTCACCTGATGATATATAAACTGATTTGACAATTCTGTATTTACTTAGTTTTTCACTGCCAGTTTTCTGGCAGATGTAAGACATACAAGTCATATACATATGTACTTTCCACAAGGTTAGATCAAATGTTTTAATAAGAACAGAAGTGTTAACAGGGACAATTCACAAAGGCTCTTCAGAAAAGATCAAGTTTCAAGGACCTTTTTTCTCTTTGGATGAACAATGTAGTACATTTTTAAAGGGGAAAATGAGTTTGGTTCACAGAAAATAATGTTAATGCCTAGGTTAAACCATTGTGTTAATTATATGGAGGTCATTTGGAGAAAATTGCTACCAAACATAGCGAAAAGGTTTTATATTCTTGCAGAAATAGTGATCATCTGTTTCTATGGAAACAAGATAAAAGCTTTTTAATGGAGGTCTACAAAAGGTTAATACTGAGAAATTTTGCAACATTTGTTTTTAAAAAACAAAACAAACAACAATATAGAGCAATTTTTAATGTTAGAAGTAATGTCTCGTTAGTAAAATAAGAGTCTTGTTTAGTTTATTGTGGCTAACATTACAATAACTAATGGTTGTTTCACAATATTTAAGTGTTCATTCCAAAAAAGTTTCAACCTCGTATAATTTCTACAGCTCTTTTGAGAGGGATAGGGACACTGTCTCACTATTCTATTATTTATGTATGTCCTTAACATACATAAAAGCTGTGTAAATGAGACATCAGAAATTGATTGCAAGTTTTCATTCTTGGATACATAATCCAAAAGATAATAGAATGGGGAGAAAGGAGAAAAATCCAATAATGAGATGTTTAAGTAGAAAAGTCCAGCAGTCATAAATATGCACCTGAACATAACTAGAAAATGGATGCTTCCTATTGGTTAGTAGCAGGAGGGAGTTGCATCCAATCACATGATAGCCTATTGTTACTTTGCCCCCTTGAGATAGACTCAATAATAGCAGTTAGCTGCCAATTACCTAACTCTCAGACATGCATGAGATTATGCTGTTAGAAGAACTACAGAACAAGACAAATTCCCAGCCCCTTTATCTAATATTGACCAAAGAAAAACTCAATTTTGTGAATTTGGACTGCTAAACATATTTGGAATTTGGACTGGCATGATGTGGATATTCTGATCCTGAGCTGATAGGTATTGGCAATTATATAATACAATTTATCAGAAGATTAGCTGATGATGTCTTCTCCCACTCATGTCCCAGTGTTCTCTGCTCCTTCAGTTTACCGTTGCTTTTTCTGGTCTGTAGCCACTTATTCAAACAAGGCCCCTGACTAATAACAATGTCACCACAATGAAAGAGAAAATAGTTGTAATGTTACCAACATTGTACAAGTTATTTAAGTTCCTTGTGGTAGCACGTATTTTTTGGAGTATAGGACGCTCCGGACTATAAGACACACCTACCTTTTTTGGTGAGGAAAACAAGAAAAAGGAATCTGCCTCTGCCTCTGCTTCCCAGCAATTTTGCCTCATTGCAGCAAACAGCAAATAGCCTGCTTTACTTTCATTTTCGTTTTCAGCATAGCTTGATTAGCACAAGAAAATAAAATCTGCTCCCAGCAATTTACCTCCTTGCAGCAAGCAGCAGAGGCCTGTGCAGCAATAGGCAATGGGAATCCCTGCAGCCTGAAACAGCTGAGAGTCTGGAGGCCGATCCAACAATCAATTTGTGCTAATTAGGCTGTGCTGAAGCTAAAACAGGTTGTTTCTTCTTGCTACTTGCTGCAAGGAGGTAAATTGCTGAGAGGCAGAGGCCAAAGGGTGGGGGCCAATGGGTGGGCAGAGCTACATTCGGTGTATAAGACACACCCAAATTTTCACCCCCTTTTAGGAGGGAAAAGGTGCGTCTTCCAAAAATACACTATATATTATATCAGCATTATGTGCTTGATTTATCAGCTCAGAGTCACTTAGGTGAGATAAGTGGTAGAAAAGTATGATGAAGGAATAAATAATCCATCTACTGGAGAACTACCACTTTTCCCAAAGAAAAAGTAATAGAATGAAAAAGCATACAATTTAAGGTCAGTAGTGGACAAAGCATGAAGTTTTTCACCAGATATTGTTTGAATCTCAGAGGCTGCTCATCAGGTAGAATGGGGGGAGTCCTGCCAGCAGGCTATTCACTCCATGGGATGATTACAACTTCAGGGTGCAGAATTCACAGAGAACAGAGGAGGCTAATGGTGCAGTAACCAAAGTGCTCATTTTACCTTCTGCTGTCCAAATGCTTGCTGGAATTTGTATACATAGGCACTTAAGTAGCTAGCCAGGCAGGCAGGATGGATAAATACACTGGTAGGAGCACTTAGGAGCACTTCAAAGTATAGTGCTAGCCTCCAACAACTAGCCATCTTTATTCACCCAAATACTTTTGAGCATAAAGTAGACCTTAGCCATTCCTTGGAAATAGAGAATGCTACCAATAGTTTATTAAGGAACAAATACTACTGTCCTTGCCTGGTTAGAAGAAAGGAGGTTTCAGTTTGACCATAGGAAAGTCGATAAAGGACTCAAGTTGTAGAGTAAGAAAACAAGGGACTTAGTTGGGACAAACAAGGAGAATGCACGGTGACTGGATCTAAACAAAAGAAAAGTATGCAAGGGAAGGGAAGGAAATTATTTACAACAGTGTAAGAGAGAGGTAGGATTGGAGTTAGGGTTCACAGAGTCATAACCAGCCTGCTGAAATTCTGGGTTATAAATCCTGCATACGCTTATTATCTATGTTGTGTGGAGTTACATATTTTTCAGTTTCAGTTGACTAGGAATTGTAGTGTAAGTATAGTGTAATGTAAGATCAGATTAGAGAAGAACGAAGGGGCTAGCAAAAGATTGGCCTAGACTGCAATATTTAATCAGAAACAGGAGTTAAAGTTCAGTGGGTGCTCAACATTTGCTCATCAAACAAGTGAGTTCTCAAGTGGTTTACTTGAGATTCTGTCTTAAGCCCTATGTTCTTCAATATTTGTATTAATTACTTGAATAAAGAAGTAGAGGAAATTTGCAGATGACCCAAAACTGGGATAGCAATATGGGATCATTCTGCGGGCATATCACACTTCAAAAGATCCAGGCACTAAACGGATTAAAAGACAGTTATCTGGCCTATCCATCCTATAATGGGTGCAGGCAAATGAAGTCCAGCAAAATTAAACACCAAGAAACTTACCAGGAGGTGGGTATCCCTTCTCAGGCAGTTTCCATTTTGCCTTTAACTTTTGGGATTTGTGTTTTCAACTCTGAGGCTGATAGAAACCAGAGTGAGGGCAGAAAATTACAAATGAAGTAAGGATCCAGATATATTTGAAATAAAATTTTGGAATTTATTATGAAGAGTCCTTCGCATGGGAAAATGTTTTTGTTTTGAATTTTAAAAAACATAAAAATTTGATTTTAAAAATTGGACATTTCGGGGAACTAAAGATTACAATTAAAGGAGAAGAATACCTAAACTCAATTTAATGAAATGCAATATTCTACATTGGACATAATGGATATTTTTGAAAAAAATATACTTAGAATATTAATAGTGTCAACAGAGACATCAACCTCTATGTAGAGACAGTGTCTAAAAATGTTATGGAAGAGGAACAGGTTTTACCTGACAAGTTCAAGTCTGAGTTGAAAGTGGATTTACAAATGACAAGTTACAAGAATGACATGGAAAACGATGTTTCCCTGGACATACAAAAACTGGTTGATTTTGTAATAATTAAAGGAATATATAAACAATAAATCAAGAGAATGACTTGGATAATTTTTCCATATTCAATTTACAAAAAAGGCTTGTTAAAATTTTGAAAACTCTTTTGAGAAGGGACAAAGAAAAATGGAGGGGGGAGAATCAAGTTCTGCAATGTTTTAATGGACTAAATGTCAACTCTGAATCTGACCTGGCCGAAGCCATCTTGGAGCTTCAGTGTTGCCACACTGAAGCAAGGGATAGGGAGAGCAGATTAGAGATAGCTGGGGTTGTGTAGTCAAAATAAAATACTTTCCCGTGGAAATGAAGGATGTTCTCACACCTGGCCAGAGGAAGGAGGAAGAATGTCACCAGACCTGCGGACACTGCCATGATTCTAAAGATTGTTAGGAGTAAGAGGAAAGAATATAAAGATGGCTTAATTGATCAAGATTAACATAAATATATTGTTATTTCTGGTAATCCTTAATGGACTTTCACTGACACCAGGACTGAAATGCAGACCGGTGCCAAGTGCCCAAAACATGGTCACAAGACCAGTAGGATGGCCACTGCAACTTTGAAACTGTGTTGTAAGTACCTTCTGGGAGTCCATCAGAATTTTGAATGGTTGCTAAGTGAATGATCATAAATTGAGGACTACCTGTAGTAAAAATTCAAATAACTAATTAATATAGAGACTGTTATCTGGGAGGAGTTTGACCCTGTGACTCCTGAGGACATGGACAGGATTTTGGGGAGGCTTAACACTACCACATTTACTGGACCCGTGTCCCTCCTGGTTGGTACTGGCCTCCCGGGAGGTTATACGAGGCTGGTTTCAGGAGATTACCAATGCTTCGCTGGGTGAGGGTGTCTTCCCAGCCGCCCTGAAAGAGGCGGTGGTGAGGCCCCTCCTCAAGAAGCCTTCCCTGGACCCGGCTGTTTTAGCTAATTATCATCCGTCTCCAACCTTCGCTTCGCGGCGAAGGTTGTCGAGAGTGTGGTGGCGAGGCAACTTCCTCGATTCCTGGATGAAGCTGTCTATCTAGATCCGTGCCAGTCGGGCTTCAGGGCGGGTTACAGCACAGAAACGGCATTGATCGCATTGGTTGATGATCTCTGGAGGGCTTGGGACAGGGGTTGCTCCTCTGTTCTGGTCCTCCTAGACCTCTCAGCGGCTTTTGATACCATCGATCATGGTATCATGCTGCGTCGGCTAGAGGGGTTGGGAGTGGGGGGCACCGTTTTTCTGTGGTTCTCCTCCTTCCTCTCTGACCATACGCAGTCTGTGTTGACGGGAGGGCAGAGGTCGACCTCGAGGTTCCTCACTTGTGGGGTGCCGCAGGGATTGGTTCTCTCGCCCCTCCTGTTTAACATTTATGTGAAGCCGCTGGGCGAGATCATCCATGGCTTTGGGGTGAAGTGTCAACTGTATGCCGATGACACGCAGTTGTACATTTCAACCCCAGGCCACCCCAACGATGCCCTTGACGTGATGTCCCGTTGCCTGGAGGCCGTGCGGATCTGGATGGGGAGTAACAGGCTCAGACTCAACCCCTCCAAGACTGAGTAGCTGTGGTTTCCGGCGTCCCGATATAGCCAGCTCACACGATCGCTGACTATTGGGGATGAGATCTTACCCCCCTCAGAGAGGGCTCGCAACTTGGGCGTCCTCCTGGACTCACGGCTGTCTTTGGATAATCATATGACGGCCGTGGCCAGGGGGGCTTTTTATCAGGTTTGCTTGATTTCCCAGTTGCGCCCCTTTCTGGATCAGGACGCCTTGCGCACAGTCACTCACGCCCTCGTCACTTCCCGTCTGGACTATTGTAACGCTCTCTACATGGGGCTCCCCTTGAGGAGCACCCGGAGGCTCCAACTGGTCCAGAATGCAGCCGTGCGAGTAATAACGGGGCGACCCGTCACTCCCATGTAACACCCCTCTTGCGCGAGCTGCACTGGCTCCTGGTGGTCTTCCGGGTGCGCTTCAAGGTGTTGGTTACCACCTTTAAAGCGCTCCATGGCTTAGGACCTGGTTATCTACAAGACCACATTTTGCCACCGATTGCCTCCCACCGACCAGTACGCTCACACATAGAGGGCCTCCTCAGGGTGCTGTCAGCCAAACAATGTAGACTGGCGATCCCCAGGGGGAGAGCTTTCTCTGTGGGGGCCCCTGCTCTCTGGAATGAATTACCCCTGGACATACGAAGGATCCCCGACCTCCGCGCCTTCCATCATGCAGTGAAGACCCTGTTATTCCAGCAAGCCACTCTGATGGGATAAATGATTTTAATTTGGTTTTAATGGGGTTTTAAAATTGGTTTTAAAATGAGAGTTTTAAATTCGGCCTATGATTTAATTATTTTAATCTGCTTTTAAATTCTATTTTGTACATTGTTTTATTATGTCTGTTCACCGCCCTGAGTCCTTCAGGAGAAGGGCGGTATATAAATTAAATTAAATTAAATTAAATTAAATTAAATTAAATTAAATTAAATTAAATTAAATTAAATTAAATTAAATTAAATTAAATTAAATTAAATTAAATTAAATTAATTAAATTAAATTAAATTAAATTAAATTAAATTAAATTAAATTAAATTAAATTAAATTAAATTAAAAAATTAAATTAAATTAAATTAAATTAAATTAAATTAAATTAAATTAAATTAAATTAAATTAGGCTAGTTACTTACTGAAAGAAGCGAACCATATCATTAAACAGCAAACAGAACAATATAACACCTTATTTTTTTATTTTATATCACACACAGTGGAATCAGTTACAGTGTTTAGGATGGAAAGCTTCTTAATTGACTAGCACTGTACTGATTATTCAGCACCACGTAACAAATTTTCCTTCAGGAAAATGAAGCCATGTTTTCAAAACTGAATTATCTCAAAGAGGAAGAAAAACACCAGTAGAAAAGTTGGGAAGTTATTTTTTAGCATAAAAAATATGAATGCATCAGAAAATAAATCGGCATTTACTGAAATAACTATAGTGTAAATACAGTGCAAGATTGATTTTTTTTCCTTCCAAAAATGGCCAGCAGACCTTGAGTACAAATGTCTATGATGAAACAATAGTTTTCAAAAAGCATACAGCATGCCTATCTTGCTCCCTGTAATTATGCAAGAACACAAACAAAAGCACACTAGGAACAGAATAGTAACACATAACTGCATCTCATCAGGGAGGTAACATAATTGCTCTAGGTCAGTTCAAGGGGAAAAGCATAGGGGAAGAAGCCACTACAGTGCCTTTGTTTTGTAAAGCTCAGAATACTTAAATGTGATTTTCCCCTGCAAACCTTGGTAATAAAAGCACGAGACAAAAAAGATTAACAGAAATATATTATTAGAAGGGCATTCAGATTCACAATGCAGAAACAGGTCCAAAGTGGCACATAATTTTTCTTTTAATGGGCAATGACAACAGAGAAATAGGGATTTGTTTAATTCTCTTTTAACTAAAGAAAATATGGTAACAACTTATTATCTCTCAGTAAAGAAAAAACACAACATCAAATGGAAAAACATAGGATCCAGTCTCAAATTTTCAAACTTGAGGAATTTGGGCTAAAAGCTATAAAGATATTTTAACCCTTAATTCCATATTTAGAATTGAAGGGAAATTGCTTTCCAAAGAAGAAAAATTGAAAGTCTGCTTTGAAGATCTTGACATAGTGGTATGAGTATCTACTTATCTTTTTCTAATCTTAATCCATTATCATTTTCATTCTAAATAATTGGGATTTTATATTTATATAAATGACCCCTTTCTTCCATACTCCTCTGCTCACACACTGGGGCCTGTCTCTTTATCTTTTATCATACAGCTTTTTTAGATTATCTTGCAAACCATGGCCTGTTCATTACAGGTAGTTTTTTAGTGATCACAATTGGAACTAGCAGCTGTCCATTAAGTGAAGCAGTCACTAAGTGGGAAATATTATTATTATTTAATATATATTATTAAATACATAATAATATTATATATATAATAAATAATATTGACCAACAGAGTGGTCAATGCCTGGAATGCTCTACCTGACTCCGTTGTTAAATCTTCAAACCCCCACAGCTTCAACCTTAAACTGTCTACCGTGGACCTCACCCCATTTCTAAGAGGTCCGTAAAGGGGGCGTGCATAAGCGCACCAGCGTGCCTACCGTCCCTGTCCTACTGTCTCCATTTATTCGTACTTGTTTCCTATGTTCATGTCCATGTTTATACTTATACCTGTTATCTTGTACTTGTGTATCTTGTACATATGACGGCCATGGCCAGGGGGGCCTTTTATCAGGTTCGCCTGATTCACCAGTTGCAGCCCTTTCTGGACCGGGACGCCTTGCGCACGGTCACTCACGCCCTTGTCACCTCCTGGCTGGACTATTGTAATGCTCTCTACATGGGGCTCCCCTTGAAGAGCACTCAGAGGCTCCAGCTGGTCCAGAATGCGGCCGCATGGGTGGTTATGGGCGCAACTCGTTGTGCCCACGTGACACCCCTCCTGCGCGAGCTGCACTGGCTCCCAGTGGTCTTCCGGGTGTGATTCAAGGTGCTGGTCACCACCTTTAAAGCGCTCCATGGCATAGGACCCGGGTACCTTCGAGACCGACTTCTGCCACCAATAGCCTCCCACAGGCCAGTTCGCTCCCACAGAGGGCCTCCTCAGGGTGCCATCGGCCAAGTTATGTCAGCTGGCGACACCCAGGGGGAGGGCCTTCTCTGTGGGTGCCCCAGCCCTGTGGAATGAACTGCCCCCGGAAATACGTAAGATCTCCGACCTCCGGGTATTTCGTTGCGCACTCAAGACCCTGTTGTTCCACCAGGCTGGGCTATCAACATAACAATTTTAAATTGGGTTTTAAATTTCTGGGGTTTTAAAATTTAGCCGAATTTATTTAATAATTTTAAACTATTTTAACTGATGTTGTTTTGTGTTTTTAATAGGCTGTACACCGCCCTGAGTCCTTCGGGAGAAGGGCAGTATAGAAATAAAAATATTATTATTATTATTATTATTATTATTATTATTATTATTATTATTATTATTATTATTATTATTATTATTATTTGACAAACAAACAAATAAATAAATACATAAATAAATAAGCCAACGATAGAGCTTTCCCTTTCCTCATTCCCCCATCCTTTTCAATGCTTACTTACCCAGACAGTGGAATAATTATCAAGAAAGGAAGTAATGTTTATATCATCATTTATTGGAGAAGAAGGGATTATGTATGTGAGAAAACAGGCCAGAAAAAAATCGCTTGGTTTTTTTTTCTTTTTTTCTCCCCTTGTAGTGAGGAGAGATTGAAGAACACAAATGGAAAGGGTGAGAGGGGAAAAACAATAATGATTTCTGTAGGCAATCTCTCCTGTGCCTGACTTGTTTCCTCCCATCCCCTTACAAAGCATAGAGATTATAGTGAAAGGAATTACAAGAGAGTAAGCAGGTACACAATGGGAAATGCATTGGATTGTTTGCGTAGCATGTTTGCAGCTGGCAGCTCCCAGCCTCAAACACACTTCTGTATTACTAATATTAAAGAATTAAAATTCAGTAGTTTTAGTTAATGATTTGGAGTTAGAAAATTAAAGCTTTAATTACATTAAATATTAATAAAGGTCAAGTTATCCAGTGAGATCCAGGACTTTAAAAAAAAGAGAAATTAATTCCATATTAAGATATATGAAGCAAATATGCAGTATGTAGCTAAGCAAAATCATGTACCTTCATGTCTAAAAAAAACAATCCTGGAGGATCTGAAAAGAACATGTATGGTTCACATGACTGACAGATTTAATTTGATTATTTTGGACCCAGACTTGGGAGTAACCTATAGTTACAAACACGCTGAAAAATATTACACTTGACATATAAAATCACTAAGATCTTGTGGCCAAGATATCTTGGCAATAGTCTCTTGTATGAAATTAAATTATTTCCAATCAGCTGGGGAGATCCTCTTAATTGTATATTTCATATATGACAGTTGAAGATCTGGGCATTCAAATAGAGATTAAAATGCTTCTGTTCTGAAACTCTGCTACTTCCTTGACACAAAAGATCCACTAAAACTGATCCCAGTATCTTCTTAGAAAGCCATATACATTTCTTTAAATAATTATTTTGCAATATGGGAGTCTTGAATTTCAACTCTGAGCATGAATAAATGAATTAGAAATCAAAAGAAATATGAACATTTACTTTATTTTGAACAAAAGATTTAATCAGGGCAATAATTAGAGCAGTAACACCCCAAATTAAGAAGTAAATTCAGTGGAAATGGACCTAATCACTTCAGCTAACATTAAGCCAGCTTTAACTGACAATCATATGTGGGGGGAAGAGGAAACAGTTGGAGTTCCTAAACTCATGCTGAAAATCAGGCAACTCTGCCATTGCCAACCAAGAGGAATCCAAGGACAAAGGATTAGCCCCAGACCCAATTAACTGCCACATTATGTTTAGAGTAGAAATTTTGATTAACATAGATCATAAATTTGGAAATAATAATTCAAGTTTTTGTTCCATAATGTAACTGCAGGAATCCATATTAAATAATCTACAACAGGCTTTGCTTGAACACATTGGGTAAAGAAAAGCCTGTCATGTTGCTTGGAAAAGTTTAATTTCAGCAGAAATTTGCCTTTGGTAAAAACTAGGACATTATTTGAGGTCTTGCCTTCTAGAATGTAAGGTGGTTTGTCCTATTATTTCTTGTAAATTAGAAACTATTTATGTTGATATAGTCTAAAATTATATTTACAATTTTTGGGGGAGAATCATTATCATCACAACTGTTGATTAGCACTCAGTTTGTAATCAGCTACTAACATGTTTCCTCGGAAAAAAAAAAAGACCCAACCAGAAAATAAGCCCTAGCATGATTTTTCAGGATGCTATAAGCCCTGCCCCCAAAATAAGTCCTAGTTAAGATCGTCAGCCAGACGGATGTATTTAGTAACGTATTTTCCCAAAAAATAAAACCTAACTAGAAAATAAGCCCTAATGTATCTTTTGGAGCAAAAATTAATATAAGACTCAGTCTTATTTTGGGGGGAAAACAGTATTTCCATTACAAATACAACCAGCAGCAAGGTAGATATTCAGTTACAATGGTGGTGCAATGGTGCATCATTAGAAGACCTGAAAGACCAGGTTAAGGATAGATTATTAGGAGAGAATATATATACATATATGTGATCACTAGGAATCCAAAATAACATGAAGGTACATAATCTATCCAGATTTCTCTCACAACAAATAATATTAACCCAAATACCCTCCACTTACATATTTAGATCCTGTTTCCTAAATGAAAAACTTTTAACATTTTCTCTACTAAATTTGTTGTTTTTGGCTTTTTTTCTAATAGATTCAAAAATAACTAATTCCCTTTTTTTTAATTTTTAACTATTTTTCTAATTTTTAATTTCATTTTGATCTTCTAAGAATTAGCTATTCCATAATTCTTTGGCCTATCTACCAAAAACATTGAGATACTATTTTGCAAGATGCTTTGTTTGCATTATATTTTTTTTCTTTTATCTATTGTAATCTTAATGCAATCTTAAATATGAACACTGGTTACCAAGAAACTACATGGAAGTAATTATTAAATTTCATTCTCTGAAAAAGAAACTAATTGCTACGTATCATTGCTGTACACCACGTTAAACCATTGGTTTCTTAAAATAAGCTAAAATAGCTGACATACAAATCATGCTATGCCACAAACCGTGTTTTAAGAACAATAGCTGTTAACACAAGAATGATATTCATTTTTTTACCATGATATATGCATTCAGTCACTCACACCTTCCACTTACATATATAGTGACCATATTTCCTTGAAAAAATAAAGGATAAACCTGAAAAAGGGCAAATCTGAAAGAAGTTCATAAGGATTAAAAAATATTCATGTTTATACATTATAAAGAGCAAAACAAAGGAAAACTTTACCAAAAAACCCATATTCTAATAAAATATCTAAAATCTAAATAGTATATGTAAGTTTATTTTAAAAATACAATTCAGTTTCCATATTTTTCACACGAATGTGAAAGATTGTGCATTAAGTGGTGAAGGTGATAGTTTGAAAGGAGAAAGTTAAATAGGAGTATTTGAATAATAAATAAATCTAAAGGACAGATTTCTGAAATAAAGGACTGTACTTTATAATAAAGGACATACAGTCACTACACTTATGTCACATATCCCCAATTAAAAATAGTATATCACCAATTCCTATTCTGATTGTTTAAATGTATGTTAACTATATATTCCCTAAAATGGATAAATATGAAGAAAAGTAATAGAAGGATGGCTTCACTTCTTCTGCAGTGTAGATAATTCTCAATTTATGACCACAATTATGACCAAAATCTCAATTGTTAAGCAAAGATGTCATTAAGTGTTCCCACATGATTGCTTCGTTCTATGACTGCAATCCCAGAATTCCTGGTTGTGGTCATTAAGTGATCTGGGTTGTTAAGAGGATGGAGCAAAAGGATTGCCTGTGGGGAGGCAATCTCAATTCCATGTGGAGCTGAGATTACCTCCTAGCATGTAGCCCTTCAGTCCTCTTTCAGCTCTGAGAGTCCCTCTTGGTGGGCAACCTTGGTGGGCAACCTTTTAGCTCCAAGATTTTCTCCCAGCAGGCAGCTATTTTGACCATGCCTCAGAGATGAAAGGGAATTCTCTTGGCAGATGGCAGCAGCTTGCAACCTTCCTTGCTGCTTCTTCATTGACTGTCTGGGGAAACCTACAGAGAAGACTGCAAATGGTGACCACGTGACTGCAGGAAAAGAGAAAAACAATTATAAGTGCAAACATTTTGCCAAGCGCCTAGATTATGATCATCTGACCTCAGGATGGAGGTGTAAGATTGTGCGACAGCAGAAGTGCCAAAGTCTTTCCGAGGCCGTTGTAATTCCAGAACATCATTAAACAGTCATAAATCAAAGATTACCTATATGACAGTAAACCTCTTTAAATGAGTTATCTGATTCTCCATAAGAGAACAGGAACAGAGCTATAGCTAAAGGAAAAAGTTATCAGGAATTTTATGAAATTTAAGACTGCAAACTGGCACTAACAATCACAACACAATTTCTTTATTATTGGCAATAAAACTAGCAATGCTCCTCAGGAAAACATACGATGAAATGTTAGATCTAAGAATAGCATGGAAATCTACCAAATTTAAGGGTTGAGTACTAAGGTAAAAAATTCCTGAATGTACAGAGAAATCACTGAGGAAGTCTCTAAAGCACAGGTGTCAAACTCACGGCATCATGTTGCCGTCACGTGATGTGGGGCGATGTTTTTTTCCCTTCACAGAGCTGGAATACGCATGGCTTGTGTGTGACGCATCCAGCTTGCAGGCTACCAGTTTGACACCCTTGCTCTAAAGGCATAAAAGAACACTTAGCAACAACAACGAGAACAAGATTTCCCCCTTCTTGGACAGAACATACAGGTAGCCCTTGACTTACGACCACAATCGAGCCCAAAATTTCTATTGTTAAGTAAGACATTTTTAAAGTGAATTTTGTCCCATTTTATTACCTTTCTTGCCACCGTTGTTAAGTGAATCACTGCAGTTGTTACATTAGTAATACAGTTGTGAAGTGAATCTGGCTTCCCCATTGACTTTGCTTGTCAGAAGGTCACAAAAGGTGATTACATGACTCCAGGATACCTCAACCATCATAAATATGAGTCAGTTGCCAAAAGTCTGAATTTTGATCACGTGACCATGGGGATGCTGCAATAGTCGTAAGTGTGAAAAATTGTCATAAGTCACTTTTTTCAGTGCCATTGTAACTTTGAACAGTCACTAAATGAACTGTTGCAAGTCAAGGACCACATGTGTCCCAGTCTTTTACAAAGTCACAGCAAACCTTGATTTATATTTGTAGCAGAAAAGCTGACTTCCACAAGCTTTGATGGAAAAGAAACAAATATCTGCCAAGATGCAAAATAAATAATAAATACTGTGAAGAAAATCATATTTTATATCTTGATCATGCTATTGAACAGCAGGTTAAAAAGAAGAAAAAGATAAACTACAAAAAATAAACTGCACAAGTTCTATATAGAAGAAAAGAAAAATGGAGTCATAAAATGTTTTCTTCTTATAATTTTCCTAAATGATTAACTAGTATAAGATAATTCCAATTCTAAATAAGCCATAATCAAATATATGCTGTTAGTTTTTGTTTTTTTTAATTTGATTTATATGCCGCCCTTCTTCTTGTAAGACTCAGGGCAGCTTACAATGCGCTAAGCAATAATAAGTTAGTAATAGAAATAGAAATATATACAGCATTTTTGAGAGATTTTGACTACATAAATCATATTTTAACACCAATGCGTGTGAGGTTAAACGAATAATATAACGAACTTATATAGAATAAAACAAAACTTGAGATATAATTTAATCTTTATGATTCTGTTGAAACTATAAGAACATTATTTTCTAATTGCTCTTGCACATGTGCTACAACTACCACCCTGTGTCATTTTGGAGTTGAAGTAAGAATGCTGGAAAGTCTTTGGAAATATAGTCTGTATATAAATTTATTCCAAACAATCTACAATGTGTGATCCTCTTGGTTCTAAATGTATGTAATTTGGAATAAATTTATATACAGACTGTATTTTCTGCCTTGGGGGATGGGGAAGCCAGATCTTCAATGCCTTATGGGAGTCTAGGAAGCTGGAGTCTCAGAGTGTGTTTTGGGGCAGGGGCTGCCATAGAAAAGGCATGCTTCCTACTTCCCATCAGATGGCAATATTTAGGGGAAGGGACCAGGAGCATGTCTACCCTATCTGATCTGATTAAAAAAAAATCTTATTTTAAGATTAAAACTGTAAATGTGAAAGTATAGTAGTGCATTTCCTTATCTATAGCACCTCTGTTTTGTTTGGAGTGTCAAAGAAAGGAAGACTGTGATTGTCAACTGTATATTGATACTTCAGCCCAAATCTCCAGATTTCTTTTCTAAAAATACTGACATGATATGAGATGGTATCATAGCCACCAGCATCACCTTTTGAGGCTAATCCTTTTGGATCAGTTATAGGGTAGATTAGAAATATGATTGATAAATAAATAAATAAATAAATAGCTATTGCTGAGCACATTGTAAGCCGCCCTGAGTCTTCGGAGAAGGGCGGCATATAAATCAAATTAAAATAAAAATAAATAAATAAATAAATAAATAAATAAATAAATAAATAAAGTCCATTTTAAAAAGCATTTATTTTTAAAATAAGTAATGTTTAAATTTATCTTATAAATCCTTTTAATCTTTAAGAAATAATCATTTTTTAAAAATTGATCACTCTGAATAACTCCCTAGTCACGTATATAGTTTTACATCTTCACTAAAGCCATATAATTTCTTCCAGCTCATTAAAAACCATATAGAGCTGTGATGTCATTAAATAAAACCATTATAAAATGTAATTTTAATTTAATTTCCCTTGTGGAATGTATATAATAGGAGGAAGGTTTAAAAAGGTGTGAAAAAGCACCCAGAGAAAAAAGCCTCATGATAAAATTTAATTAACTCTTTCATATTTCAACTAGATTTCAAGATCAGATTATTTTTTCATCATGTTTTCCTCCCTCCTTTATTATGCAGTCAAAGAAACCTGGGATATATTCTTGCCAAAAGGTGGTAAATGCAGCTTTAAAAAAGAAGGCAGTCCTCAGACTTCATAAAACAATTCTATTCATGTATTCGGCTATAGCTCTATGTTCAGTGTTCTTATCTGTGCATAATTGTATATAGAATTTAGGTCTAAAGCATTAATTATAATTACTTTCTGCTAAAATATCAGCAATTGGATGCCTATTTGCTCCACAATGAAGGCAATAATATCAGAGAATTGTCAAAGTTGTCTGTTTGTGTTATCCATGAGACTTAACCTTGTGATCATGCAAAAATTTACTGTACATTCTTCTTCTTGTGCCATATCCGTCATCAGACATTAGCGATTATGTTGGCAACCCTATTTTTGTCAACAGCCGCATGAAAAAGTGCTGCTGAGTTTTGTCCAAACCAGTCCCTTAGGTTTTGAAGCCATGATGTTCTTCTTCTGCCTGGACCTCATTTGCCTTCAATCTTTCCCTGGAGGATTAAGTGAAGGATGCCGTATTTTTCTGGGTGTCACATCATATGTATTTTAAAATATGGGTATTTTAAATTATGGGTATTAATTCAGCCAAATTTATTTAATTCATTTTATTCGATTTTAAATTTTGTATATCTATGTGTTTTATTTCATGGCTGTGCACCGCCCTGAGTCCTTCGGGAGTAGGGCGGTATAGAAATTCAATAAAATAAATAAATAAATAAATATGTCCAAAATATTCTAACTTTCGCTTTTTAATGGCTTTGATGATTTCCCTTTGCTTTCCCAGGCGGCTTGTCACTTCCTCATCTGTGATTTTGTTAACCCAGCTTATACGTAACAGCCATCTGTAAATCCACATTTCAAATGCTTCTAGTTTCTTCAAGTGGTTTTCTGTCAGAGACCAACTCTCTACTCCGTAGAGCAGGATAGAAAAGATGTAACATCTGACAAGCCTGATTTTCAGTCTTAGGCTTATGTCATGACTGCAGAAGACTTTTTTCATTTTGAAGAATGCTGTTCGAGCTTTCTCTATCCTTGTCTTTACTTCACTGATCATGTCCCAGCTTTGATGTAAATTAAAACTGAAGTACGTGATCCTTTCAACTTTTTCTAGTGGTATTCCTTCCAAATTTATCAGTGGTAAATTATTGTTTGCTGATGACCATGATCATGGTTTTTGCGGTATTAAGCTTCAAGCGATATTTTTCAGATATTTCTGAGACTCTGTTGATGAGGAAGGTCTTCATGCTTATTGGCAAGCAGAACTGTATCATCAACATACCTTAAATTGTTGATCTGAACACCGTTTACTTTGATGCCAACATCAATGTTTTCCAGTGCTTCATTGAAAATTGACATACTGTACATACTCTGTTACACTTAACTGATTGAAATTATTGCAAGCCCATTGCAAATAGCATCAGTGAGGACTACAGGTCCTAATTAGGACCTAATCCTATCCCATCCTAATTAGGAGTAGAATTTTTATTGCTAAGCGAGCCGTGTAAGACTACTATGACTGTACGACTTAGCCACTAAAGTTCCGGTAGACCTGGTTATCACTGTTATGCCATGATTGCATATCATTGGGAGAGGACCTCACACTTAATGTTCATCTCTGCCTCAGTTTTCCTCACCTGGCAGAGATTGTGGGATATGGGCAAATGGGAGGAATTGAAGTGCATTCTGGGGTCATAAATGTAGGCACACACTACCAAATGCCCAGAATTTGATCATGTGGCCATACGGTTGCTGCAACGTCTGTAACTTTGAAAACTAGTCATAAATATAATTCATTCAGTACCTTTGTAACTTCAAATGACTGCTGAACAAATCTCCTTAAGTAAGGTATTCATGAAGTGAAAATTCAAAAGGGTTCACAAACTTAAGTACCATTGTACTGGACATTTTCACCAGTTGGATGTCTACTGTATTCCTACAACACCCTTGTCAATTTTCTTAAGCTAGGTGACAGTCAAGCACCCAAGTTTAGACAGTGCAACGTATCAGAATTTACAATCTGAAGCCATAATTATGAAACCAAATACATACTCTACAGTCCATTACTCTCTCCACTACTAATAGACATAAGATTACGAATATCACAGGTTATATTTTGTTCCTTTGTTGTCCTCCAAAACTCTCAGTTGCTTTACCTACTTCCACAATAAATCTTGACAGAACTTTCATTAGTTCTCTGCACCTGAATGCAGGAAATTAAAGGTCATAGTGCATGCTCCTTAATTAAACCCAATTACTTTGTATTTTTCCTTCCAAATATTCATCCTCCCCTCGTGGAAATGTTTTTAAAAAGAATATAAATTCTCAATCCCTCCTTTCTAAGTCCACATTCAATGGGAGGTTCAGCACTGAACTTTCAGATAATTTCCCCTGTAGCAACTACAAAATGGTACTTTATGATCTTCAAAACACTGTGAACCTGCTTTTGAATTTCATGATCATGATCATTAATAGAGCTAAATATGTCCCTGAAATGCCTTTGGTAAAAGACTCTAGATTGCATTAATTAATCATTTAATTTTCTTTTGATTTCTCTTCTCCCATGGGCAATTCCTACACTTCAAAGGCATCTATATTATATTATTAGGACTATAGTTCATAGGGACACCACAAAATGTGATACAGGAACATAGAAAGGCAGATGTAATCTATTAGGATTGTGTAATTATAACAATTCTGCTATTTTGAGTTATGATTTTAAAATGAACTCTAATTTATAGCCAATCTTACTGCAACAGATCATATAAATTCCAAACAGTCAATTAAAGACATCTAAAGTAATTAATCTTTAGAACTCAGTGCATTAGTTAATTAATCAATTAGGAGTTTCCAAAGTACTCAGAATACCAAGTGTAAGAATAGCTGAATACATAGGACTAATTTGTAATTTGTTTTTAAAGGAAAAAAAGAAACATTAAATAACTCAGATGCATCAATCTACTACTAAATTAACAAAGAATGTTTTAAATGTTTATCTAAATGGTTTCACTCCACAGAAGAATAATAGCTGCAGGCCATAAAGATTCAGTTTGGTCTAGTAGTTAAGACACCAGGCTAGGCAACAGGAGAAAATGAGTTCAAGTCCTGCCTTAGCCATAAAAGACAGCTGGGTGACATTAGGCCAATCATTCTCTCTCAGCCCAATTTCACCTCATGGGGTTGTTGTGTGGAAGTAGGAGGAGGAAGGCATTTTGGATATGTTTGCAATCTTGTGTTATTTGTAAAACTTAAAGGTGGGATACATATTAAATACATAAAAAATAAACCCCATCTTTTATATAATTAAATCCACCCATTTGTGGGTTTTTTTGGAACTCTTTTCTGATCTGGATAGATGGCTACTGCCAGAGGTGGGATTCAGCTGGTTCGGACCGGTTCGGGCGAACCGGATGTTAATTTTAATCTGGTTTGCTGAACCAGTAGTTGCAAGGACTGGCTGACCCCGCCACCCTACTCTGCCCCTCCCAAGAGTCTCCACGCAGCCCATTTTGGATGCCAGGTTAAGTGCAGGGCCCATGTGGAGGCTCTGGGAGGGAAAAAAACGGGCCTACCAGAAATACCAGAAGTCAGGAAATGAGCCCGTTTCTGGCCTCCGGAGCCCAGCGGAGGCCGTTTTCGCCCTCCCAGAGACTCAAAAAAAGCCTCTGGAACCTGGGGAGGGCAAAAAAAGGGCCTACTGGAAGTACCAGCTCTTTTCTGGCCTCCGGAGGGTCTCCGAAGCCTGGGGGAGGCCATTTTGACCTCCCATAGGTTCGAGCAAAACCTCCAGAGCCTGGGGAGGGCAAACCCCACCGTGGTGCAGGAAGCCAACTAGACCACATCCCCATGGCCACGCCTACCCAGCAATCAGGCAGAGAACCGGTTGCTACAAATTTTCAACCCCAGCCCTGTCTACTGAGGAGAGGTCTTGCAGCAATTGGCTATCTTGTTTGGATTTGGAAGCTAAGCAAGTCTTTTTAATAGTTGGATAGCAGATGACTAGGGAATACCAGACTGTAGACTAGATTTATGATCTTTTTTTTTTTTTAATTTGATTTATATGCCGCCCTTCTCCGGAGACTCAGGGCGGCTTACAATGCGTTATGATCTGATGTACAGTCAGTCCTTGGCTATGTTTTTGCTGTTATAAGTGAGATTTTCCTCCTCCTTGTACCAATAATATAGTTAAATTGATTTCTATATATCCCATCTGGTGATGTCCAGGTCTATAAAGATTATTTCAGTTGCTTTAAGATTGTGTTAGCAATGAAGTAATAATTGGATTGGCAGAAAGTTATTCTTCTGCTTCATTTGTTTCCCAGATCACATAGTCCAAGCATACAGTGTTTTCCTTCTTGCTGTTTCCAACTTAGACATCCCAATCACCACACACAAGCAGCATAATTTCAAATTGGACTTGATTACTGAAGTTCTCTTCATCAATAGTTAGAACAGATATTTGGATAAACATATGAAAGAGTTGTCTGCATAGTCTAAATAGGATTTAATCATTAATTGCATTGTACCCAAATATCGTCTTTGCTATTAACGTTCCTGGCTGTGAAAGCAATACTATTCCTTCTTCATTTTTCATATCCTGAACAGTACAATAATCCTCAGTTTACAACCTTTTATTTAACAATGATATGGAATTATGACAAGATTGAAAAGGGTGCTCCATTAAATACTTCTAGCCATTTAAAATATTACACCATCTCTCTCCCGGCCATGTAATTTCAATCTCAATCAAGATGGGCAACCTCTTCGCACTTATGACCAGTTGCCAATTGCCCTGTGACCATGTAATCAACATTTGCAAACTTCTCTGCCAGCTTCCCTAGAAAGTAAATGGCAGGGAAGGTTGCAACTTCTCTCTCACCTCCGTGGGTTGGATGAAAGAGCTGCCTGCAAAGGAAAGCTGAACTGCTTCTGTGAGGAGCAGAAACAGAACTGAAATACTTCTGTTCCTACACTGCCAAAGGAGTTGCCTTTTGTGAATAAGAGCTGAACTCTTCTGGAGGGGCACAGGAATGGAACTGAATCTTCAGCATTTCAGCACCATTTCTATACCCCACTGAAGAGTTCTGTTCCACAGAGCTGAAAATCTTCAGCAGGCAATTCTTTCAGGGAGCCGAAATCTAAGGAAGAAGAAAGGCAACATGATAAGAGCACAGGGTGCCTCAGGGAAGTAGGGAAACCCTCTAGTCAGAGGCTGAAAATCCTGCTTGGATTTCAGCAAGGAAGACTTTCAGTTCCTGAGCAGAGGCAGCATAGGAGTGCAAAGTGCAGGAATTGCAATAATGGAGAGAAGCAGTCACATGGGCATCTTGCCTAATGATTGTTTCGCTCAATTGCCAAAATTCTGTTCCCAATTGTGGTTGCAAGTCATGAACTACCTGTTCTGACTAAAAATGTCCAATTCAATTCCAATTTGATGAGATCACCAAATTGTATAGTTTGTTTCATCTTTATTGTGTTGAACTTTCATGTGTTTCATGTTCCCTCTGTAATTCTGTCTTTGAAGGTTTTCTGCATGGCAACAGTGGCAAACAGGCATCCTTAAGGCTTCAATCAAGACAACAGATTCTCAACTGAGGGGCCTCTCATATCTGGTACTAGCATCATTTACTTTTTCTTGTCTATGTATATGATTTTCTAGTTAAATACAGGAAAAATTTACCATTGTGACAGTCCCACATTGTCGTTAAGTGATCATCTAGCTCTAGCACTGCTCCTGCCTGATAGGTGCTTGTTTCATTTGGGCAACTGGGATGACCTTTGGGTCTTGGGTGACTCTAGTAGGAGCATATATTTTTGCCCTGCATTTCCAACATTCTTCATTTATGGGATGACTATTTATAGACAACACCTTTAAATAACTTTTCTAATAAGAGGAAGACTAAACCGAGTTATATTTATAGTGTAAAACTCTTAGTATTTATATAAAATAAATCCCATCTTGAGGCATGAAAAAAAATCCAAAAATACTCTAATCCGATAACAGCATTTTTCAGGGAAACTGCATTCAATTTTGTGGGTCACATTATATAAGCAACATGTAATAATGTTTAAAATGATTTTTAATAAAACTGTCATTTCTTTATTTTACCAACTCATTTATCCAATAAAAATATATTTTAAGATAATATATAAAATTCCTTGACTTACACAAGTAAGAATATTATATTATTTCACTGGTAATTCAAGACAAGGGAGAAAATATATAGCAATTACAATTAGCAGCCATTCATAACCCCAATGAAAAAGTGAATTCCTCATAAAATGTTCAGGTACGTCTATCAGCCAAATTAGTTATTGTTAAATAATGGAAATATTGAGGTAATGTTTCAATGGACAGATCTGATGATAAATCTAGTCTGTTAACTTTTCTTGAACAGGTTTCTGAAAAGAAAAAAATAAATGTATAAGTAAAAGTAATAAATTATTATTTTACAAAGACCAGTGGGGTTTTATTGTTTCTATAAAAGAAAGGCACATTTTTATCAAACTTTTGTTATCAAAATAGGGACTATGTGCCATCAAGTCATCATTAATTCTTAATAACCACATAGATTTTCTCTATGATATGTCCCTAAACTGGTTCTTAAGGTCTTCCAACAGTGCACTCGTCACATAATAGTCCATCCAACTTGCTGATCATTGTCTTCTCTTTCCTTCCATCTTTTCCAGTATTACAGCCTTCTCCAGAGACCCAGGTCTTCATAATGTGTCTAATGTAGAATAATTTGAGCCTGGTCATTTGTGCCTTGAATGAGAACTCTGAGTTGATTATTCACTTGTTTGTATACCAGCACTATGTATTTTTTTGAAAGATAAAAGTAAAACAAAAAAATGCAAGTTCATGGCTGTGAATTCCATTATCTTAACTATACTTTATGGATCAAGTGTTACCTCCTATTTTCTTTTTAATCAGTCCCAATTCTGATATTTTAACATCACCTGCATAATTTTATGCATCTCTATTATATACTCTTATGTGCTAGTTTTCTAAAGTAAACTGTAAATATTGATGGTGTTGGCTTTCCTTCTTTGAACTTGATTTCCAAGTTTTAATAAATCTGATTCCACTCTATTAAATGAGTCTTACACAAATCTTAATCACTGTTTTTCCAAGGCATTATGGAGAGTAAAATATAATAATTTCCTTGTAAAGTATATGGGAGTTTAAAAATAATTTTCAGCCAATACCCTGTTGCTATTTTTGCCTTATATAATGGTTTTCCACTTAATCTAAGCCAAAATTGAGGTATTCCTACTGAAGAAAGCAACACTTGTTAATCATAAAGATGTTTTATAGGTAAATTATTTAAAAAATGAGAGTAGAGTAGAGTAGAATAGAAAATATTCAGATATATGTTTGCTTGCATTCTCAAGTATTTAAGCTTGCAAATAAATCTTGAATAATGTGTATGACTCACTTTGTTGTTAATGTTCATAACAAATGAATCAAAAAGCTTTGCACCTGGAACCAATTTTGATAGAAATTTTAGTTCCTGATCCTAGTCCAACACGGCTGGACCACATTGGCTCTGCAGCATCACTATCATGCAGAGTTCAAGTTTATTTATAAGTGGACTACATATTTAGAATAAGATATCCTCAGAAATATTGAATTTAAGAAGATTGATTCTGATATTGGAGACAGGCGCATTCTACTGTAAAATCCATTATAAGCATTTAATTTAGAGTATATCAAAGCTGACGTTTAAGATTAAGAAGTTATCACTGCTATAGCAATTTGCAGCTTAATTCTTTTCACTCTTGTTCCAAGCCACTTCCACAAAATACCTACTTTCCATTCATTTTGTGGGAAGATTCATCTACTTTCTCATATTTTCTTTTCTTTCCATAGTTACTCTTTGGCACCCCCCATCAAAATCTTTTTCACAAGATGTGTACTTGACATCACTAAACAATGGTCTGTCACTCATTCAGATCCTCTTATCCTCCTTATCTTCTCAATCTTTCATAACAATAAATTTAATCTTTCATAATAAATTACAACTCCATCATACTTTATATTCATTTCTCTGTTATGCATCTAAATGAATATTCTTATGGTTAAAATACATTTTCAAAACATGCCCTTTTCAAAGCAGATATTTAGCAAATAATCAATTGTACTTGTTCTTGGGTCTCTAAATGGCCTAGTTAATTTTGCTGTATTCTCTTTGACATTTATACTGCTTGCATGCTGCCCATTCCCTCTGTTTGTATGAAGCCAATATCCATCTACGTATGTTACTCCATTAAATAATTTTTAATTCCAGATCACCTGTACTGGAAATGTTGCACTATTTTTCCCCAAAACTCATCCTTTGTTCTCTTATTAACACTATAGGAGTATAACTATATTAACGCTCTAGGAACATCATTTTTTTTCCATTTCACTGGAAAAAAGTTGCCCAAAGTAGCCCCAAAACTCTGCTGTTTGCTCAACTGTTGTTATAGAGAATCGACTCCATGAAATATTACTTCCCTAAAAGACAAGTGGTAAGAGTTTTTTATAAGATTATTTTCCCTAAAAAAAAATGGTGAGTTTTTTATAAGATTTTACCTTGATTCATTACAGCTTTCATGATAATTTCTACAAACATGTTTTTCCATATTATTAATTCTTTAGTATAGTACATTCTATCACAATTAGTGCTGTTATTAAATGTTATACATTGTATTATTGGTTTTTATCTGCAGCTATTAACTTTAATTTTAATAATAAAATAGTTAAAATGACAGAAAGTTATCATGTATATAAATAAAGTCTAGAAATAATTGTCATCTGGAATTAAATAAAACAAAACCATCCAAGACTATTATACTGTTCAAGATATGTTCTAAGACAGAGACCCAGTTTGATCAAGCAGTCAAGGCAACAGGCTAGGAATTAGAAACTGTGAGTCCTAGGCACAAAGCTAACTGGGTGATGCTGGCTAGTCACTCTACCTTAGCTCTAGGAAGCAAGCAACAGCAAACCATTCTGAAATGTGCCAAGAAAATTGCAGAGATTAGTCCAGGCAGTCACCAGGACTGACTCAACACTGACTCAAAGACATAAAAAACAAAAAATGTCGTGGGATATAGACAAAACTTAGTTGTAATGAAACCCTTTTCACAAATGATCTATGATGGTTATTTCTGGCAATGCATACTAAATATAGAGGGGAAGTAGACTAAAAATTACATTTAAATTTGATTAAAACTAAAAAATAAAATACTTCTTTAAATAATAGAATATTGTTCAAGTATTATAAACATCTTTCTCCATATTAAAAATTAAAACTGAAATACAGGTTTTGCACAGGGTCTGAGGACTACATCAAAGGCATTTGAGGTCACATAGTAGGCTCAGGCTGCAAACTCTGCATTTCTAATTGTGTAATTTATCCTAAAGGTTATATATTCCAAAACTTAAGGGGAAAATGACTAATAATTGTATCCATATAGTACATTAACAAAGCTAGCAATGATACTTTCTATTAGAATAAATTATTCCTCTTTTATGTCCTGAAAATAGTTTCTAAATATACATGTTTATTGAGAGTTAAGTCCCATTCAGTACAGCTTACTTCCTGACAAATTTATATAGATTAGAGCTTAAATATTCAAAAACTTTTACGTATTATTTAGTCCAAAACCATACTATGTTAGAAATGTGCTTCAATCAATAATGCTGAAAATATTACTGATTTCCATGAAACTTGCTCGGAACTTATTCTGGTCATATTTCACTGGAAATTATATCTTTAAAAAGCATTTCACATTAAATAATGTAGTTTTACCTATTCTCATATTAAGAATCTGTCTTTTTATGTAGCAAAGCTATCAACTGGAGTCCTGAACTATTGAGAATTGATCCCAAATCTTCCAGAATTCCAGAATATGGATATATAGATTTGTGCTATTATGCAATTTCCATTTGGAAAATCAGAATTACTCCTTAATTCTGTAACCACTCAGCTTACAAGGTGATTTAAAGGTTTTGGAAGAATAACAAATACATTAATACTTTTAAAATTAATTATCCAAAGTATATTTAAAACACATTCTTTAGCTGTAAAGTATTAAATAAAAGTAGATTATTTTTTTTAAATAATAAGAACATATTTCATCCTTTGTTTGGGATTTGTATGCAAAACAGAAAACATAACACAACACACCCAAAAACCCCAATTGAGTAAAGTAAGGATAATCTAATACAGATCTTGAAAGTAGTACTTCCCAAGTTTTAATCTCAGATAGATGGTTTATAAGCATAGCAGGAACTTGGTAATTATTAGAGTGGGTCCCACTGGATATAAGGATATGTCAAACGCACAGAACTGAACTGTCAATCCCTTTCATTTAAAAAAATATGTTTAAACATTTAAATCAATAGAATTTTAAAGTTTAGACATGGACTGGATTTAGTTAAATGTATATAATGAAAGATTAACCAAAATCTTAATTCCATTAATTGTAATAGTTCTTCAGTTATAAAATATACAATAATACTCCATTAACAAAATGTTAATTTTAGAAAATAAAGTAGAACATGAAATATCTCCTTTTAAAAACATATATGGGATTTATCTATTCAATGAACCATTTAAGAATAATGCTGTAATGATTTCTGGAAATAATACAACTAAGCAAATTTTCAGAATTTTTTTAATCCAAATAAAACAAATCAATTTTCATACTATATAAATTTAGAAAACAGTCTATTTTAATGCTTTGTTTTTAAATTATATTCACTATTTATAGATTTACTTCTGCCTAAATATCTTGATAATTACAGCTGTGATATCAACAATAATATACAAATAGAAATAAACACATTTATAAATATGTTCACTTGTACTCACAAATTTGTATGAAAACTGTTTTAAGAAACTTAATTTTAATACATGACACATCACATCAATCATGTTTCAAAAATCAATCAGGAATAAAATAATTCAAGGCTTGATTGACGATATTTCATACATGTGCTACAGTAAATTATAAACTATTCCTCTTTTATGTACTGAAAAGAATATCTAAATATACATGTTTATTGACCATTAAAATCCATTTAGTTCACTGAAACTTACTTCCTGCCAAACAGTTACAGATTCCATCTTAAATATTCAAATCCATAGTTAAAATTACAATGAATCTAATTTAATCTATTGTTAACCAATAATTATTGTGGCACTTTTTCTTTTAGATATAGCAATTACAGCTACAGCCAGTAAAAACATTCTTCATCAAGTAATTAATTCTGCCACCATCCAAACACAAGAGAAGTAACTTTTTCTGTTCTACAATTTTTATCCAGAAATAATATAAAAAGAACACTGATCTCACACCTGTGTTATAAAAGGTTAATCCCCAAACTTCTGATGGGCAATAGTAGAAATCCCATCTTCAACACTGCTTGTTCCTTTTCAAGCACACAGTGGTTTCTTCCAATTGCATGTTCTGGTCTTTCCCACTGACAGTTAATAAATAGTGAAAGGAGAATGTAAGCCAGGAGAGGAGAAAATATAAAAAAGAAATGCTCTTCTTTAAGAAAATATTCTGATGTATTCTTGTTTCACAGAAGATCTCAGGATGCATCTTAGAAGGGGCTCCTTGGAAAGTTTTTTTAATAATAATATTTTATTATTGTAATTGTTATTTTATGATAATTAATAAGGAACTATCATTCCTAGTTTCCACTTTGACTTTTTAATCAATTTAAACATCATAGTTTTTAGCCTTTCAAAGTTAATAACTGCAGTGTTATGAAGATAGAAAAGGAAAATTTATATTCTTATTTCAAATTTTAAAGCATCCACCCAATTTTAAAAACAAATAAATCAATATCTTTTATCATACAAACTAATAGCATTCTTTTCTATATAGAATGTTTTCACTTTTAGAATCTTCATTTTTGCCCCACCTCCCATTTTGAAATCTTATACATACAACATTCAGATACCATATGCATTATCTTACATGTACAAAACAAACACTATGATAGCTTCTTTTTAAAAAAGGTTGCTTCCCAAGTCACTTATGAGCAAATTTAATATATCATCTTTTTTAAAAAATCCCAAGCGACTTTAATATCATTCTAAGTTTGAATACCAGAAACTTCTGTTTTTTTCCTCTATCCCAAGATGGTTTTCTTTTCCGAAGCTCAAGCCGAGAAAATAGACAAAAGAAGCCGATTCACTGAACCTTGCCAAGTCTTGCCTTTTTTCCCCTCTTTTCTTCAGCTTACACTACTCATCGCTCCCAGGATGGCAACCTTCCCAAGCAGTCTTGGCGGAGCTCCAGTCTGTGCTAACTTATCAGAAGTCCTTGTTTCTAATAGAAGTCCTTTGAAAATCAATATATTATGCATATACTCTGCACAATAATCGTTGTGCAGTATACCAACCATGATATCTGTAAGACAACTTGGCTGAATGAATGGGTGCTGCTGCCGGGATATGGTTTCTGACCAACGATGGTCAGAAACCATATCCTGGCAACAACTTCCATTCTCCTGCCAAACTCCAGTACAGACTTCATGGATTTTATATTGTAGGATAGTAACTTTTTTTTTCTTTACTCAGTAAGCCTGGGCAATTATAAGCAGCACTCAGCAATAAGAAATTTTCCTAGAAATGTCAGCAGAGAAGCTTTTCACATAGGAGGAGCTTCCTATTGCATAAACAACTCAAAACACTGTATTAAGATTTTCTTGACATCGGCTGATAGGATGGGACAGAATAGGATAGGACAACCGTTATTGTCACTTTTTTTCTATGAACACACTGGCACATATTAAAAAATGACATTCTGATGCCCGTTTTCAAAAGAAAATAAGCTGAAATGTTGAAAATCCACCGAGCTAACAGCACTATCCAGAATAGAATGCTTTATCCAAGTTTCTGTTGCAATGATAACAAAGCAGTTTCTCACCTGCCAGTTTGTTAGTAACTCTACCTTCCTGTACTCCATTTTAGGCTCTAAGGAGCACATTAGCAAGCAAAATAGATGGTAATGAACTCTATATGGATTAGCCTTTAGCCTAGTTGTTAGCCCTCCATGTTTGCCTCGTTTCCTCTTTCGATTATACTGCCACCTCCTCAGAAGATGCTCAGCACCAGAGGGAGATTTCCCTGCTGCAAAGGCTGCTGCTCCCACTGCCTCCGCCACCTAAAACTCTGAAAGTGCTCTGCCAAGTACTTTCAGAGATTGCAGTCGATCTCATACCCTCCACACAACCCACCGACACTTCTGCTGCTTGCACCTTCAACCGAAGCAGTCCGAAGCAACACACTCTCCAGAATAGCTTTACCAATAGTTCCTCTCTTGCAAAATATCACCAAATCCAATACAGAATGACAGTCATAACAATTTTGTAATACAATTCCGCTTTCTTGTCACAATTCCCAAAGAATCACTCAAACCGGATGGCACTTTCATCTCCAAAACCCCAACACTCTTGAGAGCCGAAGCAGCTGCAGCTAAGCAAGATGCCACCATTTTAGAAAAGAACACAAACCATGAAAATTTAGATTTTAATTTAAACTAACAACAATCTTAAATTCAAATTATATTTAAGTATTTTTCAAAATGAAGCCAATTTACAATATCAGCTGTCTGGTTAGGTTTTTATAACCAAAATAAAACACTTACATTATGACTTAATGCAATACAAAATATTTAACTGTTTATTCATGTAAGTCACTGTAAATTATGAATTATTATTTATTAAATGCGTCATGGCTACCTACTCCAAAAATACAGAATTAAAACAGTTAAAAACATAAAACAAGACAGCCTGGACTTTTAAAAATCATAAAAATAAAAGGATGACAGATGCGCCACAGACAAATTAACCCAGACTTAGGAGCAGAGCCAGGTCTTAAGGGCCTTCCAGAATACCAGGTAACTGGTCACTATTATGTATCTCTGGGAGGATATGCTACAGGGCAGGGTATGCTACAGATAAGGCATATTTCATGGTCCCATAATATATCATGAATTGAGGGGACCTGTAGTGTACCCATTCTGCCCAAACATAGCAGGCAGGTAGAAACAACTGAAGATAGGTAATCCCTCAAATAACCAACCCCTATGCTATTATATAGTAATATGTAATACCATGTTATAGTAATGTGAGCAGAATAATGTAATGCATGAATATAACCATAGTGTTTTATTCAATACAAGTAGTCCTCAACTTACAACCACAATTGGGACCATAACCTTGGTTGCTGAGTGAAGTGGTTAATAAGCAAGTTGTTAAGCAACAAAGGGAAAGATGCCTTGTAAAGGAATTTTACAAGGAAATGAAATCTGGGTCTTCACAATCCTCACTTCCTTTCTTCAGCCCAGTTCATTTACCCTTGCCACTGCTCCCTATTTACAAAGGGCCATAGCAGCATAGCCTAGGGTTGTCTACTCAGCCCCTTGCATCTGCTCCGATTGGGCAGGTCTCTGTGGGGACAGAAGAAAGCCTGACCATACTGCATCTAGAGAAGTAGAGAAGGGACGTTGGTCTTACCGTGATACGTTCCTTCTCGTAGTGTAAAATGGGAGGTGCCAGTCTGGGTATTCCTTGCTCTAGCTCTATGTCCTGAGCTGAAAAGTTCTGAAGATCCGCCTCCCTGGTGACGTCTCTTCAGTTTTTGCCAGCGAAGCCAAAGCGAATGGTATGCAGTCTGAAAGATAGAAACAACATGCTCCACCAGGGGAGCCGGCCCAGGCAGCCACAGACAGGGTGGGGCTGGCACCTCCCATTTTACACTACGAGAAGGAACGTATCACGGTAAGACCAACGTCCCTTCTCCATAGTGTAGAAATGGGAGGTGCCAGTCTGGGATATACCAAAGACCGGCCAGCCCTAAGGGAGGGAACTGTCCTGGGCCGACGACCCCGGATCTTCATGAACCCGCTGCAGTACTCTTCTCCCAAATGCTGCTTCCGCCGAAGCAAAGGAGTCAAGTCTATAGTGACGGATGAAGGGAGTGGGAGTAGTCCACGTGGCCGCCCTACAGATGTCATCCACTGACGCCTGAGTAGACCAGGCCGCAGTTGTGGCAGCACTGCGGGTGGAGTGGGCCGTTATCCCCTGAGGCACTGGGAGAGCCTGAAGCTCATATGCCGAAGAGATGCACGTCCTAAGCCAGCGCCCCACCGTGGAAGAGGTCACCCTGTGGCCAAGAGTCGACGGCTGAAAAGAGACAAAAAGAGCCTCCGTCTTTCGGAAAGAAGAGGTCCTAAAAATGTAAATACGGAGGGCCCTCCTCACATCCAAGGTGTGCCAGGTCTGCTCCAAGGCGTGCCTAGGCCGAGGACAGAAGTCTGGCAGGATCAACTCCTGTGCTCGGTGAAACAAGGAGTTGACCTTAGGAAGGAAGGCAGGGTCCAGCCGCAGAACCACCCTGTTGGGGTGAAAAATACACAGGTCTTTCCGCACCGATAAAGCCGCCAACTCCGAGATCCGTCGGGCAGACGTGACGGCCACAAGGAAAGCTACTTTACACGATAGGAGACGGAGACTAGCCTCCCTCAATGGTTCGAAAGGTGCCTTTGTTAACACCTGAAGGACCTTAGCGAGGTCCCAAGTGGGAAAACGGTGAATAGGCGGTGGTTTTAAATTAGCCGCCCCACGCAGAAAAATCTTCACCCTTGGATGGTTAGCGAGGGAACCCCACTTCCCAAGTGTCAAGACAGTGCCTAGCGCAGCCACCTGTCGCCGTAGAGTGTTAGTGGAAAGTCCCATGTCCAACCCGTCCTGAAGGAACTCGAGCACCTCCACCACGGATGCTGAAGTTGGACTCAAATGTCTAGAGGCACACCACACCGCAAACCTGTTCCATGTGGCCTCGTAAATGCGCGTGGTGGAGGGCCGCCTGGCCGCCTGCATCGTCCTGATGACCCTGGCCGGAAAGTTCTCCCTCCTCAAGAGCCCCCGCTCAACCTCCACACGGCTAACTGTAGTCTCTGCGGCTCCGGGTGCAGCACCGGACCTTGGCTGAGGGTGACTCTGTCCGGGGGAATCCGCCAGGGCCTGGCGACCGACAGGTCGACGAGGTCGGCGAACCAAGGCCACCTGGGCCAATGCGGGGCCACTAACACCATCTCCGCCCCCTCCAACAACAACTTCCGAATGACGGCTGGGATCAAGGGTAGGGGAGGGAAGGCATAAAGGAGGCCCCTGGGCCACAGGGTCCGCAGAGCGTCCACCCCCGCCGCTCCCAGGGCTGGAAAGCGGGAGAAGAAAAGAGGAAGTTGTGAGTTCGCTGGAGAGGCAAAGAGGTCCACTACCGGGCGACTGAACCGGTCGACAATCTCCGCAAAGAGGTCGGGATGGAGCCTCCATTCCGAGGGGTCCACAGTAGCTCGGCTCAGCCAGTCGGCCTCGACATTGTCCGTCCCGGCGATGTGGTCCGCTGACAGAGACAAAAGGTGAGTCTCTGCCCAAAGGCAAAGGGCCTCCGCCTCTCGCATGAGAGTCTGGGAACGAGTTCCCCCTTGCCTGTTGATATGGGCTTTCGTTGTTGTATTGTCCGTGAGAAGGAGCACATGCTGCCCCCTCACCTGCGGCAGAAAGGTCTGGAGAGACAGACGGGCAGCTCGGAGTTCCAGCCAATTGATCTGGTGAGACATTTCGAGGCGTGACCAGCGGCCCTGGGCCACCTGGGATCCGCAATGACCCCCCCAGCCCAGAAGACTGGCATCTGACGTTACTACCACCCTGTGAGGCTCCCTGAAGTAACACCCCTTCTGGATGGCCTCTGACGTCCACCAGGTCAGGGAACGCAGAACCCGTAACGGAACTTGAACTCTGATCTTATACGAGCTCGTCCCTGCCTTCTGAAAGGGAAGCAAGAACCACTGTAGTGGTCTTGCATGGAACCTGGCCCAGGGAACAATGTTCAGACAAGATATCATTTTCCCCAGCAGGTGGGATAGTTGGTCTACTCGAACTGTCTGGGACCCCTGAAGGGAATGAATCAGTGCCCTTATACTGTCCTGTCTGTCCGGGGACAGGAAAACCTGCCCCGCTTGCGTGTCTATCAGGGCTCCTAGGTGCACTAACCTTGTGGAAGGTATCAGATGACACTTTGCCAGATTCACCGAGAACCCATGGTCCCTCAATACCTGTATTGTAGTGGCCAAGTCCTGTTCCGCTCGCTGCTGGGAGGACGCTTGTAAGAGCAGATCGTCGAGGTAGCATTGAATTCTGATGGGAAGAGACCTGAGATACGCCGCCAAGACAGAAAGAACCTTGGTAAACGTCCGGGGGGCGGAAGCCAGCCCGAACGGCAGGGCAAGATATTGGTAGTGACGGCCTGAATAGCAAAACCTCAGGTATTGACGATGCTCCGGCCGAATTGGTATGTGGAGGTATGCTTCGGTCAAATCGATGGAGGCTAGGAAGTCTCCCTCCCTGATTCCCGCCAAGATGGAATACAGGGAGTGCATTTTGAACCTCCGGTAAACGAGAAACTCGTTCAGACCTCTTAAATTTAGAATTGCCCTCCACCCCCCCGAGGCCTTTGGGATGACAAATAGGATGGAATAGAACCCGCACCCCCTCTGCCCCAGTGGAACTGGCTGAATGGCCCGAATATCCAGCAAATGCTGGATAGCCGATTCCATGAGTCCCCGTCTGAACGGGTCTCCAGAAACGGGGCAGGGGAGGAAACGCCTCGGAGGAGGTGAAAGGAATTCGAGGGAGAGCCCTGCTCTTACTGTCTCCCTCACCCAATTGTCTGTTGTTAGGTCGTCCCAGCGGTCTGCAAACAGGCTGAGCCTGCCTCCAAGAGGGTCCAAAGACGGACAGTCACTTAGATCTCCTGGCCCCTCTGCCCCCAGAGCCCCTGAAGGGCTTGTTGGATGCCTGTTGGCGACCCCGGGGGAAGGCTGATCTATCTGCCTGGTAAGTAGGTCTAGAGAAGTGAAAGGGCCGTTGCTGACGGGGAAAGCTTGGCCCGGCTCCCCCCTGACGGAAGGAGGGCCGCCTATAGTAAGGGGAGGAACGGAAATCCGATCGCCTGCTCTGGGACGGGAGGACCTTCCTCTTATCCCTCGTTTCAATGAGTAGAGGATCTAAGGCTTGGCCAAAGAGAAACCCCCCCTCAAAGGGAGCTGAAGCTAACTTCCACTTATTCTTCCCGTCCATTCGCCAATGACGCAGCCAAAGCATACGTCTAGCAGTGACTGACGAGACCATGGCTCTGGTGGAGAACCTGGCAGCGGCCAAGGTAGCATCCGCCGTGTATTCCGCTGCAGCTAAAATCTTAGAAAGGTCCTGGTGTGCCTGAACATCATCTGGTGCCAAATGGCCTTGTAGCTGGCGGAGCCATCTGACCGACGCTCTGGTGAGGAAAGATGCTGCCGAAGAGGCTCTTACAGCCCAGGCATCCGCCTGGTGCGCGCGACGAAGTGCCGTCTCCTCTCGCCTATCTTCTGCCTTTAAGGCGTCCTCTGCATCAGGTGGTAAAACAGAAGAAGAGGTGAGAGCCGCTACCGGAGCATCCACCTTTGGAACCTCCAACAAGGCAAGCATGTCCGCATCCACCGTAAACAACTGGTTGTCCAGCCCTGAGGCCCGGGAGGGTAGAGCTGGGGCCGCCCACTGTCTACGGATCATGTCCAGAAACATTTCCGGAATGGGAATGGTATCTGCCTCCACCGCCTGCTCTGTGAAAAGATAATCATCCTGCTCTCCAGTACCCGAGGTACCAGAGAGTGCTGGGTCAGGGCCCAATCGAGCAGTGGCCCTGGCCTTTGTCAGAAGTGGCTTCAAAAGGGCGGGGTTAAATAAGCCCTTGGGCTTATTTAAGGCCATAAGCTGGCCTGGGTGGTTGCACCTGATCCCCATCCGAAATCTCTCCCTCTTCCAAACAGTCTTCTGCATAGTCAACTAGTTCAGAGGGAGAAGGGGAGACCTGCCCATGGAAATCCTCAGAAGGGGCAATAAAGCCCTGGGACTCCACCTCAGGTCTAAGGGCATACATTTGTGCAAACATCTGTGACTGAAGCTGCATCCCTTCTACAATGCCCTGCCTAATTGCCTGCTCCACCCAGGACTTCATGGAATTCTGAGCATCCAGTTCCCCCCCCCATCCTGACGAAGGCCAGCCGCCGTGGGGGTAAATGTGGCTTCAGGGCGATTAATGGTCCCAGAAGGCCCTGGACGCTGATGGGGCTCGTCCTGTATCTCTGGAGACCATGCCCTGGATGGCCCAGCCAAGGTGGGAGAATGGACAGTCTGAGGGACAGGATCTTCCACAGTCTGAACTGAAGTCTGAAGCGCAGGCACAGTGGCTTGAGGTGTGTCAGCAGCCGTATTAATGGCAGCAGCCCTTGCAAATTCTCTGTCCAAGGCACATTGTCTAACTTGAGCTGTCTTTTCCTCAGCCTTGGAACGCCCGGGGCGAGCTCTAGCCTTGGCCTTAATTTTATTAGTTGCAGCAATGCTGGCAGTTCGAGGCCTAGAAGCCCTGCCCCTGTCAGGTAGAGGAGACCAGGAGCCCTCAGCAGAGAAGGAAGATTGCCTGTCAGCATCCCCCATGATATAAGTCAGTTGTCAATCACAGGGAAACCAAAATCCAAAGACTCTGCAAATAGATAACAAAAGAGAGAGAATATATATATATATATATATATATATATATATATATATATATATATATATATATAATTATACAGGCCTTGAATGAAAAACAAAATGGCTCCCAGGTCTCAAAATGGCCGCTCTTCAACTGCCACAGTATAAATAAAGGCCCTCTTTGAAAATTAGAATCAGTATCAGGTCAGGCTGGCCAGCAAACCCGCAGATATAAATTACACTGGTTAGAGATCCACGCTCTTCACTGCTTCACAAGTGTAAAAGCAGCAGCGCTGTGCCCAAAGGTTGCCAGGGGATCAAAGCCGCCTGGACTAAGTAGCGCCAAGAATGCACGGGGACGAAAGCCGCCGCGACTTACAAGCCGCCATTACTAACAAAGGCGCAGCGTGGCCCTAGCGCCATGCCCAGACTCTTCAGCCATCGCCACTTTCATTGAAACTGCCACATTCAAAATAGCCAGTTCCCAGGCTAAGAATCCGGCTTGCAAGGCTGCAGCAAGCTTCGCAAGGCAAAGAAGCAAGAAAAAACGCCGCTCCGCTTCACAGCTGACGAGCGGTGATCAAAAGGGATGCCGCGGCAGCCAAAATGGCGCGCGCGGCTCCCGCAGCTGTTTGGGAAGCCTGGGAGGCTTCCGAAGAGGATCTGGAGGGACCGGGGCGAAAGCCAGCCGGCTAGCCCCTCACAGCCGCCCACAAGATAGGGGAGGTTGGGGGAGAACAACAGCCACCCCCCCCCCCCGCTCGATCCAGAACCGGAGAGCGCCCCTTTGACCAATACCTGGTAATCCAGCAAAGGAGAGGCTGAGAAGAAAACAGAAACAAAATCCAAAAGAAAGAAAAATAAAGAAAATCCAGGGAATTTATTATCACTATTTTGGCTAGCTCAAAGCTCAGGAGCTAAAAATTGCAGCCAGAGCTGTGCTGAGCTGAAAAAAACTGGAGAGACGTCACCAGGGAGGCGGATCTTCAGAACTTTTCAGCTCAGGACATAGAGCTAGAGCAAGGAATACCCAGACTGGCACCTCCCATTTCTACACTATGGAGAATTCCTCAGTATTCATAGTATCCTCCCAAGATTATTCCTCCTGCTGTACCCTTTCCAGTCAATAATGAAGTACTCAAGATGACTCAATACTGATGGAAGTCCAGGATCTATCTGACCTCATGTTTCTTCAAGTTGTCTATCAACAATGATGGAGATAAGGCAGCACTGTTATGTGCCTGGTGTGCTGGCACATTTAGGACCAAGAATGGAAGTGAATGATAGGATGGAGCAAACAGATGAGTGGAGCTGGGCTTATAGGGACAAATTTGATCTGTGCTCCACACGATTTCATGTCTCAGATTAGATTGATTACAAAATCATAGGGCAGGTAGAGGGACCCAGAACTCCAAAAATTGTCCATATCTATCAGTTCATCTTTCATTTTTATAAAATAACTGTTGACAAACAACTTTTATGAACAATCCATTGCTGCAAACCAGCAGCAAAGATTTCTTCTTTCAGCATTAAATGATAATTCTTTAAACTATCCTCCATGTCAAGAAATCCACAGTTCTTGAAGTTTCGATAGATTCCAAAACTGAGGATACAGGCAAGAAAGCATACACTTGTTTAGCAGATAATGATTGCCTAAGAATCATATTAACAACTGATAGTCACACTGGACTCAGTCATAAAGAATCCAATATTTTATATGTGGTAAAATCAAAGAGTCATACAGTTATTATAATTCAATGTAAACCACAAATTAAACGAATGACTTGAATGCAACTTAATTGTTAAGCAGCATCAGTTTTATTCACAACAGACATTACACTAAAATTGATAAGAAGTTTCCCGTAACAGGGATTAAGAAATTATTATTTGATGTAATTCCTGTTACATGAGAAGTAGACACCATAGAGACTTAATTAAAAGAAGCAAACCCAGAAGCCATTGTGCACAAGATATAATGTAATCTCTAGTATGCTGTTTTATTAATAACGTTACTAAAGCTCTTAGCATGGCTTGATATGCCACATCAACATTTCATCACCCAGTTATAACACATGAAACACTATCCTTTTAAAAAATGTAATCATATTTGGGAAATAGGTATAGATGACTGCAAGATTTTTTTCTCACTTTGGCATTTAGTGTCACTTCATTCATGAGTAAGTATTTTCAATAATATTTTTAAGATGCTGCTTTTGCCAGCAGTTTTAAATTCTCAATGCATTATCAGTTTGCAGGAGGAATATAAAACTGTACCTGGGTTTAGATACACATTGCATAACTCTATTTTGGTTTATTGTGCTTTGCCAGATGCAGTTGCTGTCTTAAGTGTTCAATACTCCACCAAATGCAATTTACTTGAATAAATTAGTTAAACAAATTGCAAATTAGCCTGCGATACGAACGTAGCCAACATTACATAGGATTCCTCACTAAGCGTTGACAAAGTTCATATAGAATCTACTGCATGTGAATGTTGAAACGAGATGAATGCCCCTGCAGTCGGCAAAAACTAATGGAGTAAAATCCACAGGGACTCCCATATGAATGTTATTAAAAATTATTTAATGTGCAATGCCATTGTCTAAGAAATATAGAGAAAATACTTAAAATTATCTTTGCCATTGAGTTCATGAATCCACAAATATTTGGATTCAAAAACAAGCTGTTGTATATTTAATCAATTCACAAAAGAGGAAATTCTAGCATATAAATTGCATTGCTGACCTCCAAAATACAATGCCCAACTGTCAGAAAGTGAAATCCAAATAGTATCTACTTCAGAGTCTCCAAACCAATATATCTACAGTAAATATTCAGCAGTCCCTTCAATTCACCCACTTTCCAGGATTTTTTAAAAAATGTTCTGTAAAAATAGAATAAATTCTCAGTCCAACACAGTTGAGAGGACTGTTTGTTTTTTCTAGATCTCAACAGTGGGAAAATAAAATCCATCTCCATCTTTGCTAAAGTTAATGAAAAATCGAAGTGCTATATATATATATATATATATATATATATATATATATATATATATATATATATATGTATATATATTCTTTTTTATAACTTTCTTGCTCTTAAGGAAGAAAGACTGTAAAAAACAAATAAAACTACATGATATTTTCTTTCAGCAAACTGTACTCTGATTACAAAGCCATCATAAATCTTCTCAGAGAAGAAATCCAGCTTCAGAATTTCAGTATAATGCAAACAGCAATGTAAGAGGACCTAATAAGCAACTTTTCAAGAACTGCAGGAATTGAACTGGAACAGAATCTTCTAAATGAGAAAGGCTTACCAATGAATACTGCAAGATAATAAGAATGTGCCAGATATCCAGGTAATATTACCTCAGAAATTGTAGCTTTTAAGTATGTGCTTTGACATGTTGCTTTCTTTAAAGCTTTTATATTAAGAAATTCCAAGTGCCAGTCATAAATTCTCTTTGCACTATTAATCCATAAAAATATATTTTATTTTCAACAAAAGAATGTAATGTAAAGATTGAGTGCATATGAATGAAATCTTTTAAAGATTTTTTTTAACCATTTATGTTTCATACAATATAAATGCTAGAAGGCAGTGAACTGATTCAGGGACTGTATTAGTTACAATGCGGTTTACTGTACTCATAATGCATTATATGAACCCATCCACTGTATTTGTAAACTATGATTTAACATGTGTGAATCAAGCCAACTGTGGTTTTCTTGAACAAATTTCATTAAGAAAACCAGCTAAGTGTGATGTATGGAGCTAGCCAATTTATTGGCAATCTAGTCCTAAACGTATAGATATAAAAGGCTCAGAAAGCTTTAGAAAAAAATTATCCTAAAGGACAGGACATCTCCACTTGGTAGTTACTACAGATGAATTGTAGTGTTTATTACATGCACTGCATAAGGCCTCACTTCATTTCACATTCACTTCTATTTCCCACTTAAAACTGAAAGGATTACTGGGGATAAAATAAATGTGCCCTAGAGAATATGCCCAAAATTTCTGTTACTAAGCAAGACAGTTAGGTGAGTTTAGCCCATTTTACGACCTTTCTTGCCACAGTTATTAAGTGAATCACTGTAGTTACATTTATAACATGGTTAAGTCAGTGATGAAATCCAAAATTTTTTACTACGGTTCTGTGGGCATGACTTGGTGGGCATGGTGTGGCTTGGTGGGCATGGCTTGGTGGGCGTGGCAGGGGAAGGATACTGCAAAATCCCCATTCTCTCCCCACTCCTGGGGGAAGGACATTGCAAAATCTCCATCCCCACCCCACTCTGGGGCCAGCCAGAGGTGGTATTTGCCGGTTCTCCGAACTATTCAAAATTTCCACTACTGGTTCTCCAAACTGCTCAAAATTTCCACTACCGGTTCTCTAGAACCTGTCAGAACCTGCTGGATTTCACCCCTGGGTTAAGTGAATCTGGCTTTCCCATTGTTTTTGCTTGTCAGAGTGATCACAATAGCCCCGGGATTCTGCAATCTTCATAAATACATGCCAGCTGTCAAGCATCCAAATTTTGATCATATGACCATGGGGATGCTGCAACAGTCATGAGTGAGTTAGGTCACTTTTTTCAGTGCTGTTCTAACTTTGAATGGTCATTAAACAAATGGTTGTAAATTAAGGACTACCTGTATGCATTTTCTCCCTTGACCTACCAGAAAATGTGCAATAAAAGAAACTTTCCTAGCCTAGATTCATAACCTAACCTAACCCAACCCAGCCCAGCCCAGCCTAGTCTAGCCTAGATTCATTCTTAAACAGTATCTTAAAACATTCATCAAGCATATTGTATTGAATTCCCTATCTACGTGCCCTGTTGGCTTTGGCAATGCTAACCAAAGAAGCAGGAACATGTCGTTAGTATGCCGGTAGTAAGCAGATATAAAATGCAATTAAGAACAATATAGTTACAGAAATAAGAGGAATAATAAAAAATATTTCAAGAACCCTACAGTATTGGATACACAACTGGAGAACATAAAATGCCCTTCTAATAGACTTTATACTAGTTTATTTTCCTATGTCTGTAATAGCAAAATCTTGAGCTGAAATTGACTGCTAAAATCTCTACCTGCTGATTTCTGCGGGTTGAAGCTTGTTACTGTGTTAAAAGCAGGCCAGGTGCTTTTTTTTCCTCATTGTTTTTGTCTAAACACTTGACATTTCAAGCAAATTAAAAACATTCACTATGAAAATAAAAAACCCCTTAGCAATAATATTAAATCAAAGCTGGTAACAAATGAATAAATCATTTACTGCAAAGTCAAAAATAGCATATTAATAAAAGCACAAACCAAACGCAATAGGCAAGCTAACCAAGCCTACACGCACGAATAAGCATGCGCAATGGACTGAATGGCTTGGCTTTTCCGGAGCAGTCACGCCACATTCAGCCTCACACTTGAAGGCATGCTCAGGCGCATGCGTCAAGCCCTACTCGGACGAAAGAAAGCAAGCGTACGCCCTCCAGGCTTCAAAAAGCTCGTCGACGTTTTCCCCGTCAACTGCTTTCTCAAAGCGCATGCGCAGGGAACTGCCTCACGCCAACAGTTAAGATTAATTAGTGTTTTCTTTCTCCTTCTGCCTACCCGGAATACGGACGAGGCTCTGGTCTCTGCCAGGCAAAGCTGCTTCTTTGCTGGGGATTTTTAGGAAAACCGAAGAGGCTTCTCCCATGGTGGCGAAAGTACGGAAGAGACGGCAGGCAGTAGCAGCAAAAAGCATTTGCCCCTCCCGCCTTCTTGTAAGCCCCCAAGGGCAAAAAGGAGGAAGAGGCGGTAACGAACTTGCCTGGTGGCTTGCGTAAATGCCGAGCTCGAGACTTGGAGCACGTGGCCAGCAATCCGCGCGGGAGAGAAATAGACGGGAGCCCGTCCAGGCACCGGCACTGCACTGTTGTTGCCTCTGATGATCCTGCTGCTGGTTATGTGTAACTTTCGTTTGACTCATAGGCAATATTTACAACGGGATCTCTGGCCCATAGGAAGATATAGGAAAGGTTTGCACCTTAAACCAGGGGTCTCCAACCTTGGCGACTTTAAGCCTGGCGGACTTCAACTCCCAGAATTCCCAAGCCAGCTGGCTTGGGAATTCTGGGAGTTGAAGTCCGCCAGGCTTAAAGTCCGCCAGGCTTAAAGTCGCCAAGGTTGGAGACCCCTGCCTTAAACTACGAGATAGCTGGCTGCAGTTTAGCATAGTGGTGTCGTGGAAAACAAGCACCCGTGCTTAGTTTGTGGTTAAACCCTGGTTGTGAGTACTCGGAAAACAAAAGTTAATACTACCTCCCAAATCTGGATAAGTTACCCAAAATTGGATAAAAGGGCTTTTTTCTTTGGGTAACGAACGAGACATGAATCCGTTCTTTAGCCAGTCACAAGGACGTTCAAATTGAAGTGTTTTACCTGGCTTTGGGAAAAAAGGACTTTGTGATAAGCAGTTTAAAATAATGAAGGAAAAAAGCTTGCGAACTACTGGAATAAACCATTGTTAAATCAGTCGTGGGGATGTTCTTACTTAACACCCCGGTTGGATAAAAGTTGGTTGTTGTTTTGCTTCCTCTGTAAAATGTGGATTATATCAGACAGTAATCTAAGCTTTTACTGAAGTATGATTTATGAAACAAGTGGCTTTGCACAATAGGACCTGGTGGCTCAGCAGACTGATAGCATTGTGATTCACACCAGCTGTCTGCAATTACTGTAAGGTCGAATCTCACCAGGCTCAAGGTTGACTCAGCCTTCCATCCTTTCTAAGGTAGGTAAATTGAGGACCCAGTTTGTGGGGGCAATAAGCTGACTTTGTATAAATATACAAAAGTATGAAGGCTATTGCTTAACGCATTGTAAGCCGCCCTGAGTCTCCGGAGAAGAGCGGCATATAAATCAAATTAAAAAAAAATACAATGAATGTGACTGAAGGACGTACTGCACTATAGTTAGTTTACTAATTTGGGAAATTCACCTAGTCTGTTGCCTTCTGGCAGAAGATACAGAACAATTAAAACTCGGACCACGCGTTTTCTGAATAGTTTTCATCCCAGAGCTATAATTGCACTCAACAATGAACTAAAGGGCCACCATCAGTGAGCTGTTGGACAGCATTACTTGGTCTGTTGTGTGGATGTTTGGGTGGTTTAGGGGTGGGGAATTTGTGGTGGGTGGGAGTGTGTTTGGGGATTGTTATGTGTGTCGGACCTGGTCTTTGGGTGTTAAGTGAATTTCGGTGTATGGGTATACTGTGTATACAAGTACAATGACAAAGTTATTATTATTATTAGAACATGTAATTTGAAAATGCATATACTCAGTTTCTGCATATTAACATGGTGTCCTAATACAGTGTTTTTGTGCCAGCATAAGAACAATTGTAATCCATAATTCACAATTCATAAATTGCAGTGCTTTCAATTTGTACAACGGTAAACTATGACCAAGGAAAGCATATTGTGCTATTGTACTATTTGTAGTACAAATAGTAGTAGGACTATTGTACTATCCTTAATTTCCCATAAGAAGGTTTTTTTTTGACCAAAGAAATTGGAATTTCTTCATGAATAAGAAATGCCCAAATGTTACCAGATGCTAGTCCAATTATTAAGACGTATTTTCAAAATAGTACAGTTGAACTTCACTTGTTTCAGTTTCTATGATATGCCTCTCAAAACTGACATTTATTTATAAAGAAATAAAATTTATTGGACGCCCATCTTTTCTCAAGGTAACTCTGGGCAGTTTACAATAATAAAAAATAAAAACTACAAAGATAAAAACATAAAAAACTGCACACAGCCAAATACAGCAGACCAATTAAAAGATGGGAAGGATGGGAGCAGGATGAGAGGGGAGATGGAATCTGTGGTTAATCAAATAAGCACCTCCACTATGTTTCTCTCCCATTGGAACCCCAAAACCAACTTTCAGAGCCAGGTCTTTAGGCTCTTACGGAAAATTAAGAGGGTTGGTGCCAACCTCACTCTGGGTGCCAAAATGTTCCACAGAGCAGGAGCCATGTCAGAGGGGGCCCTTCTCCTGGACCCTGCCACCCAAGAGGGCCTGCAGAACACCTCTTCTGCCAGCACAAGCAGGTGGGTCAATCCCAGTGAGAAGAGACTGCTCCTCAAGTAGCCTGGAGCAGGGCTTTAAAAGTGATTACCAACAGCTTGAATTGTCTATGGAGATTCTGGGTCATCCAGGTCATGGTTGTCCCAAAGGTGCTTTTTCAAGAGGCAACGACTTTCTGGTATCTATCTATCTATCTATCTATCTATCTATCTATCTATCTATCTATCTATCTGCAAGTATTTATATGCCGCCCTTCTCCCGAAAGGACTCGGGGCGGCGAACACAGGTAAAAACAAATAAACAGATAAAAACATACAATAAAAACCCAATTAAAACCAGTTAAGATCGAATGATAATAAATAATAACACCCAAGTTCATTATTTTCTTTGAAGACGTTTCGCTTCTCATCCAAGAAGCTTCTTCAGCTCTGACTGGATGGTGGGGAATGGAAGGATAAATATATCCTTTTTAAATAGGAAGTATAAACTCCTTTTTAATGGAAGGAGTATAAATTCCCCACCATCCAGTCAGCGCTGAAGAAGCTTTTTGGATGAGAAGCAAAACATCTTCAAAGAAAAACCCGGAAAGCAGTTGCCTCATGAAAAAGCACCTTTGGAATAACAGTTTGAATTGCAGACCAGCAGCCAATGCTGCTCGCGGAGCAGTGGTGTTACATGGACCATTCTTGGGGCCCCAAGAACTGCCCGCACCAAATCTTTAATAGTACTAGCTTTTAGCATGGTGAACCTGCACAAGACCATTTTCTGCTTGGAATCAATTGAATTGGCAGATATTTATATAATGGTCCTCAGGACTTCATTCAATGTATTTGGTGCCATCAGTATTACTAGTAAGATGGCTAAGTTCTTGACTGGTATCCTCATGTGCCAATTGCATTATTGTAGCGGCCTTTTGGCCAGCTTGCCAAAGACATCACTCCTAGCCTTGATTCATTTCTAGAATTTTATTGATACTACCCTGGACAATGTATGTATGCAATAGGTGTATATGAGTATATGTGTGTTTCTGTGTAATATGTATATGCATATATTGGTGCATGGATGTGTAAATACTGTATGTCTATTGTATCTGAATACGTCTCTGTATTTAAATGAACATATATTAAATTAGATCAAATAGATATAAATTAACTTGGATTAAATGGATATAAATACACTGTATTTATATATAAATATAGTGTAGATGTGTCAGTGTACATATATGCATACACAATACATATAATATGTGAATGTGTGTGTGTTTTAGTGTGCACATATGCATGTGTAGGTATATAGATATGTGGTCAAAGTACCAGTTATCTTTAAAGCCTATAAAATTTGATTCCAGAAAAATTGAAGAAATGTTTTCTATATAATGCCTACACATATACAAAAAATGCACACACTGAAATCTTCCTAAGTGCTTTTGTTGAGTTGCCCAAGACCACAAGAATTAGGAATGCTGTAAACAAATATCTAAAAGGATAGCTCAACAGAGTCTTGTGAGACTTTCCATGGACCAAATAGAGTTCATACAATAAAATAGCAGACTCTTTTTCTTCAATTGGCGGAGGTTACATGAGATTCAGCTGAATCATTAGTCACCAGTGCAACAAGAAGTTACAATATAAAAGATAAAGGGGAGGGGGGGGTTACGTCTCATGTAATGTTTTTTGCAACATGAATGAAAACAGAGGCTGAAGTGGAATTTTCTTGCCATTCTATATCTAAAGGATAACACCGATGTTATTAGAAGGACTCCCCCCCCCACCCCCTTGGGGTTTATCTTCCTTCTAGGAAGTTTTCAGTTTTAGTTATGAGTTCTCCAAAGCCATCTGGTGGATTTCTAGAGGAAGCGCAGCAACGCACTTCATGCTGGTTTACATCAGGAAATTCTTTTAGATGTCAAAGCTTAAAACCAGACCCATCCAATGGAAGAAGAAAAGTGCAAGAGGATATATAACAGCCACTTGATAAGCTTTCTGGCCATGGTTTTTTTGTGTGTGTGTGTGTGTAAAGATGCATTTAGAATTATGAAAAAATTGCCATTCTAGTCAGACCAGTTTTTAGCATGGAACATCAAGACAGAGATATAACTCTACTGTGGCTACACTAGAGAAGAAGCAGATGCACACTGAAGCTTAGTCCAGAGTTAGCTTATGGATCTCTTGGCTAATACATTCAGGTCTTCAATTTAAGATGTTTATAGTTCTGGACAAGTGTCAGATAATGTGTACTTGATTGTTAATAGCAAGTTGGTTTTCACAGAAAAGGAAATCCACCATTAAGAATTATCAAAATTAAGAGTTATCAAAGCAGATATCTCTTGTCTGTTTACATGGTAGTCAGATTGGTATGCTTGCCACCAACAGCATATGCAGGAATTCCCTCTAAAGAATATGTTTTAACTGCAGGGCATCTAGTTAAAAGCACAGTTATTTTAGGCAAGGTTGCTGAAGATGTGGCAGCAATCCACATTATTCTCTTGAGAATAGAAATTTCTTACTTGCATAGTTTCATAACTGTAGCCAAAATGAGCTGACCACAAGAACAATGATTGGTGTTGATTAAACTGTATAATGCTCAGCTCCCTACATAAGCAAATCAGTAGCAATATTTATTTATTGTAAGCTGGCCAGTATGTGATCTGGGCAGCTATATATGTTCAATAAATAAATAAATATCTCAAAGTACTCTTGGACGCTAATTCTGAATATATTATTTAAATAAATATGGGTAAACATTGAAGTCTGCATATCCAATTCTTCTAATGGAATATATTTATTGCGATAAAGTTTATGCCTCAATCATGGAAAAGAAATATGGACATCATTGCAAGCATGCAGACCTAGATATTCTACCTTCTGTTGCCTCAGGCAATATAAACATATTGATTAGTTGGGGGATTGTGGTTTTTTCTTGACTTAATAATATATATATAGCTTATTTTCCAGCAAATTACATATTACCATAGAAAATACGGGAAGGATCTCCCATCATTCCATATTGACAATAATCAACAACTTCCAAGTGTTCAAATGGGCACTGCTCAGCATAATTGAAGTAATTAACTCTCTACAGGTGAAGATTGATCCCCTTTGTAATTATTACTTTCCTGCCGCCTTGAAAGAGGCAGTGGTGAGGCCCCTCCCCAAGAAGCCCTCCCTTGATCCGGCTGTTCTAGCAAATTATCGTCCAGTCTCCAACCTCCGCTTCATGGCGAAGGTTGTTGAGAGTGTGGTTGCGCGACAGCTCCCCCAGTACCTGGATGAAGCGGTTTATCTTGATCCGTTCCAGTCGGGCTTCAGACCTAGGTACAGCACGGAAACGGCATTGGTCTCATTGGTTGATGATCTCTGGAGGGCTCGGGACAGGGGTTGTTCCTCTGTCCTGGTCCTATTAGACCTCTCAGCGGCTTTTGATACCATCGACCATGGTATCATGCTGCGCCGGTTGGAGGGGTTAGGGGTGGGGGGCACCGTGCTGTGATGGTTCTCCTCCTTCCTCTCTGACCGGTCGCAGTTTGTGTTGACAGGTCAGAGGTCGACCTTGAGGTGCCTTATATGTGGGGTGCCGCAGGGGTCGGTCCTCTCACCCCTTTTGTTCAACATTTATGTGAAGCCGCTGGGTGAGATCATCCATGGTTTCGGGGTGAAGTACCATCAGTACGCTGATGACACTCAACTGTACATCTCCACCCCGGACCACCCCAATGATGCCCTTGACGTGATGTCCCGGTGTCTGGAGGCCATGCGGATCTGGATGGGGAAAAACAGGCTCAAGCTCAACCCATCCAAGACCAAGTGGCTGTGGTTTCCAGCATCCCGATATAGTCAGTTGGTGCCATCTGACTATTGGGGGCGAGTCGTTGGCCCCCGCAGAGAGGGCTCGCAACTTGGGTATCCTCCTGGATGCACAGCTGTCCTTAGAAGAACATGTGACGGCCGTGGCCAGGGGGGCTTTCTATCAGGTTCGCCTGATTCGCCAGTTGCGTCCCTTTCTGGATCGGGACTCCTTGCGCACAGTCACTCATGCCCTCGTCACTTCCCGCCTGGACTACTGTAACACTCTCTACATGGGGCTCTCCTTGAAGAGCACCTGGAGGCTCCAGCTGGTCTAGAATGCAGCCGCGCGGGTGATTATGGAGCGTCATGGCACTTCCATGTAACACCTCTCCTGCGCGAGCTGCGATTCAAGGTGTTGGTTACCACCTTTAGAGTGCTCCATGGCTTAGGACCTGGATATCTACGAGACCGCCTTTTGCCGCCAAGAGCCTCCCACCGGCCAGGATGCTCCCACAGAGAGGGGCTCCTCGGGGTGCCGTCGGTCAAACAATGTCGACTGGCGGCCCCCAGGGGGAGAGCTTTCTCTGTGGGAACACCTGCCCTCTGGAACGAGCTCCCCCGGAGATACGGATGATCCCGGATTTACGAACTTTCTGCTGGACCCTAAAGACTTTCTTATTTCACCAAGCCGGGCTGACCTAATTTTTTAAATTGTTTAATTTTAATCTGAATTTTAATGGGGTATTTAAATTGTTGGGCCAAATTATTTAATATATTTTAAAGTGCTTTTAAATTTTTGTATTTTGTGTTTTTTCCTTTGGCTGTTCACCGCCCTGAGTCCTTCGGGAGAAGAGCGATATATTTATTTATTTATTTATTACATGTATTTATATGCCACCCTTCTCCCGAAGGACTCAGAGCAGTGAACACAAGTTAAGAAACAAGTACAATAAAATCATAATTTAATCCAAATAATTAATTAGTAGTAAATAATAAAGTATATATAAACTTAAATATAAAATAAAATAAATAAAAATAAATTATAGTAAGTATATGTCCATTGTCTTTCATGGTTCACCCCGTATTTGGCTGTATATTTTTAAAAAACACTTCTGTAACTGCTTATAATTATTATCCTTCTTTAGGTGGCAGCTCAGTATATGAAAACGCCATTCCATCTTTGAATGAATCCAAAGTAATACATGGCCTGTAATAATTGAATCAGCCACCCTTGGCATATACTAATATTTCTCCTTTACATTTGCCAATTTAATTTCCTTTATTTATATGCAGTAGTGTATAATTATATGGAAAGAAACTAAGATAAGGGCTATTGCTACTAGAGAAGCTCATGCACCAGATTTATTGACCTGAAGCTGTGATTTTTAGGCTAGCCTTTTCTAAGATATTGTCCTCCGAATATATTGGACAAATTTCCATGGTCATCCTATGCTATCTGGGAAAGCATCATAGTTGATCAAACACATGTGAAGGATATCAGATGAATGCTGGAGTTATGAATGCTATGAAGTTAAATTTTTCACTGAAAGGTTGGCGAAGTACATACAGTTGTTAGGAAATTACACATATGCTAGAGAAATATAAAGGCATCCATTGTATCCTTTAGACTAGGGAAGTCACAAGATTCCTGGATGTTTTGGAATCAGGTTTCTGTTCTAGAGCAAATAAAGAATTGAGAGTTCCAGCTGTAGATAAAACTTTACACAATTTCACAACAGGCCTGAAAAATTTATCAGTTTCTCTCTCAAACTTTTTCAGTATGGAATTCCTTAAGATTCTTTGAGCCTACCTGCTCAATATGTTAAGAAAAACATATATTCCGGAACTTTCCAAAAACTCCTTCGCTTCCTTTCCATTTATGAGAGGATCAAGGAAAAGATGAATAAATGCAGATTGACCTTCTCTAGTACGAGTTTTACAACAATCTCAATATTAGTTGGTTTCCAACCTATTAGTTTATTGGAAAGCAATTAAAAACTGCCCTGGAATAGATATTGATAAAGTCCCTTTTCCTATGGATTGTATATTATAGCTTTTCCTCAGGGTACCTCAGACTTTTTATTGCTGAATTGTTTTGTGGAGTTCTTGGTACTCTCTGGGTTTAGTTTTGTTATTGTTGTGGGCCACTTTGAGCCTTGTTGGCTTGAGCAATGTATAAATTGTAATAAATAAACCATCCCAAGCATGTTCTCTGTCCTTATGATGTGGCAAAGAGATCCAGCAAATTTGGCCAAATACTTATGCCTCTATGAGAAGATATGGAGAAAACTCTTCAGTGTTTATACCCACTTATATAATCACTAATATATATATATACCATATTAAAAAAAACAGAAACGCATGGGATTTGCATTTAAAGTTCCAACAGCAGGTTTACCTTGATTTTTGAATTAACCCCTTTATGGGGGTCACACCATATGTTGATTATACAGAAACCAACTAGTTAGATAACAGTACATTGAGCTCCAAAAAAACAAAACCCAAATCAAGGCAAAACTACCAGTAAGTATATTACACAGGGCTGTCTTAACGCATGGGCCTGATGGACACTTGCTGTGGGCCCCACGAGCATAGGGGCCCCATACTAATCTGTGTATGTTAACCCCTCAATGCATCTTGTATCATATAAATTCAGCAACATATTTATTACATTTCACTGCATTTCTTATTAATACTAACATGCAAATATATGTTTAATTTTATCAACCATTTACATTTTTATTCCTGTGAGTAGTTGTCATAGGGGCCCCAGTACACTGCTTTGCCCAGGGCCCATAATGCCGTTAAGATGGCCCTGATATTACATAGATATAATGGTATCTCTCTTTCACCTGGTTAATTTTGAAATGCAAATCTGGCCATTAATGTAGCTAATGTCATCTTTAAAAATTGAAGAAAGAACCATTTCGTGGTGTGAGATCATACTGTCCAGAATCTTAACTGCTAATCAATAAAAGTTCCTGCTCTTCCTTTATAGGATTCTTTTATTTTTAAAATGAAAAATTGAGCTGCGGCCCTTCAGATACCTCCAAATGGGAAGAGGGCTGTCCTTTATAAAGTAAAACATATAAGCTACCTACAATATATACAGACCCTGAAAATACTAAAACGTAAAACATTACAGCAGTCCTCCCCAGCCTTCTCCCCTACATATATATTTGGGCTACAGTTTCAATAAACTCAGGTCCTAACAAAGACTGACCATCACTTCCAAATGATGGTCTTCTATCTTGAGGGTAGAAATCTTAAGTTGGAGAAGGCTAGACTTGAGATCAGAACTAAATCAAGAGCTTGTACTCCATTTTCAAGATGAAGAGGGATCAGTGTAAGAAATAGAAAAGGGCATTGTGATTAAAAGAACAAGGTCAACCTTTCTTTGACAAGTTGCCTTTCCTCCTTGACTCTAAGGCTCAAAATCTGTCTTAGTAATGAATAAAAGGATCCAGCTAAATATCAAGTATGAAAAGGGAGAAATGGCTATCAGAACAATACCTTCAAGGGGCCTCTGTTAAGAAGTTAAATATTAGACATTGACCATTTGTAGTCCTGACTGACAGAGAAGGCTTGAATAAAAGATTTCATATAGCAATATCTCACAAGGTTATAACTATAACAATACCATATGATGCATAAGGACCATTAAGAGGTGTGTATGTGTATAAACGGTTTTTATTTCCAAGCAGTTGTCCTCTAACATGGCAGAGATGAATAGACACTATATTTCAGAGGCTAGTTAAAAGAGGGGTACACAATAATGAACTGCAGATGCCACCAAGGTCCCCTTCTGTTTTAGAGTATTACTTTGCCTTAGTACCATGGTCAAGAGGAAAACTAATCAGCAATTGATCCAGATGTCAATGGAAATAAAAGGGATAAAAACTGACCAAATTATCAAAGATAAAACTAAAAAAGTAAAGTTTTCTGTGAGTTGAATTTGACTCCTGGGGACTTCATGGATAGGTTCATGAAGTTTTATTGGCAACGAATAAAAAAGCTGCTTGGATGAGAAGTGAAACGTCTTCAAAGAAAAACCAAAAAGTCCCATTGCCTCCTGAAAAGAAGCATCTTTGGGAAATGAAAATGGTTTTCAATTGTCTTCTTCCAGGGTATGTTTTATTTCTGCCTAGTCAACAAACCTGGAATTCCCTGGTGATTCCCAACCAATATTAACTAGGGCTCATTCAAATATGTTTCAAAGATCAGTTAAGTGTTGCCATCTGCTGATACATCAAAAAAAAAAAACCAAAAAAAAAACCCCGAATGCTTCCTTAAAAAGGATGCAGCAAATGCTCCACCCAACATGGCCAGTAACAAACTATTTGGTTATTTATCCCATAAGTAAGACAAATTAATAACAGAGAAGTCAGGTCTTGATAGGCAAAAACCCTGCCATGAGGAACTATGAATGATAAGTTTTATATTTAGTAGAAGGTAGGACGTGAATTTAAGATACTTTTTTTTTCAAATAGGAAAAAAGTGTATCCTTTCTTGTATTCCCAACCAATGTAATATGGCCTTCCCATGGTGTAAGGAGTAAGAGGCTGCAGCTAGCGTAACACCTCAATCATGGTTAGGATAGATTACCGCAACACATTGCACAGAGTCTGCATTTGAAGACTAAACAAAAGCTATTGGTGTAAAAGACAGCAGCCAATTTGCCATTAGTCACATAATACCAACTTTGTGGGTGCTGCCTGAATTATCAATAGACTTTCAATAACAATTCAGAGTGGTAATATTAACCTATAAAATCTTCCATGGTTCTGCATTGAGATACACCCAGGATATCACAGGAGCCATGGTGGCACAGTGGTTAGAATGCAGTTTTGTAGGCTGATTCTGCCACTGCCAGAAGTTCAATCCTGACTGGCTCAGCCTTCCATCTTTCCAAGGTTGGTAAACATAGACTTTATATAGGCAAGTATAATGAAATATGGGATTTATGCATAATAGAGTAGGTTAAAAGCAGGGGTGAAATGCTACCAGTTTGGGCCGGTTTGCCAGAACCGGTAATAAAAATGCTACTAGTTCGCCCAAACCGGTAGTAAAAAAAGGCTTTAAAAAGTTTTTTAAAAGTTCTCACTATCCCACGGCACAGTTGATTGTTGGAACTTTTTTTTTAACTTTTTTTTAGCATTTTTTTACTACTGGTTTCGGTAAATAGGTTAGTGCTTTTAAAAAGTTTTTAAAAGGTTGTATACTTTACTGCATGCCTTTATTTGTAAAATTTGTACTGTATTCCACCATAATCAAAAAAATACCCTAGTGGTTGAGATACATTGATATAAATGCAATAAAAAGTCTATGGTAAATTATCAGTGTAACTCAGTCTGATGGAACAAACTCATCCCTCCAATGAATTTTACCTTATGTAAAACATGGGGCCAGACTGAATTTCTGGGTGAAGGCTATTCCAAAATGTACACACGCCCACACAGAAAATGTATCTGCACACCATCTCACACCTTACCTTATAGAAGTGAAGAGTCACAAAGAGATTCACTTTTCATTCTTTCCACCTTTTCCAGTATTGGAGCTTTTTCCAGAGAACTAGGTCTTTGCAAAATGTGTCCAAAGTAGGTTAATTTGAGCCTGGCCAATTGTGCCTGTACTGAGAACTCTGGGTTGATTTGTTTGATGATGCATTAGTTTGTTTTCTTCATTGTCCATGGTGTTCTCAGAAGTCTCCAAAATCAAAGTTCAAAAGCATCTATACTCTTCCTATCTTGTTTCTTCAAAGTCCAATTTTCATTTCCATAGAACGTCATCAGAAACACCATGATTCTTGCATGATTCTGATTTTTACATAAAAATAGAGGGGGTTATACACTCTATGTTTGACATTATTATGGACAATACTTTAAGCATAAAAAAAGGCCAATCAGAACACATTCATACAAGCTGAATGGAAAATTAGCATAGTGCTGTGGCTCACATTCAAGCCAAAATGTAGGATCACACATATCACACAAAGCCAAAAAGGAAGAAGTATATTAGATCTTAGTGTAATGTGTGAAGCAGGCCTTTGTTTGAATTCAGACTAGTGGGTGGGAGCTGTTGCAGAGGAAATACACATCTGAATAGTAAATGTGAAGTATTACTGAGAAGGAAATCATAAACTGGGCATCATTCATATACATAGAGGAATAGTTTTTTTCCCCTGATGTGGAGTTTCTATGCTTAATTGGCAGCGATAGACAACAAACTATAATAATTATATAATTAGCAAGAAATTACAGATCCCATTAGGTACTTAAAACAAGCTAGATTAAGTTCTGATTATTTTTTAATAGAGAGGAAGCCTGATGCATCACTGCGGCTCCCTGCATGCCAACATCCCTCAAAGAAATTGCTCACTCTGTCTGCAACTACTTCACATAATAACAGCATGTGCGAAATGTCCTGTACATGTCCTTGAGGAACCAGGAACCTCAGTCACATGTGAAATATATACTTTATGCAGAAATGTTCTAGGTGGAAAAGATGCATTATAGCAACAGCAAGGCATTGCTGAAGCAACTTGCCTAGCTCAGAAATACTTACATACCTTGAACATCCTAAGTGCCTCCTTATATGGAGCCAGAAAAGCATCGCCTACCATTCCTCTTCTCAGAGCTATGATAGGATTAGAATCATTCATGTACCAAGGTTTGTTCCTCTTCGTCACTCACAATCTTACTATATTACTCTGTAACAACACTGAAATTTGTAGCAACCAGCTATACAATAGTCCTGGCCACGGGTGAAATCTACTTACCTTATGTACTGGTTCAGAAGTACACATGTCACATGCGCGCAGGGATCAGGGATGGGTTCTACTTACCTTTACTACCAGTTCACAATGGGGCCATGCATGTGCGCTTGCTTTACTTGTGTGCTCTTCTGCGCATGCGCAGAAGCATTTTGAGGACATCGGGGTCAGTGGGCAGAGCTCCCACCGGTTTTACTACCGGTTCTATAGAACCAGTGTGAACCGGAGGCAACCCACCACTGGCGCAGACCCTCTGTCATGCGCAAATCCTCCTGCACATGCGCAGGGGGTAAAAAACAGGTTACGACAACCGGGCGGGTGGGTGGAGCCTCGTGCTGCCATCGCTACTGATTCTCTGAACCACCCGTCACCATCATTACCGATTCGGCCGAACCGGTCCGAACCGGTAGCATTTCACCCTGGTCCTGGCCTAATTGGTGAAAGATTTTAAGTCAAAGGAACTTATTCTAAATAGAAAATACAGAGAGATTGTGGTTCACCCACTTGAAAATATTGGGAGGTGGGAGCATGAGGAAGCGAGAACAACAGTGAGTGGGGTGATGATGCCAACTGGGTATTTTCTTAGGTGGTTTTTTTCCTGTGTTTTTGAAGATATTTTTTTTCTTTTAAAAAATCTGCATTAAGCCTTTTTTAAAGGGTTTTTTGCTGCAGTTTTCAAGAATTTACAAGTCAAAATAGGAAAACAGGCCAGACTCAGTAGCTAGAAAAAGGGAAAAAAAGCTAGATACCTGAGGTAACCATTTATCTGCAAGGTGTTCTAGTATGAATCGCCCTCCTGAAAAGTAGCCTTTTTCGCTACTAATTTTTGATCAAAATTAAGGTTCATTTTACAAAATTGAGAAAAGATGGTGTTATAGAGAAAGCAGCACAAGATTTGTCCTTCTTACATCTTTTTTCCTCCTGAATGTGTTATTAACAAAAGCACATGAACTAGAGAACAGTAATAACTTGAAAAACTTTCTGGTGGAAAAAGTGGGGTATATAAATAATTAACACAACATGTCCCAGAGTGCAATATTATTATAAGTAAATCCTTGGGGAAATTCCTTGATCTAGTCATGCACCCAGTTTCCTGATTTATACATGATTTATATCAGCTTCTTAAGCTAATATATATTATATGTAGAATATCGAATACATTTTGTTATCTTATGAAAGTTGGGCCAGACCTGGCTTCTTCTCAGAAGCCAGGAAGCAATCCCTAATATAAACTATAGTCAGGAATATTAGCTCAGAACACAAGTACTGTAGTGATTATGTTTGCATAACACATAGCACCAGAATCTAACCAGTCGCATTTTAGACTAATGTGTTGTGCAAATCCATCCAAATAGTTGAATGTCAAGTGAACCAAGAAAATAGGACTGTTAACTGACTTAAGTAATAAGTGAAAATGTGGTGAGAATAACCAATTATGTAATATATGGTATGTCAAAAGCAGTAAAAAGAAGGCAGAAAAGTCTAATGAAAAGTCTGGAGTTTGGAGAAGATGGAACAAACATAGAAAGATAAGATTTTTATAGTAATGTTTCAATGCCAGGTGAGCTTACACATCTTTTATGAGAAGGCGGGGGAGGGGAAATAAAATTGATGGCATTTAAGTGTGTTCAACATTAAATTGTTGACTAAATACTTTTAACATTACTCTCCCCATATCAAACATTTTTTCTCTGCTGAAGAAAAAATTAAAATTCATTGGGAATTTTTAAAAGGGCTCTAGGAGCTTCTCCCAGCTCTTGGGCCTCAGACTTTCATCTCTGACTTAAATAGAGCAGCTGGCAATGCAGCCAAAGCCTGTCAAAGCTCTAGTGTGGCCCTTCTAGCCCTATTTGACTTTAGCCTCAAACTCTAGTTACAACAAAATGAGCTATAGGTGAAACCTGGAGTGTCTCACCCTCTGTGGGTGTCTCAGATTGAAAACAGATCAAACTATATTCAGGGAAGATTTTTCCCAGTTTAGTGCTTCTGGAGGAGAAAACTCCCAAACTTCTAATAATGAACCCTCTGATTGAGGAATTCTGGGAATTTAAATCCACACATCTGGAAAGCACTCTGATCAATAAAGACTAATCTATTAGATGTGGTGGTAAAATAATCTCCTCACTGAAACCTGAGACATTTTCCTAGATGCAGATGTTAAGGGACCAGGGATCATGAGATTATATTGTCTTTCCCACTTCCCAGAGAAATCAGATCTGACCCTTGCCTTTGAAAGCCTCACTTTTTCATAAGAAACTATACTGATGTTCAGCATGTCCCGTCCCCCACCCTTGTAGACAAAGCTTCATCCAACAGACTTATGAGTTAGTTGGGCTACAAGAAATGGTTTAAGGTCTGTCATAAGCATGAGTGACCTATCCCTCATCTATCTTACCACTTTAGACTATTGACAGGACTTGACTAGAGTTCCAAGAAAGCAGGAGGGAGGCCTCTAACCAACACCTTAATATATGCGCATATGAAAAATGGCCAGCTTTTCCCAAAGGAATATTCACTGACAGAAGGCACTTGAGGTCATTCAAGAGCAGATGTCACCCCAGCTGGGGACATAGAAAGAAAGAGAGAAATTAAAATGAGAAAACTTTGATGAACCCAGCAGTTTTTTTCATTTATCATCCAGCTTTTTATTCTTCTGGGAATAAAATAAAGAAGCTTAAGAAGAGACTGTGTCACCCAAAGGTCTGCCTCTTCTCCCTTCTTGCACTGATAATCAGCCTAGGTAGTTGCTTCTTGCAGGGGTGGAGGATGAGGGTGGAAGCAACAAAGAATTTTATCTCTGATCAGCACTCTGGTTTTGCTGTAATGAAAAGATTTGCATAACAAATACTTCATTTGTTGCTCTTGTTCAGGTTGATATAATTCATTTTCCCCAGCTAAATAAATCCATCTACCACTGAGTGGTAAAAGAGAAAGTGGCCTCTCTTCTTACTGTTCCTCTAATTCTATTCTATTCTATTCTATTCTATTCTATTCTATCCTATCCTATCCTATCCTATCCTATCCTATCCTATCCTATCCTATCCTATCCTATCCTATCCTATCCTATCCTATCCTGTGTTCTGTTCTTCTTAATTAGGTTTGTGTTTATGTTCTCCAATACTCTGTGATTTATACTGGTTTTCTATTACTATTCTAATATAATTAAAGATTTGAGGTTTGGTAATAAAATTAGTGGTCCATCTTGTCTCTACTACATTCACTTAAGAAACTACATGTGTTCCACCATTACACTTTTTTAAAAAAGATTTTATTGATTTTCTGTTGCTTACATTTGATTAGTGCATAATAAACACTTTCTATGCTCCATCAATGACCTTCTATGGATTAAATTTTTCACTAATTTTAATCCTAGAAATCTCCTTCAAAATTTGGAAGTTTATCCTCTATAGATCTGCCAGATCCATTTTTTTTTTGTGAAATTATCATGTAGGCTTAAAGCTGAAATGCTGAATATGTACTGCTCTGGAACAGTTTGGTCCTAAGCAATAGTACCTGTTGTAGTAATACGGAAGACAAAAGTCACTATGATATTCAACAAGCATCGGTCAGTCAGAGCCAAAGGTAAATAAAAGGCCAGAAAATCTAATTTCAGGCTGAAACAAACTATCAAGAAAATATCCAAATCAAAAGTCAGTCCAGCAACAGTCAGTCTAAGACAGTGGTGTCAAAGTCGTGTTGTCACAGCAGCATCACGTGACATATCGCAACTTTTCCCCCCTTCGCTAAACTGGGCATGGACATGGCCAGCGCATAATGCATCTGGCCAGCAGCCCACAAGTTTGACAGCCCTAAGAGACGCTTCTCAGGATGGATATATAATCTAATCTAAGACAGGGGTCTCCAACATTGGAAACTTTAAGCTTTGCTGGCTGGGGAATTCTGGGAGTTGAAGTCCGCCAGGCTTAAAGTTGCTAAGGTTGGAGACCCCTGATTTAAGAACATTGTTCCAGCACTGATATGTTGCAAACAAAGAGCTTTTATGCTTCTCTTTGTAGACACCTACCCAACTCAATTGTTAGTATTCAGGCAACCAGAAAGATTATTCAAGAATAATAGTTTATTTCTGAAAGAAGTTGTTATTTATTAGAAGTTATTTCTTGCAAATAATCAATAGTTCACCTACTGGCTCTTTGGTCCTAAAATATAGCACCTCCAGGGGCTTGCCAGAGCTTATTTCCCTACGTTGGAGCCAAATATGGCATGCTGCAGATCTTCTAATGCAGTGTTTCTCAACCTTGGCCGCTGGACGATGTGTGGCTTTTCAAATCCCTTGACCTGGTCTGATGACGGGGTTTTAAGGGGTTAATTTTAAATTTTTTAGATTTTAGTCTTTATTTTTATTGTGGCTTGTGTTTTATTGTTGTGAGCCGCCCTGAGTCCATTGTGAGATAGGGCGGCATATAAGCCGAATAAAATAAAATAAATAAATAAATCTGCCCTGCAAAAGGCTACACTATACTTCCAGTTTGTGCTCATTGTTCCAGCTTGAGTTAATGTTCTATTAAGGAAGACAAATTCATTTACTGGCTGTGGTTTTCATTATTTATGTGTAACCTGCAAAATGTTCACTTTATTTTCCCTTAAAATGCTTTCAGAGTCAAAGAACAAGAACAAAAAAAACGAATGTGGTGGTGGCAGTGGTTAGAATGCAGTAATGCAGGCTTCTTCTGCTGCCTGCCGGCTGCCTGCAGTTTGGCAGTTTGATTCTCACCAGCTCAAGGTTGACTCATCCTTCCATCCTTCTGAGGTCGGTATAATGAGGACCCAGACTGTTGGCAGCAATATGCTGACTCTGTAAAACCGCTTAGAGAGGGCTGTAAAGCACTGTGAAGCGATATATAACTCTAAGTGCTATTGCTATTGCTATTGCTAGTGCCATTAAATCAGCCCAAAAGATTGGAAAAAGGACAATGGGATGAGTCTGCTCTCAGCCATATTTTCTTATTGGCTTTTCCACTATCCATGCACCCAGATAAAAATATTTATATACACTTTGCTGATAAATAGACAAGAATAAATATTAGTTTAGGTTCTGATTAAAAAATAGTTGTAATAGGAGAAGGAGTAGCTGATGGAATGGAAAAGGAAGTTGAAAATTTTACAGGAGGACTGTGGGAAAGAAAAGTTGAGACTTGAGGATTATGGCTGGCAGCTAAAATCACCAACATGCACATATATCATAAAACTGATGAATAGGAACTGTTGGTTTCCATCCAGAGAAAAGTGATGGATGGAGATACCTTAAAATGGATTATGCAGGGTTTTTGCACTGCTGAAAGCGTTCATGAGCTTGAGATTCATGAAGAATTTGAGGGGACAATCTGAGGGAAAAGTCTTCAACAAGAAACGGATATTTTTTTATAAGGTAGGTAGGTTGAAGATGATGGAAAAGAAGATCAAAGGCTTTATTTATCAAAGGATCTCCAGATCAAGGCTGGCGGTAGTTTATCTGATTGAGAGAAAAAGAGGAAAAATTGACCACTAATACTATATGTTCTTTCTTACCTTCAAAGTAGGCTGCAGCTTTACAAAAAAGCGAGTTTTCCATTCTTAAAAGAACAAACTATTTTTTCAGAGGGGAAAGGTGACCTAGGACACAGCCATAGGTGGCATATTGGGAACCAGAATGGAAAGCAGTCATCATTTGTTTCTTTCCAAAGGTGAAAGAAAATTGCTTTGCCAAACAGAAGAAATGGCATGCTGAGAAGGGACTACAAAAAAAATTCTTTCATGCTTTAAAAAGTAAGGCATTTAATCCATGAAAAAGCCACTATCTTTGGAATTTTCATTGTATCCTGCCCACATCCACACCCAAGTCCCTCTGGCTTCGGATATATTTAGAATTGCAACTGCTAGAATTCCCAGCTAGCCTTGCAATTAGCTGACTGGGAATTTAAAGAGTTATGGTCTCAATTTATCTTCTCTCAGTCTATTGGGGAAAGCTGGTTATGTTTGCAGCAAGTCCAGTATGAATAAAAGCCTTCAAGTCAGATTTGTATGCTAACATACATTTTCTTCATCAGTATTGTTTTATACATATTGTGTGTATGTAAAATCACCTTTTCCTGTATAATCTCACAGCCAGTGACAGATGAAAGTATAAAAGTCCTGGTGTTACACAAGTCAGAAAGATCAGAGTTACCCAGGCAGGTATTAATACAATAAAGCAACTCCTTCTGTCAAAGACTGGAAATGAGTGATTAGGGCCATTCTGTTCTAGTTCATTCTGCCAGAACAGTCCATCTATTAATGGCATCTATGAGTCAAAATAGATGAGCTTCTTTCTTAGAGAGGCAGTTCTCGCAATGGATAATCACAAATGCTTCCTTTCTGAATTTAAAGCCTTGGTGCACAAACCATCTTTTTCAGGGAAAAAAACCTAGTCTCCGTAGAGCTGCAGGTTGAAACACTCTCTATATCTGGGATTACTTCTAATGAAACAAACTGCAGGCAGGATCCAGTAGAAAATTTCCACTGGGAACTGTTATAAAGCCCCTGCACCAGCCCCACACTACAACTAACAATCAGTGTGATGGATTATAGATCTCTTCTTGCAGCGAGAGTGATATTCCCAGGAAATATGAAGAGTGCTAGAAGGGGAAAGGCCAATTTACATGATTTTACCAGGTTGGCTCTAGAAGGCATCAAAATCAGATGTCACTCAGAGACTAGCAGTTGATGCACTGCTCCCACTCCATGAAAAGTCAATTATGTATGCTGGAATCACATATTACTATATCTAGATTAAGCTCTCAATTTAGGGATGCACAGTGGTCCCCAATGCAACCCAACACTTGACAGTCACTTTCATCAAACTGGCCCAGCAGGTTTCCTTGAGGTTTCCGCCCTCTAAAACTATTTGTTAGCAGTAGCATTTTGTTTTGTTGCATCAAAAGAGAGATGAAATACCATATGCCTCTTCCATTGGTCTTGTCCCACCCTCCCCAAACAGTTTCCAGCATTAAATAGGATGCTAGATTCTTCCCCACTCTTCTTTCTTTCTTTAATCTCTTAATATGCACACTATTATTCTGATTTGTGCATGTATTGGACAAGACCCTATGGAAATGAATATTTCAGAAAAAGGTGAGCAGTCTGATGCGCCAGAGAGATGGATATAGCCCTAAAAATACAATGATTATAAAATTTGAAACATTGCTAGTTGATTCATAGTAGTCCTTGACCAATGTAGCTCCTGGCTTCCCAAAAAAATTCCATCCCTGCTTTAATATAACATTTAGTTTTCTGATTTATACAGAAAAGGGTTTAAAGTGCTTCTCTCTCTTTTTTTTTTTTTTTTTTTTTTTTTAGGTAAGGCCAATTATTCATCATACGTGGTCTTCCCCTGGAGTGATTCTTGCTAAGAAGGAGGGCAGCCAAGGAAACAGCAACCTCTAGTGCTAAGTACTCCACCCACACCATGCCAAATTTAGCAGTGTCACTGAATCAATTTCAGTGCTCCACAATGAGATCATGAAGCTGAGCACTTCCTGCCTCTCAGCCATCAGCTCGGGAGCTTAATCTCCAAAGTCTGCCCTGTAATCTGCCAACATTCTCTTCCCCCATTTAAAAAAAAGAAAAGAAGGGTAATGTGAAAAGCAGTTTTTATATTGGTGTGTTGTTGTTTTTTTACTTCAATCTCAGGAGGCTGAAGAATGTCATTCCATTGTCTTTTGGTGTTTTGAGCATATTTTAATCCTGGAGATAGCTATTGTACCGCTCATTTTTCCATCACACAAAAGCATCCCTGCCTGTCTCATTTTTCCAGACTGAAAAAGCTTGTGGATGGAATTCAGATTGCTGAAGAGATGGAGGTACTATCCAAAATAGGACATCCTCACAAGCACACCTTGTGGCATTCCAGAAATAAATAAGTGCAGTAGCATCACACCCACTTGTGAGAATTTCACCAAAATGCTGTTCTTCTCTGAAATAATTTCTAAAAGCGAATTCTCCTTCCTCCACTTCAATGAACAGTTTGAGCTTAGTGCTGCAGATCATAGTGTCAGTATCATGAGATCTGAAATCAGCCAATAAACAGTGCATGAACTGGACATCGTTTTTATCTTTCATAAGGGCTTAAATAATATGGTGCAAAATTGTTATGGGTGGCAATTACCCTTGAGCAGGTGTTCACGCTTTCCCTGGGTTTTAAATGGCAGATATAAATCCACAAACCTAAAGAAGACCCGTTAAATCAAAACTAATTCCCAACACATTGATTGCTTTCTGGAAATGTTTGATAACATTCCATCCTTTCAAAAAGTCTGTCAAATCTCCTTTGTGTGGCAATTGTTGGGTTTTTTCCCTCCTGAGATGGGTGCCAATAAAAATACCTCAATCCAAGCCATATAATCCAGATATGCTCTCCTAAATGCAGATTTGTTTTGAGTCTCTTTGTGGCATCACTCTATTAAATCATTTTTCAAGCTTCTCTATACAGCTGCTGACTCTCTGGGAGACCAGCTTCTGCCACACAGAGGCCCAATGATGAAGTATGAGGGACTGGCAACTAACTCTAGCTGGAACCCACAGACTTACTGGACTGCAATTCACCTCACTCCAATCAATATAGTCAATGGTTGGGAGTGAGCATATATAATCCAAAATATTTGAAAACACGGCAAAGGTTGCTCTACAGCAGTGCAAAAGATCCTGCAATGACATAAGACTAAAGCTTGAAGGATAGAGTGCCTGTTTACATGAAAAAGTCTTTGAGTTCAAATTAGAATTGCCCAGAGACACATGTCTGAGTTGGGCAGCTATAGAAAATAAATACATATACACATGTAATCTGATAAAACTGGAAAGCTCTTATCAAAATCCAGGAAATTTATTCTGATCAATAAAGACAACGTTGGGCTAAATAAACTAATATTATTATTCTAAGGTATATTTTAGAGTCCTAATCCCATCCTGCATGATGTAGCATACTTTATAATACTGTTAAAATGATACCAGAGTTTTATTCAAGAGACAGAACCCTAAAAATGAAGTCTCTAGATCTCAGGTTGTAATAGTCAGTACAAGTAAATAATGTTGATGTGAGTCCATTTAACCCCCTGCAGGAACATTCACAAATGAGAAGAAAAGTAATACCTTTTGAAATATTTCAAGGGATCCTGTGGTAGGTAACCTATAGCAGCACTCTTTTTGGGTGGATCCTGTATTCACCGAAATTCAGCAGAATAATTCTTAAAAATTGGTGTTGCATTTCCTTGCCATTTTGAGGCATGACACATACAAAACTGCAGTTGTGGCGCAATAAACTGTAGTGATTAAGGTGCCGGACTGGGACACACACAATGAAATCTACTCTCACAGATGGAAGTTCATTGAATAAGTTTATGCTGGTCTCCAAATTCCAATGGTATGGTTACATGGAGAAAAATTCAAGGGAAGCTGGCAATTGATGCAATTTTGAGCTCTTAACAGGAAAGCCAGTAAGTAAATTTAGTCAATAAACAAACAAATTGGGCTGAAAAAGTAAAAGGTCCCACAAGACAAACTCAATTTAGGGTGAGTTTATTGACATATCATAGTTTTTCTGCTGATAAGATAGAAGAAACTTGCTCTTGTCTTCTACCAGGATGTCTGCCTGCCCTCCCACTCCAGCCTACAACTTTGGCCCTTTCCTCTGATCTCCTCTCCATGTACAAGCCATGTCTGACTTCTTAATTTTTGAAGATCAGCTAAAATCTTTTTAAGAGATAGGTGAAAAGATTTTAAGCATCTTTTTAAGCATCACCACCAGATGGATTCATAACTGGCTGACCAACTGCACTCAACGTGTAGTCCTCAATGGAACTGCAGCTACATGGAGGGAAGTATCCAGTGGAGTACCCCAGGGCTCTTCAACATCTTCATCAATGACTTGGATGAGGGGATAGATGAGGAACTCATCAAATTTGCAGATGACATCAAGCTGACAGGAATAGCCAACACTCCAGAAGATAGGCTCAAGATACAGAAGGATCTTGACAGACTTGAACGTTAGGCACTATCTAACAAAATGAAATTCAGTGGTGAAAAAAGCAAGGTTCTACATTTAGGGAAGAAAAACAAAATGCACAGGTACCGTATATGTGGTACCTTGCTCAATAGTAGTAACTGTGAGAGGGATCTTGGAGTCCTAGTGGACAACCATTTAGATATGAGCCAGCAGTGTGCAGCAGCTGCCGAAAAAGCCAACACAGTTCTGGGCTGCATAAACAGAGGGATAGAATCAAGATCAAGTGAAGTGTTAATACCACTTTATAATGCCTTGGTAAGGCCACACTTGGAATATTGCATTCAGTTTTGGTCGCCATGATGTAAAAAAGATGTTGAGACTCTGGAAAGAGTGCAGAGAAGAGCAACAAAGATGATTAGGGGACTGGAGGCTAAAACATATGAAGAACATACCCAGTTGCAGGAACTGGGTATGTCTAGTTTAATGAGGAGAAGGACTAGGAGGGGCATGATAGCAGTGTTCCAATATCTCAGGGGTTGCCACAAAGAAGAGGGAGTCAAACTATTCTTCAAAGCACCTGAGGGTAGAACAAGAAGCAATGGGTGGAAATTAATCAAGGAGAGAAGCAATTTAGAACTAAGGAGAAATTTCCTGACAGTTAGAACAATTAATAAGTGGAACAACTTGCCTGCAGAAGTTGTGAATGCTCCAAAACTGGAAATTTTTAAGAAGATGTTGGATAACCATTTGTCTGAAGTGGTGTAGGGTTTCCTGCCTGGGCAAGGGATTGGACTAGAAGACCTCCAAGGTCCCTTCCAACTCTGTTATTCTAGTCTATTTGATTCTATTCAATTCGATTCGATTCAATTCTATTCGATTCTGACTTGTAGTGAAGTCAGTGAGGCCATTTTACATGAATACCCATAGGCCTTACCCTTCGTTCCCCAAAATTAAGTGCAATCTCCAGCCACTGAAAGGCCTTAAATGGATACCCTCTTTCTCAATCTGTACCCTTCCAAATGTGTAGAATTCATGCAGTTCCCAGAAATCTCAGCCATCATGACTTAAGGTTCTACAAAAGCATCTACATTTGCATTTTCCCATTTGTTCTGAGTTTGCACAATTTGTCAAATCATATCAAGTGGATGGATGGATGGATAGGTGGATGGATGGATGGATGGATGGATGGAGATAGATAGACAGATAGACAGATAGACAGAGCTTCCTTCCCTCATCACACCAACTCACTTACACCCATCTCCACCATCACTTCCCTTCTCTCCATATATTTCTGCAGCAAATTCAACAAATCACTTGGATCAAGAGACAGTCAGGGAACGAGATTGTACACTCTGTTCCTTGGTGTGTTTTCCCTGCATTAAAGGCAGAAAAATGGCAATTTGCTGCAGTCAGCGTTTCCACTTTTCTTGCAGCAGCCTTGGGCAATGAATCAAGGGACAGGGCGGAGGGCAACAGAATGGAGGTAGGAGATGAAGTCAGACTTGCACCATTTTCTGAGGAGCATCTTATTCAAACAAAAACAAGAATAGCCTAGAGCTGATTTAGGAAGGTTTAAAACCTTCATTTCAAGAATTGAATACAGCAGCAAAATGCAGTTATTACAGGGGGTAGATTGAGCAGAGGCTATATACTGCATTGTGTGGATCTGCATAACTCTTAGTTTCAATCCCCATAGAAATAAAAAGCTGGCTGCATTTTTGCTATTTCTGCCTCCCATTCTTCTACTTTTTATCTTCCTTTCTGTTCTGTTGTTTCCATTTGTGGAAATATAGACATTTGTATGCATCCTGCAGACACAGAATGCAGTACTATATGGCTGCATTCACCCAACTTGCTTTCCTTAAGTTCTGATTTAATACATTTTCAGGATTGTTTTTATTTATTTATTTATTTATTTATTTATTTATTTATTTATTTATTTATTCAATTTATATACCGCCCTTCTCCCCAGGGGGACTCAGGGCGGTGGACATCCAAACTTAAAACACATATAGTACAAAAGTTAAGAAAAACTAAAATGAATTAAATCATCGGCATTTCCAATTTAAAATCCCAGATCTGCAAAATTGAAAAGTTCCCAATTTAAAACCCAGAATCAATAAAATTGAAAATTTAAAAACCCCATTAAAACCATTTAAGCTAGGCCAGCTTGTTGGAATAATGTTGAAGCGCACCCGGAAGACCACTGGGAGCCAGTGCAGCTCGCGCAGGTGTTACGTGGGAGCACCCTGTGGCTCCCATATTCACCCGCGTGGCTGCATTCTGGACCAGTTGGAGCCTCCGGGTGCACCTCAAGGGGAGCCCCATGTAGAGAGCGTTACAGCAGTCCAGGCAAGACATGACGAGGGCATGGGCATGGCATAGGGCCTAGCTATCTTCGAGACCGCCTGCTGCCACCAACGATCTCCCATTGACCCGTGCGCTCCCACAGAGAGGGCCTCCTCGGGGTGCCATCAGCCAAACAGTGCAGGCTGGTGACCCCCAGGGGGAGGGCCTTCTCTGTGGGGGCACCTACCCTCTGGAATCAATTGCCTCCAGAGATAAGGAGAATCCAAGACCTCGGTGCCTTCCGCCGTGCCCTTAAAACCTTCCTTTTCCAGCAAGCCGGGCTGGCCTAATTTTTTAAGTGTTTTTAAGTGTTTTGTTTATTGTTTTTAATTAATGGGGCCAAATTTATATATGTATATTTTAACTGTATTTTAATATTTGTACTTGATGTTTTTACTTGGCTGCTCACCGCCCTGAGTCCTCAGGGAGAAGGGCGGTATACAAATTCAAAATAAAATAAAATAAATAAATAAATGGGTGATTGTGCATAAGGAGTCCCGATCCAGAAAGGGGCGCAACTGGTGCATCAGGTGGACCTGAGAGAAGGCCCCCCTGGCCACGGCTGTCATATGCCCTTCCAAAGACAGCCATGAATCCAGGAGGACACCCAAGTTGCGAGCCCTCTCTGTGGGGGCCAGTAACTTACCCCCAATAGCCAGCGATGGCACCAGCTGGCTATACCGGGATGCCGGCATCCACAGCCACTCGGTCTTGGAAGGGTTGAGTCGAAGCCTGTTCCTCCCCATTCAGACCTGCATGGCTTCAAGGCACTGGGACATTACTTTGAGGGCATTTATTTATTTATTTTATTTATTTGTTTAAATTTCTATACCGCCCTTCTCCAAATAGGACTCAGGGCGGTGCACAGCCTAAGTAAAAACAAAGCATACAAAATTTAAAAAACAGTATTAAAATAATTAAATATTCTGGCCGTAAATTAAAACAACCCAATTTAAAATCAATTTAAAATTAGCTCAAGCCAGCCAGCCAGCATCATTGTTGTGGTCAGGGGCGGAGATGTACAGCTGAGTATCATCAGCGTACAGTTGGCAATGCACCCCAAAACCATGGATGATCTCACCCAGCGGCTTCACATAAATGTTGAACAGGAGCGGTGAGAGGACCGACCCTTGCAGCACCCCGCAAACGAGGCGCCTCGAGGTCGACCTCTGCCCCCCTGCCAACACAGACTGCGACCGGTCGGAGAGATAGGAGGAGAACCACCACAGCACAGTGCCTCCCACCCCCAAGCCCTCCAGCCAACGCAGCATGATACCATGGTTGATGGTATTAAAAGCCGCTGAGAGATCTAACAGGACCAGGACAGAGGAGCAACCCCTGTCCCGAGCCCTCCAGAGATCATCCACCAATGCGACCAATGCCGTCTCCATGCTGTACCCAGGTCTGAAGCCGGACTGGCATGGATCTAGATAGACGGTTTCATCCAGGTACTGCGGAAGTTGTCACGCAACCACACTCTCAACAACCTTCGCAATAAAGCGAAGGTTGGAGACAGGACAGTAATTTGCAGAACAGCCGGATCCAGAGAAGGCTTCTTGAGGAGGGGCCTCACCACCCCCTCTTTCAAGGCGGCAGGCAAGAAACCCTCACTCAGAGAAGCATTTATAATCCTCTGGAGCCAGCCTCGTGTAACTTCCCGGGTGGCCAGTACCAGCCGGGAAGGACACGGGTCCAATAAACATGTGGTTGCGTTTAACCTCCCCAGAATCCTGTCCATGTCCTCAGAAGTCACAGGATCAAACTCCTCCCAGATAACATTCTCAAGGCCGGCCTCAGTCACCTCGCCGGAATCTACCCAGTCAGAGTCCAAGCCTTCCCGAATCTGAGCGATTTTATCGTGCAGATACTGTGCAAAATCCTCAGTTTTTATATCCCACATCTGCCTGCCTGCCTGCCTGCCTATCTATCTATGGCCCAAAGTCATCCAGTTGATTTTCATGCCTAAGGTAGGCCTAGAACTCACAGTCTCCTGGTTTCTGGGCCAGCATCTTAACAGCTAAGCCAGGCTGGCTATCAATGGTTTGCACAAACCATTGAACCATAAACTAACTAAATTGTCTAGGTTCATACAACATACTAAACTCTCCACTAAGAAACCTAAACAAATACACTGGTATCTATTCAGAACATATAACCTAATCAGGTCCTACATATTGGAAGAATATAGCTAAGAGATGTATAACGTTAACCTCCTTTACAAGGAATATAGCTAAGAGATGTATAACGTTAACCTCCTTTACAAGGAGCTGATAAGATTGGACAGTAAAGTATATACATTTACTTTGTTTTTTTACACCTATGCAGCAATGTATTGCAAAGCTCTTATGGGAAGGATATACCAATATTAATGTTACTTTACTGTTATTTACATTGACAGCAAACTGAAATTTGAAAGCTCTGAATGAGAATGGAATGTAAAACTCACTTCAGTTTCCACACATCTCACATACAGTGTACTGTAAGTGTGATCCTGTATTTAGAAACAAAAGATATACATTAGGAATCTGAGAATTTGTTTTGGAGTCTTAAGTGAGCAACATTACATTAACAGTTCTGGGCTGCATAAACAGAGGGATAGAATCAAGATCACGTGAAGTGTTAATACCACTTTATAATGCCTTGGTAAGGCCACACTTGGTATATTGCATTCAGTTTTGGTCGCCACGATGTAAAAAAGATGTTGAGACTCTAGAAAGAGTGCAGAGAAGAGCAACAAAGATAATTAGGGGACTGGAGGCTAAAACATATGAAGAACAGTTGCAGGAACTGGGTATGTCTAGTTTAATGAAAAGAAGGATTAGGGGAGACATGATAGCAGTGTTCCAATATCTCAAGGTTTGCCACAAAGAAGAGAGAGTCAAATTATTCCCCAAAGCACCTGAAGGTAGAACAAGAAGCAATGGGTGGAAACTAATCAAGGAGAGAAGCAACTTAGAACTAAGAAGAAATTTCCTGATAGAACAATTAATAAGTGAAACAACTTGCCTGCAGAAGTTGTGAATGCTCCAAGACTGGAAATTTTTAAGAAGATGTTGGATAATCATTTGTCTTGGACTAGAAGACCTCCAAGGTCCTTTCCAACTCTGTTATTCTATTCTATTCTAACAATAGGCAGCAAGGGCAGGACCAGAAAAAGATACAAAACTGAGGATGAATCCACAGTGATGAATCTGTGACAATAATATTCAAATGAGTTTACAAATGTATCCTGATCTGACATGGACAACTGCCACATGATAGGTGTTGGACAACAAATTGAACAAAGACTTGTGGGGAGATTCAATAATCTTCCTTGCAGTGAGGTAATATATAAGAAAGCTGTACAAGTTAATTCCTTCTCAATCTGCCACTTCAATACACTCAGCAACCCGAGTTCTCCTTTGGATGGAGAAGTACTGTATCTCCACACCATGGCCCAACATAAGGTGCAGCAGAAACTAGCAAGTGCTATCTTCTTTCACGATGTAAAGAGCTTCTTAAATTTTCACCCCCAACCAAACAAGTCAAACTGGGGGGATGGAATTTCTGATTCCTGGGCAGGTCCAGGAGAAACTAATTGTTCCAATGGCATTGAGATCTGACTTAAACTCTCAAATCACTCCTCCATTATTAGTTGTTTTCCAGATGATTGGGACTATCATATCCAGAAATCTCCACTATATATGGTAGGGATGGAGATATTTGGAATTGTAATTCCAAATGTGGAAGGCACTGGTTTAGAAAAGTACAATATCACAAGTCTACCTGATTCCCAAATAATAATAATAATAATAATAATAATTTTATTTCTATACCGCCCTTCTCCCGAAGGACTCAGGGCGGTGTACAGCCTGTTTAAAAACACAAACAAAACAACAATATAAAATTTAAAATAATTAAATAAAGTGGCTCAGATTTAAAACCCCAATAAATTTAAATATCCCAATTTAAAAGCTATTGTGTTGTTAGTCCGGCCTGGCGGAATAATAGGGTCTTCAGTGAGCAGCGAAACGCCCGGAGGTCGGAGATCTTACGAATTTCCGGGGGCAGTTCGTTCCACAGGGATGGGGCTCCCACAGAGAAGGCCCTCCCCCTGGGCGCCGCCAGTCGACATAACTTGGTTGACGGCACCCTGAGGAGACCCTCCCTGTGGGAACGGACTGGTCGGTGGGAGGCTATTGGTGGCAGGAGAAGGTCTCGGAGGTACCTGGGTCCTATGCCATGGAGTGCTTTAAAGGTGGTAACTAACACCTTGAATCGCACCCGGAAGACCACTGGGAGCCAGTGCAGCTCGCGCAGGAGGGGTGTCACATGGGCACAACGAGTTGTGCCCATAACCACCCGCGCGGCAGCATTCTGGACCAGTTGGAGCCTCCGAGTGCTCTTCAAGGGGAGCCCCATGTAGAGAGCATTACAATAGTCCAACCGGGAAGTAACAAGGGCATGAGTGACCGTGCGTAGGGCGTCCCGATCCAGAAAGGGCTGCAACTGGTGAATCAGATGAACCTGATAAAAGGCCCCCCTGGCCACGGCCGTCATATGCTCTTCTAAAGACAGCCGTGCATCCAGAAGGACACCTAGATTGTGAGCCCTCTCTGTGGGGGGCAGAGATTCACCCCCAATAGTCAGCGATGGCACCTGCTGACTATATCGGGGCGCCGGAAGCCATAGCCACTCGGTCTAAATATCTTACACAATGATATTTTCAAAAAAATAAATGAAGCACAAATATGCATTCTGATTATGCAGCAATAACAGTGAAGTGAAAATGTTTATTCTTTTTCTTCCAGCTGTTGTATGGCCGATTGTATAGTTAGATGGGAACCTCTGGAGTTCCCATCTAACTATACAAAAGAAAATTATTTTGAACCCAGAAATCAGGTAATTGTTGAAAACCAAGTGCATTCCAATTGTATAACTTTTAAACAACTTTTTATCAGGATAAAATTAGAATTGTAAGCCACCCAGAATCAAGGAAGGAAGGAAGGAAGGAAGGAAGGAAGGAAGGAAGGAAGGAAGGAAGGAAGGAAGGAAATGTTTTTGTGTCATAATGATCCTAGAAATTTCCATGAAGACTAGTCAAACTTGGCTGTCTCAGTAGCTATGCTGGTTTAGCTCTTGTTAGTACTTGGATGAGAAAATACCAGGGCTGTAGACTAAGGAAGGGAGACCCTGCCAACAAAACTATACAGACATGGCAGATTTGAGTTTAGTGAAATCAAAATGAAATCAACTTGAAAAAGACTTTTCTTTACAAAGATGAAGAACTATTTAAAGGTTGATTTTGTCATTTGGCCTTACATTTGTAAAATATTTTGAGACTTCTTTCACTGGATATCAAAAACACTAAAGTTGTCTAGATAGATTAAATAGTTGCATGAACACTATCACTCTGGTAATATTGCAATCTCTTTTTAACAGTAGTACTCAGACTGTAATGGAATTTCTAAGCAGGTCCTCAGTGAACCTGCTACAGAGGTTATCACCACTCAGCAACATTATTATCTACAACAACTTGGACTGAAGAATTCATTTGTTGTGATACATGCCCCTTTAGATTATTTTAAAAGACAGCTGGACAAATCCATGGAGTAATAAACAGATGATGGCCATTAGTCTTGATAACCATATACTTTCTTCTGAAACAAAGATGGAACAACTTAAATACCAGCTGTTGAATGAAACAATGGGAGAGAACTATTCCTTCCTGTCCATACTGATGCACTTCTTGAGTACATCTGGTTAGCCATTGTGTAGGATAAAATAGTTGGGCTCTTTATTGGATCCAGGACAGCTCTTGTTATGTTCTTACAAAAGATTGGATGGGAGAATGGATGGATGGATGGACAGACGGACAGACTGACTTATATTTGGTATGACATATGAATAATACCGTGTACCGTATATTGTTCATAAGATATGAAAGAGCTGTTGGGCACCTCCATGGTTCCTTTAGGACAATTTTGCATGCCTCAACAGCATTTTTGAAAATGGCTTTTCTGTGGTTTTCTACCCAACAGACACCAAATTAAAATACTTACAATTTCTTAAAATGATATGTGTTGATTGAAATTGGAAGTATTTATACCAAAATAGACAGAAATACATTATTCTGGACCTATGGTTATATACATTTTGGAATAACTTGTTTGTTTGTTTGTTTATTTGTTTGTTTATAACCTGCTTTTGTTTTCTTTCATATCTGCAAATTTCTGTTCATGTAGTTTACAATAAAATAGAATCCGCTTATCTGACCATGTTTCTTCTCTGATCTGACTGCTAAAGCTGGCATCAGTCTTGCAGGTCTGACAGTACAATTCTCCCACTGTCACATTTACAGGCCAATAACTTAAGGACCATGCCTCCTGAGCCTCTTATTCCAACCTCTACCCAGCTGTGAACAGTCATGCAGGTATTCAGGTGTTAAGCCATAAAGGGTAGCATGTTAAAGAAAAGTGGTTATGTCAGTGCTTCCCAAACCTACCTAAATGCCCCCAAATTTAGCAAAAGTGGTTTTTCTTTGGGTATGAATCACGAACCCATTCCCCAATCACAATGAGGACACTTAAATTGACTTAGAGTGTTTTACTTGTACTGGGTGACCTTGGGCCAATCACAGTCTCTCAATCCAACTCACCTTACAGCGTTGTTTTTATGGGGACAATAGGAGGAGGAAGGTGTGATGGATACGTTTGCTGCCTTGAGTTATTTGCAAAAATAATAAAGGCGGGATACAAACAAACAAACAAACAAACAAACAAACAAACAAACAAACAAGACTTTCTGATTCGTGGTTTTGGGTAATGAAGGAAAAGGTTTGGGAAGCAATGTGTTACATGTTTAACTTCTGGATCAAAGCCTGCCAGAGAGCTGTCTATGGTCCTGACTACATGATTATGTCTAGCAACTTCTCTTGGGTTTCTGTGACAACCACCTTCTGTCAACGCAATCAACTTAGCTGGTCAAAGCAACATACACATACATGGAATTGTTTCGTGTGTGATCCTTTCTTAAGAGAGTTTGTTTCTTAAAAGAGTTTTTAAAGTACCTCATCTTAGCACGGAAATATAATATTTCTCAGTACTTGTCCCCTTTTTGATATGCAAATTTCGCAAGTAAGGACATAGAAACTTGCTGATGATGTTTTAGTTAAACATATACAAACCATACTTAATTAGATATGGCATACCAAATTAACTGTAATTTTGATGTAGGAAGAAAATCAAAGAAATGCTTTGTTCTTGCAGTGAAGGGGAAAATCCATCATTCTATCATGCTGTATAGGTTCAGGGACACAATGCAAACTGACATGGGGAAAATTGCCTCCAGCAACACTGACTTATTGTAAAAGCCTTGCTCACTAATAAGGCTCTAGAGCATATTTATAGTATATCTGTGGTATATCAACTCTGTTTCTAACAGAGATAAGAAGAAATTGAAAAGACAATTGCTAGAATTTTTCTAATTGTCTAGGTCAGATATACAGGTTAGATAGACTATTTCTTAAAATATGTTCACACTGGAATCTTGTAACATTTATCATTTTGTAAGGTTTATTTAGTGTTCATTGCTTGTTATTCCAGGATATCTATTTGTGGACATTTAAAGTGTCCAACAATACCACATCAAATACAAAACAATGCATAATATTATTATTCATCCAACTCCAAAAACCTACTGGAAGAGGAAAGTTGTGATTTCTTCCCTGAAAGCTGAACAAATGGGGTAGAAGAATAAAACAATTGTTGAAAGAATGCATTCCATAATTAGAATATTTTTAGTTATTGATTTATACAAAAAAATGTTCAAGTGCCATAACCAAGCTGGGATGGCCTCCTTAGCTAGTGTTTAAATATAATTATTAGAAAGCATGGGATGGCTAAAAGTGAATTGCCTCTTAAATGTGAGGCCGTTTGGTGTTGTGGCTAAGCAGAGGACCAAGAACTGATTCCACCTTAGGCAAGACACCATCTGGGTAACCTTAGGCAGTTATACTCTGTCAGTCGTAGGAATAAGGCTAGGGCAAATCACTTCTGAAAAACTGGCCAGGCAATCACCAGAAGTCAATACTGACTTGAAGATTCCAAAGCAAACAAATAAGCAAACAAACAAACAAACAAACAACTCCTATTTGGATGGGACCAATATATTTCATTAAACATCTCCTTCCTCATTTTTCCACTATCTCTGCACTGGATGTGTTATAAAACTTTCATTGTAGGAAAGAAGACCCCAAAAAAATGTTGACATGGAATTCAGTGCTTGGTCTCAGCTTGACCTTAGACAGGTTTTGCCTATTGTTAAGAACATTAATTTGAATTGGCCTAGGGATTCAGACATATTGACTTTTAACAGCCTTAAAATTGCATGAATGTCTGACTAATAAATCACTTACCTTGGAAACAATTAATTGATGAACTGCACAACAATAAACAAATTCAAACAGTCACTCCAGCTAAAACAAATCCCTCTTTCTGATCATGTAAGATTTGTTTTCTGGAGGGTCATCTCTGATTTTCTCATGTTTCCAATGCACTGGGTGTTAAAGACTCTTGGGAATAGCATAGCTCTATGCATACTTTGCCTATCTGTCAAAGATTACTTGACACTTAAGGAAAAACCTTTGATTTTTCAAAGAAAATGAAGCCTTTCCCCATTATTTCTGTCACTTTGGGGGTAGGGCCCTTTCTTATTCTTAGATGACACAAGTGGCAGAATAAATTATGCGGCCAAAATAACTTACAAAAGTACATGGGGAAATGGGGCACAGGAAAGACTTAAGGTTAACACTTTTTTAGAAAGTAAATTGTCGCTTTGCCAGCTACCCCCACAAAGTGACTTTTACAGCAGTTTTTACCCATGTTCAGTCAAGTGTATCCTCTGTTGATCTCCAGCAGTGCTCTAGATCAGGGGTCTCCAACCTTGGCAACTTTAAGACTTGCGGACTTCAACTCCCAGAATTCAGCTTTGATTCAATTCCCAGAACCAGCTTTGCTGGCTGAGGAATTCTGGGAGTTGAAGTCCACAAGTCTTAAAGTTGCTAAGGTTGGGGACCCCTGCTCTAGATGTCTCTTCTTCCATTTCATCTCTCTCAGCTCCTTCATAAACAAAGAGCAACAGGAGCCAATGGAAAGAAAGTGTTGCATGGACACCATCTGATCAAGGCCACAGCTGCTCTCTTATTCCAGCTAGCAACTAAGGCCTCTACTAGATAATGCATCAAACTATAAGGAACAACCCACAGTTCCCTCTGGAACCCTTACGGTCCATCAGTCGCTGAGGACAGATCAATCTAATAGGTTGAGCCTCCCTGAGGCATGGTTACCAGGGCATGATCTGATCATAATGGAGAAGGCACAGAGAGCTCCTGTAATCCCAGATCACTTTATCACTACTCTGACAGACACTCAGATCAGGTGTGTGACCACTGCCCCATGTTGGGTACCATATGACCTGATACAGGCCCATGATTGTCAGGGTGGCCATGAACTCTAAGCCATTTCAGACCCTGCTGCCAGGGTAGATAAAATGAAATCTCCCAAAGCCATGAGCCTGGGGAGTTGTACTTTCCACCTTGAGATAGCCAGGGAGATTGCAGTGCAGCAGAGAAGCTGGCACTGTAGCAGCAGCCACAACTGACCCCTAAAATCCAATTTAAGGAACAGGGTCACACATCCAACATCTGATAGACCAGCACCCATGAAAGCCATAAGAGATACCTGATTTACAACTGCCACATTCCCACCCAGCCTGGAATGTTTACTGATTCCATAAAATACCAGGTCTGATCTAAAAAGAGGAGGAAATTGAGTCCTGCGGGCACTTCAGTTCATATACAGTACTTAGTACTATGGAGGACTCAGAAGGACCCACTTCCTTTCACCCATGCCTTCTCCCACCAACTGCCCTCACTGGCTAGGCAGGGTCACCTTCCAAACCATACACCACACAGGTATACACGCACCCAATCCTTTCCCCACCCCCCCAAAAGCTCTTACCCAAGGGAAAATGGTTGGTATATGGCACTGATGTATATAGAGAGAAATTATGAAAAATCCCATTCTTTTTGCACTTCATGTGCTTAAAATCACTGCAATCAATGGAAGTGTTCTCATAATAGAATATCTGGAAACATTTATATTTACTTTTTCTTTTATTGTTAGTATTCAGGGGAAAAAAACCCTGATTCAATAGATCAAGAGTCATATTAATTAACAATACAAAACTGAATGCAATAGTAATAAATATGGTTGTGCTTTCAAAAGGCAGACTTAGCATTGAAAGTTCATGTTTTGCGTAGTAATAAAAATTGAATTAGATTTGAACTTTAACCTGTATTCATTCATTACAGAAAGCCTTGATTTAAGTTGGGTTGATATGGTGGACTGAAGTTCATCTATGATAGTGTAACTGCATGAAGTCACAAAGTGAGCTCCATTACTGAATAGGAAAGAGCCTAGATCTCTTTGTTCCAAGGCTGACATCTTAAGAATTAATAAAGGAGAATATTTGTAGCTCAGGGTTGAAATGAGGGGTCCTTGGTGCTATCTGAGCTTGGCTGTTTTCTTGCAGAGGTTTCATTACCCAAACTAGGTAACATCATCAGTGCTAGTGATGATGATGTTACCTAGTTTGGGTAATGAAACCTCTGCAAGAAAACAATCACATTCAGAGAGCACAAAGGACCCCTCATTTTAGGAAATACCCTACACTGGTTCTCAATTATGGAAGCCTTGCTTTTATTAAGGAAGACTATCAGAAGCCATGTTGTTCATCATTCAGTTCTCATCTGGACTTCAGTTCAAATTCACTACTGTCCCTAGACTTCCAATGATGCCCCTGGAAGGTGATAGCACTAGCCAGATCTGAACTATCTGCGGGAGTGGAAGGGAGGAAGGTTAATTATATGTTATAGTTGATCCCTCCCTCCAAACTGCCAGATTAGGTTTGCTTTCTGGTTGGAGCATCTAGGGCAACTATCCAAGCTAGGTACAGATTCTTACTGCAAGGTTAAAGAGACAAAAGTAACTATCAGAAAGCACTAAACTAATCCTTTGATTTCATAAACTGAGACTGGTTAAACTGGGTCAAATAATAATATTTGTCTTTGTGTACCAAGACAATCACCAAGCAATCTTTGCTGCAAAAGCCATTAACAAGGACCAGAAAAGATGTCTTTTGCCAATAGGTAGAAAGAAAATACCTTGAGTAATACAAATGGTCTTCTCAGAGTTCTTCCCTTGGGCCAGAAATTAAAAAGATGAAAATAAAGTAAGTGTAGGACCTAGAAAGAAAATCTAATGTTGTTGATTCTGTTCATAATTGTTATGAATTTCTGATGCACCTATCAGGTTATTAATATCAGTTGTGTTTGGTTTATTGTATTAATGTTACTGGTTTGCTCTAGGAACGCTTCTATTTCTTCTTATCATCATATGTATAGAGACATTCATATCTCACTTTAAATTTTAATTTTTTTTTCCTGGTAAGTTCAGGTTGAAGGTCTCTCTTTATTTAGATGTTTTGTCATTTGCTTCTGTATTCAAATATGGAAATACAGTTAAATCAGTAGGGTATGGCAATGGAATTCCACCAATGGAGAAGCATCTGAGCTACTTAAGTGCTGTCCTTTGTCCTGAAAACCCACTCCAATAAGTCCCTCTTTTCAGTTTTGGAAAAAAGCAGGACCAAGTGTCCTATTGCACTTAACTGGAAAAATGGGGCATGGTTTTGCTCACAAAATATATTCAGTTGTTCCAGAGTGGTTCTCCTACCTGAAGATCTCTCATTTATCTTGAATGTTATCATGTTTTAAGTCCGTGTGTTTATGCATGTTTAGCTAAATGCTACCCATGTGGAAGGATACATAAGCGGTATCCACATCAAGGGTACTGAGCAGAGGAGTGAAGTTTGATCAAAATGCATACCACTTATAGATAAATTTCAATAGCCTCTAGAAGAAACACATGTAAATTGTAAACATAAATATGAAGCTTACATATTTTCCCTGAATCTCAATCTCAAGACATGCCTGACATACACATATGTATTCTGACAACCCTCTGTTCAGTTCTATTTTTAGAGACAGAGACTCCTCAGCCAGTTAAAGAGCTCCTTTAAGGCTAAAAAAAAAATTTCTATTGTTTAATCCAGTCTTTTCTAACTTGATGCCCAATCATTTCATGGTTTCCAATTGCCATCAGCCCAAATCTCACATGGCTATTCTGGTTGGAGATGAAGGGAATCAGACTCTGACACATCTGGAGACATCTTGTCAAAAAAGGCACATTAAATTTCCCCTATTCCCTCCAAGCTTAAACATCTCTTCTCCCCACCTCACCCCCCTTTATATCAAAGAGCCGAGAAATATGGCAGTACTAAAATTCCTTTTTTCCCACAACTATCAGCACATCGCCCTTCTCTCCTTCCCACCCATCCCTTTTAATTTTCTTTTCTCTTTGGGGAAATGTGCCTCTTCCTTTAAGGCCTTTTTTTCCCCACCCTCCTCCCTCAATTTTCTTCCTCGTCTTTTGCATTCTTGGCCTGCCTCTGTGCCTCACTGCATCTTCCTCCATAAAAGCTTCTAATTCACCTTGGATGCAGGGAGGTGAGTGGAAGTGCAAAAGGGTATAATGGCAGCTGGAGGGAGGTGGGCGGAATGGAATAATTCTCTTCTCTGATGGAAAAAGGCTGAGGAAAGGAAGAAGAGAGTGTTATTAAAAAAAAAATTCCTAACCACTGCAGCCTGCATGTAGCCAACTGTCAATTCTGCTTTCACTGCAGTGCTGTCAGCTGCAAAAGATGGCTGCCCTTCCCTTCCTTAGCAACATTCTCTCTCCCCCCCCATGCACAGTTCTACTTGCCTTGCACACGCATACACACACACACACATACGCGCACTCACAGAGATGCACACGCACTGAGATAAATTCCAGTGAAAGGGTGACAAGAGGTTGGAGGCAATTTGACTAAGCCCCCAAATCTACTTCCTAACTTACCTATCCCTGCAGTTCCCTCGCCCTCCTTACTCAAACCCTATAGCATTTGTATCAATGCGTGTTTTGCTTGAGACGGGTTGTTTTAGGAGATAGGATTAAAGCTCTAAAATGTCATTTGAATTAGACACATACTGTCCATTTTTCTCGCTCTCTGAACACACAGATGCATGCACCCGTTCCATCCATCTGTCCTTCTAGCCATCTAATTTTCCTCTTTAAACTGGAGCTAACAAGCTTTTACGAGAGGCAGGATTTGAGGATAAATAAAGAAATGCTGACATCCATGTGACAACAAAATCTCCAAATCTGTGGTTTAACAATCCACACAGGACTGTTAACAACATATAAACATATTTTCCATACTCATGCATGCTGAGAGTCCCCAAAACTTGACTGTTGAGCAATATTGCAGTGTTCCAAAAATGTTGCCTCTGATGCACAATTCCAAGGACACAATATATAGATTTTAAAAAACCCATTACAGTACAACCTTGAATGTATTTCAGATATGCATACAATGTAGCGTATTCTGTATTCATCCACATTCATGAATGGCTGCTCATGTGTGCCAGATGTGTGTGTGTGTGTGTGTGTGTGTGTGTGTGTGTGTGTGTGTGTGTTCAGTATCACCTATATGCACACATCATTACATGCAAGGAGAGGGAAAAGAGGATGGATGGAGGTGGGTGGGTGGGTGGGGAGGAAACTGTGCATTATCTGAGGAAGGAAGAGGGTGTGAAATTAACACCATTAGAACCAGAAACCATGGGTCACTTGACATTCCCCAGTACAGAATCAGTCTTTATCTGTAGGTAAACGTTCTGGAATTCCAGAAGATTTTTTTTTTGTGGGTATACCAACTGATCATTATTGCTCCAAAAGGTTGTGGGAATGGTGGAAATCTTCCTGTTTTTCCATCCTCTTCCTTCTCCTTTTCAGTAGGCCATGGAGAGGGAGGGAGGGAGGGAGGGAGGGAGGGAAGGAAGGAAGGAAGGAAGGAAGGAAGGAAGGAAGGAAGGAAGGAAGGAAGGAAGGAAGGAAGGAAGTTCCTGGGTGACCTTGGGCCAGTCACTCTCTCTCTCTCTCAACCCAATCCACCTCACAGGGTTGCTGTGGGGGAAAAGAGAACCAACACCCTGCCTTGAGTTATTTCTAAAAATAACAATCAAGAAATAAATAAAACAGTTCAGTTGATGTTTGCAATTGATAGGCAGGTTACTGAATGGGGACACACCTAAGCCTTCTGTTTCCAGGGCAAGCATGAAGGCAGCAGAAATGAGGTTGGGGGTGGGGGGGGGACACAAGATTTGAATAGTGGATTTTAGGGGATGGCTGATAAATCCCTCCAAGAATAAAAAAAACCAACCCGGTGAAGATGGGGGAGAACGCTGCTGGCAAGACTTCCAGAATAGTGGGTGAGCTCAGAGCAGGGGCTTGGCCTGGGAAGGGCTTCTGTAAGGGTTCCTCTGCCTCCTCCCTCTTCAGGTGATCCACAGCCTCCTCCCCCCGTCCATCCCCAGCCCCTCAGCCCACCCCCATCCCTCTGCTGAAGCTCGCTCGCTTGGGCTCCAACTTGAGGCACAGCCCGCAGTGCCTGGCAACCAGCAAAAACGCTGCGTGCCTCCCTGCCGTCCTCTCTTCCTCCGAGTGGCGCATCACACCTTGGATCTTCACTGGAGATGGCCGACCTCGCTTGCCCTCCGGGGTGGGGGGTTTGGGCACTGCCCCACGGACCACCTTTTGCCTGTCCAAGCCACGGAGGAGTCCAGTCCTACCGGCGGATTTTCAATTTTATTCTTTTCAAAACAGCTCCGAGGTCAACCTTCTTTCTCACCATTCCTCCCCATCTTCATCCCTCACAGCTTCCACCCCATTCCGTCTTGCCCCTCCGCCCCAAAGGAAGAGACTGCGGGGCTCAGCCCGCCTACCACCCAGAAGACGATCCGGAGAAGAGACAGAGGATGCTCAGCTTTCTGCTCTCGAGTGGTCGGTTTTATTGGGAGGAACGGAGCTGGGGTGGGGGGTGGGGGTCAGAAGCGACCTTTTAAGAATGACATAGAGGAGAGCTCTAGCAACGTTTAAGTGAAGTCCCTCCAGAGGTAATCTATCTCTGAGTATCGACTCCTAGATGGGTAAACAGCTCAGGGGGAGGGGGCTATTGCCTAGTATGTGGGGGAATCTGTTGGTGGGTTTTCTGGATTCATCTGGCTGACGTCTGTTGGAAGCAGAATCCTAGACCTATTGGTCTGACCCAGAAGATCCTTTTGGATGTTTGGGCTCTGAGACTTGACTGAGATACAAGGTTCTCTTTAATATTTGGGAAATGTGGAATTCTCTCCCTCTGTCTTTTTCTTTCCTATTGGGTTTGGGAAGGAGAGGTGAGGGTGGGGAGAGACCTTGGCACGGGGTAGGTCATGAAAGAGATGGAGGAGGAGGAGGAGGAGGAGGAGGAGGAGGAGGAGGAGGAGGAGGAGGAGGAGGAGGAGGAAAGGAGTTGTCCCCTTGTGTGCCTCAATATCTGTACGGTGTGCAAGAGAGAGATTTTGAGGAATTTAGCCAGCCTACTGGGCTGGGTGTTGGAGGCAATGAGTTGGATTTTGGATTTAGTGGGGAAGGTGTTGTGGTTGTTACCCTCCCGCATTTTTTAAAAAAAAAGGGGGGGGGAGGAGACCGAGGCAACCCTTTCCCTCTCTGATAAAGATGGGAGGGGGTAGCTTGAAGGGATGCACGCAATGCAGTCAAGTAATCCCTGAAATCAGGTTCTCTTCTCTCTCTTCTCCCACCCCCACCCCCAACGTGGTGCAACCTTTGGTCATGCTGTAGTCAAGCACATCTACTTAGAAAGGCTTCGGGTGGGGCGAGAATGGCTTTTTGAGTGGGGGTGAATCTGGTGCTCTCCCTCCCTCGCTCGCTCTCCCTCCCTCCCTCCCTCCCCCACCCTCCCCTCCCCCTTCTGTTTTTGCTGCTGCATTTTGCATGAGCTATCTAGGTCATTAGCATTTTAGCGTATGCAAGACTTGACAAAGCTGAGCGCAAGCCAGATGGGCCCCCGCTTAGCCCGTGTCCTTCCCCCTGCCTTTTTTTTTTCTTTCCCTTCCATCCTTGGGGGGAGGAGGACCGCTTGGTACCTTATCATTAAAGAGACGAATGCAGCAGCCCCAGTTCCCTCCCTCCCTCCCTCCCTCTCCTCCTTTCTTTCCTTTCCTCCTTTCATCTCTCTATTTCCCCTCCCTTCCTCCTTCCCACCCTGGCCTTGGCTGAGCATCTTTGCAGGCAGACCAAACAGCGGCATCTGCCACAGCAGCAGCAGCACCAGCCGCCACCGCAGCATCAGGACCAGCAGGGATAAAAGAGAGAAACGGAGACCGAGAGAGAGAGAGAGAGAGAGAGAGAGAGAGAGAGAGAGAGAGAGAGAGAGAGAGAGAGAGATGGTCTAAGGGGGAGGTAAGGGCACGCCAGCCATCGCCTCGCCCATCCCAAGCTGGATGTTCTCCCCCCCCATCCCCACCCCGCCCCCGTCTTCCCCGCTTCTCGTCCTGGCTGAGTGACTAGGGCACCTGCAGCAGCTCTTGTGGGACGGGGGTGGGGTGGGGGGTGGGGAGGGCGGAGAAACAGGCCCCACCGCCTATTCCTCGCGGCGCTGCGAGGAGGCTGATAAGAACAAAGACGCCCTTTCGCAGAGGCAGCTTCCGCGCCTCTCCTTCCCCGCTTTTGTTTGCGGGTGGGGATCGGAGGATGAAGGCTCCGGCTGACCTGCCCGCCAGCCGCAACTCCCCCTCTTTGATCCCCCCCACCCCCCACCCCCCCCATCCCTCTCTACACGCCCACGCATTGCCAGGAAGGAATGGGTCCTTCTCGCTTTCTCCCACCACCCACCCTGGTCAGCATCAGGACCAGCAGCTGCTGGCAAAGGCCCCTCTCTGCGTGTTCACAGCGGACCTTGATTTAAATGTCCATACAATTAAGGCACGCGGTGAATGCTAAGAACGAGGCTGGAAAAACTTCGGGCCGGCCGGGAAGGGGGAAAAATTCGTGGGGGGGGGGAGGGTGGGGAGGGTGGAGAACTGCAGGGAAGGATGGATAGGAACTGGAGTGTGTGTGTGTGTGTGTGTGTGGATGATGCACAATGGGCGCAATTTGGCCAAAGGTTGGGACCTGGATTTCAATAGCCTCAGCCTTTACCTGCGTCCTCAGAAAGAATTCCTACTTGAATCCCAGGTAAGTGTTATGCACCATAGGCCCTTTCCTCCCTTATCTTAGGATACAAACTGGGTTTAATTAGGGGAGGGAATATAAAAGTCCGGGATGAATTGGGGCCCAAAGCCCACCCCCCACCCTTCTCCTGCACTAATACCCCCCCTTTTTTTTTTCCATTGGCAACTGCGGTGCGGATTTGCTGCACATGTTTACTTAGATGCAAGCTCCAACTGAGCTGGAAAAACCTTGCTCTCTCACGGAAGTGTGCCTGCAGGATATTCCCTGGCTCCTTCTCTCTCTCAGTTAGCAATCCTATTTGCATGATATTTTCAATCTGGAATGATGGCCTCTGTACTTAAAATTGCTGCAATGAGATGGAAGATGGGAGAACAAATCTAATATGCTTGAGACATTATGATAGAACTTAAGGTTTATTCCTTTTTTAAAAAAAAAAACGACTTGTGATGGTATATTGTTGGGCATTTAATAATAACCACAATCATCAGATTTCATGTGGCCATATCCCCAGATATGCCTATTAATGCAGAGCATCACTCCATTCTTAATGATATCCAATCCAATGGGCCAGGAATGGATGACAATTAAAGCAAGCATATTGGTGCCCTAGCTAGAAGCTCTTCCATGGCAGCCCCCCCCCCCACTCCCCCCCAGCCCAGGTTATTTTGCAAAAGACAGCAAATCCTATACAAAAGTAAATCCACTTAAGGTTAAATTTGAAGCCAGAATTACTATTTTAGATATGATGCGGTAGCATATACACAATGGAAGAGGAAAAAGAGATCCTTTGTAACCAAGAACAGATACTGCAATGGCTGGATGGATGAAGAGATAAATTATTTATATTATCTATTTATATGTCACTGCCTTTACAAAATCGTATTCTTCATTCATTCACAGTAGAAGTGGGAATATACCTGGGCAGAGACATAGATAAGTATTCTGACAGATGTTATAGGTGTAGAAACATGTATTTCTAATTATGCCCTAAATAAATGAATATTTAGCTTGGGTATATAGGGTACATATAAAACTACTAAGTCAGAACACAGAGGAGCCAGGGACAAGTGTTCCTTCTAATGTTTGCAAATAGAGAATTAAATATAATAATGAATCATTTAAAGCAATGGGACAACTGCTTCCATTACACATTGAATATCTGTGCCTGTATGTACCGTATGTATGCATATTAGAGTGATGGTGGTGATGGAGATGAAATTTGCATTGTATTGCAATCAACGGCCAAATTTCATAGATACTAGGATGAGAGAATAATTATAGCATTTATTACTTTCAAATATAACAATAAAGCAAATTAGACATACTTACATGACTGCCATCCATAACCTTTAAATGTGATTTTGCACTGTACTATGCTGGGATAGAATTATATGCTGGTGTGAGTTGTAAAAATGCAGTCCGCGAGTGCAAAAAAATTACCTTTCTTTAACTGGCATTTGTTTTTCAGTGGAATGGGGTCAATCAGAATATTCAAAGCATGGTAGAGATGAAAAGAGAAAAGCAGCATTTTAATTATTTCAGATCAAAATAAAATATATCGTTAAGAACGCAAGTGAGTTCTCAGAACAGAGTGTACGTGTATATGTATATATTTCTAACCGGGTCACTATAGGCTTTGTTTCTTCTCATTTCTGATTTTAAAAAGAGGAAAAAAATTAAATTGGAAGGAAAGGAGTAGCTCCATGTATGTATGTATGTATGTATGTATGTATGTATGTATGTATGAGGCGATGGTGCGGGGAGATGTCAGTCTGTTTGGTAAAAACATACTCATTTGTTTCCTTTGTATGGTAATATAGATCCCTCCTCACAATCTCCTCACCCCCAGCAGCTGCCCCAGCATTTCCAATAATGGGACCAATTACCCTCCAGAAATGACCCCCACCCCCTATTTAATTTGTTACAGAGCCCTCCCCTTCCTCCCCCACCAGCCAGCCAAGGAAAGAAGGGGAGGGTATCAATAAACTACATAATCTATCGAGCCAAAAGGAATGAAAAAGGAGAGGAATATGAAGATGAAGAAAAGGCATAAGCTGGCTCCTTGTAAATAAAGGGTGAAAAATTGCTCAGGGACATGAAGGAAAGGAGACTTGGTAAGACAATGCTTGGATGAGGAAGAGGGAGGAAAAAAAGGAAGTTGCCTTCCACAGAAGGTCTGGTTTGTGAACTCCCTCCCTACTTTTTTATGGCTCCTATAGGACAAGGAAAGAACAATTGAATCGGGTTTGGATAACATTAGAAGACTTTTCTTTTTTTTATTTCATTTTACTACAGTCTGTTTAAGGCAGCCACTGATTTAACTGATTTAAAGTTTCTACTCCCCAAGAGAATGCATTAGTGGATTATACTCTTACTCTAGAATTTCCTATTAAAAAGGTATTTGCTTCAATGCAATGTCTGGCTGATATTATATTATATACTGCTTGGATGGATGGATGGATGGACCATTAGAAATATGTCATTGTATCTCTACGTCTTTCTATGCCATGGAAAGAGCCATATTTTTCACATCCATTCCATTTTTTCTTCTTTCTTTAGACAGGACCTTAACATTCAGCGTTTCCCCACTGAGTTACCTTTTTAGACTTCGTGTCAGCCAGAAAGATACTTTATCCCAGATTACACTGTTTATCCCTTTGACTCAGGCCTTTCTGTTCTGCCTGGGAATGACTCTTCAGAGACTCATGCGGAGAAAGGGGTTTTTTTTTTCCATCACCCGCCATTGAGTGTTTTAACTGGAAATGCTGGGATTTGAATTTGGGGCTGATCTGCATGGAACGTAGAATTATCACTGAACTCTTAGTCCCCCTCATTTGCTGCAGTTTAACCACAGTGCAATAACTCAGTAAACATGTGTATGCAGCCTTGCCTTGCACTGGGGATCAAATGGGTTTGTATTCAATAAAAATATATTTAGATTCAACTTCAGATCAGATCATTTAATGTTGCATGATGGCACTGCAATCTTGCATCCACGTCATAGATATCCTTCGAAAGCAGTGGGGCAGAGGGAACCAACAATTCAGCCTAATGTAATCTGATAGAATGGAGACTACCATGTTTCAGAGCAAGGCTACACTGAATGCATAGTCATAGCTAGACGATATACATCCATATTCAGAACTAAATCCATATTGAATTCAATGAAGCTTCACTTCACTCCAGGTAAGTATATTAAGGATTGCAGGTTCATCTGCAGAGTAAATTTTATTAAATGCAAGGACATTTAATTCTGAATATCTGTGTTCAATATATACATATTTAGGGTTTGGTGGTCCAAAAGTGATCCAAATTGCAGAATTTTGCCTGATTCTTGTTATAGACTATTTACATTTTACTTATTTCTACTTTCATCATCCTGAAGAGTCTGACTTGGCTAGAAAGAAGCAATTGAGATTTATAATTTTTCAAACTCAAAACATGAAAGTTTTCATCAATGAGCGTGAACTAAAAAAATACAATAAAATAACATCAAGTTAAAATGTGTTACCCACAAATCATCAACAGCCATATGATATTTAAACAAATAACATAAAAACAAATGTTTCACAGCATTTCCTAAATTCCATGGAGATTGGCTAAAGTAAATTTCACTCAGCAAACATCAGGTTCTGGTTGACGGTTCAAACTCTTCCTTAATTTTAGTTCATTTGGTAAGACTTCCTTGATTTATGCATGAAATCCCAATATCAGCAGAGTATATAAAACCATTTCCTGTGCTTTTTCAATAGAGTGGTTTTTTTTTTTTTTAAATTAAGTTTCATGTCATATGTGAATGCAGCAATGAGCTGCATACTAATCTTAATAGCTTGATCCAAGAGCAGCGTAGGCATTGTTAATGCTGGCTTCTTGTACTCAAATTCTGACATTTGCAGCAGGGCGCTAAAGCAGGTGGGACATCAATACAATGTCTTGAAAATTATCTTTCCTTTAAAACTGAACTGTCATGAATGTATTTTTTCCAGTTATCATTACAGATGAAAGAGGCCTCCATTTTTAGCAATTTTACCGTCCGCTATCATAAGTATTACTTCTTTTTTCCTGAATCAAAATATAAGCTTGGATTGGATCCGAAAATGGTTTATTTCTCAGATTTGAGAACAGGGCTTTAATTTTGATATATTGCCACCAAACGACATTCCTCCAGGATCCTGCTTCCTATATTAACAAACCAGATATCCCTGGACACAAAATAGTGGTTGTCTTCTGCTTTGTTCTCCAATATCTGATAGTCAAAGTTCTACTGTCTTGGTTGACTAAGGTCATATTTAGTTTCCAGACTGATGGCCTTTAACAGACATTTTCTCTTTTTGTCCCCTTGCATATGTTATATAGTTGAGAGTTGCTTTTTGTGATGGGTATAGAACCAAATTCTATGGCAGTATTGTGATAGTCAACCCATTTTACAGCAAAAGGTTCTGATACGGAAGCATCATCCATTAAGGCAAGCATCAAAGCCTAATATTGAGGAGCAGCTTCTGGGATCTAAGTATTCCAGCAAGGACCTTTCCAGGCCTGACCTACACTGGCCAAGATCTTTGCAGTGGCAGCTGGATCTAGGATTCGCCTGCCCAGTTAACATTTTCCACAATGGCCTGGACTGTCTTCTTGGCTAATTCCTAAGGTGAAGAGGACTCTTTGTGACTAATCAGGAGTAACTTGCATGGGTTCTGCCATCTGTTTTTATTTGATTGGGCTTCCCAGGCCTGAGCTGCTCCCCTACATGGCTTTCACAAAGCATTAGACATATTCCTGGAAGATGAAGAGAGGATCAGCAGTTCCCTATTAGTCTAAGGCCATGGCTGAAAAATTCTCATGGTGAGCCTTGGTTTGGTACAGTGCTATCCATTCACTTCCAGCTCATATTTAATCAAGTGGAGTTTATGTGTTTTCTTGGAATGCTAAACTCGGTGACAAATGTTTCTTATTCATCTTTTTTTAATGATCATAAATAAATAGTTTTTTTTAAAAAAAAAAAAAACCCAGTGTCTGTCCTTTTCTTTCTGCCTACATGTTCTCTTCACCGCTGAATTTTAACCTTTTAAAAATAAAATCTGAAGATCTACATCTGAAAATGGCTTGGCAGATTGTCCTAAAAATCTGTTCACAAGAAGAGATATGAAAAGGAAGCTGACAACACACTGGGCTTGGGAATCAGAGCACCCGATACAGATGGTCAAGATGGGATGAAACTGTTAATGCCAAGAGTGCTGGGCTGCCATAAGAATTACTGATCTATGAATTGCTTTGAGTACTTTAGTGCTCAAAGCATTTGTATTTATTTGTCTGCTTATTGAAAAGTTGCCTGTAGGAGAGGAATTTATTATTATCCAAAGAATTCTCTGTTGAGATTTTATCCAGTGCATAACCTACTATTAGCCAACCTTCTTTATTCTTTATTATTTTTATTTTTATTTATTGCTGTTGCACATTTCCCTAAAAACATTTATTTTGAAGGGTTTCTCAGAAGCAGAGCAGAGCAAAGCAAAACAACTGAATCCTTGTGAACTTAATAGCAATAGCACTTAGTATATACCGCTTCACAGTGCTTTACAGCCATCTCTAAGCTGTTTACAGATTCAACATACTGCCCCCAACAATCTGGGTCCTCATTTTACCGACCTGGGAAGGATGGAAGGCTGAGTCAACTTGAACTGGTGAAACTCGAACTGTCAAACTTCTAGCAATCAGCAGTCAGGAGAATTAGCCTGCAGCACTGCATTTTAACCACTGCACCATTATGGCTCTTAATCACGCTTATACAGATCTACTTTTTCGACCTGTGCTCAGGAGATCACAGTTCAGATATTTGGATATGGGATCAATTTCCCATTTTGAAACTGTTAGAAACAAAGATGAACAATTAAGAAGGTAACAAAACTCACTGACCATCAAAATTCCTTTAAACAAATGCACTCTGGTTTCATGAAATATAAGTTTTTTAAATGTAAACTTTTTTCTATCACCATTCTTGTGCCCTCCAATTATATTAGCCTAAAACCCATAGAATGATTAGCCAAATGTGGGTTGGAGGTTTAATTCTGGCAACTGAGCCAGAGCCTTGGTGGCGCAGCAGACTAAAGCACTGTTAAGTAACACCAGCTGTCTGCAATTACTGCAAGTTCAAACCTCACCAGGCTCAAGATTGACTCAGCCTTCCATCTTTTCGAGGTAGGTAAAATGAGGACCCGGTTTGTGGGGGCAATAAGCTGACTTTGTATAAAAAGAACACCGCTTAGGTGCCCCCGAAAGCCCTACTAAGCAGGTATATACAAAAATATTAAGGCTATTACTTAATGCATTGTAAGCTGCCCTGAGTCTCCGGAAAAGGGCGGCATATAAATCAAACCAATAAATAAATAAATAAATAAATAAATAAATAAATAAATAAATAAATAAATAAATAAATAAATAAACAAACAAACAAACAAACAAACAAACAAATAAACAAACAAACTGTAGCCCAGTACACTTGAGGGGGAAAGATGAGAAAGGATGGCTTATAAAATGCATTGAATATGGCTATAAAATACTTACAAAACCCAACCTTTCTGCAAAGTTTCTTATCCACCAACTTTCCTTCTCTTTAATCACATAGTTCTTGGGAAGAGGTTCCACCTGGGTAGCTTGGACAACAGGCTGCTGCTTGAGTATCTGTTTCCAAGGTGGTGAAGATAAAAGAGGTGAGTTCCCTGAAGCTTCCAGAAGATCACTGGCAGAAGGGAAAGCCATGAATTGTGGGGGTTTTTTTTGCTAGGGCTGATAAAGGGAGGCTTCCAGAAAACTTATATAATTATCTGCTTAATGCCCCAACTGAAATAAGGAAGGGACTATGAAAAGAGAAGGGAAGGATCAGCTTGACTGTTATGGCTGACCTTTCTGCTGTACCATAGCATTATCATTAATGTCTGTACAATCTTAATTGATTAAGTTGCATGGGAACTTTATAGTACTAATAGTGACATGTCTTAGTGTAAGTTGATATTCATTTTTGAATAAAAGAAAACAATAAAAACCAATGTTTTAGTTGTAATGAGCAAGAATAGCTAAGAGAATATAGGGTAGAGTAGTAGAGGAAAAGAAACATCTGATTGCTATTCTTTTTGGTTTAATATCCAACCAAAAATGATTTGGTCAAATGATTTTGTTTAATGCTCCATTAATTGTTTAATTTGAGATTCTTGGGCCCTGATTCCAGAATATGCTTTAAAAACTGACTAAAAGAGCAAATTAATATATGTTGACCATGTTGAATAACTCTATAAGGCTAAATTTATCCCTAAACAAATCCATTCATGTACAAAGTTAAAGTAACTCCTTTCTGTTAGTTGTGTTCTGGGAAGAATTAAAACCAGTTGGTTAATTCAATTTACATATCTAGCCCTTAAAAAATAATAATAATTAGAATTAAAAATGATTTAAAAATTATGCCTCTCATTGCCAAAGCCTGACAGCACAAAACACAAGTTCTAAATGAATGAAGGCAAATATACATGCCCCAGAATAATGTTGCAGGATCCAATCTGGGTTGATTTAGGCTAGAGAGGTTGATCTAGACTGAAGTTGGGCTCCAGCCTGACTCCAAAAGCTTGGAAGAAAAAAACTTCTGGTCCCAGTGGCTGACCCAGATTGGATCCTGCAACAAATTCTAAACCTTGATTTGCTGTATTTGGCAAATTATAACTACTGCTACTTATCTGGAGTTGAGATTAGTGATGCCATGAAACTTTGCCAGTCTTTTTCTGAGGCAAATACTGTTGGAAAATTTGGCACATTCTGAAAAAACAGGATAGAGATTCAGAATTACGAACACTGAGACTTTTTACATACCCAGTATAATTGTGTTTTGAAATTACAATTGTCAGCTGACCTGATTAAACATGGTATGGGATCAAGCTATTAGTTTGGATTCACACAACTTCCTATGACAAGGTCTAGAAAGGTTATGGTTCAATGTATTGTGAAAATTGGTTTTAGTAACCAGGCCATCACAATAAATTGTAATATATTTGTTTGGACAGAAAACATCAATTGTGTTTATTAACTAGGATAGGGATTAGCATGTTGTGTGAAACCAACTACTATCTTGTATTGGGGGTTAAGGTTAGGGTTCTATGAACCTTTGCAGAACAGATGTCTCCCAAAACCTAAATTTAAAAATGCAGGCAGAAATCTCCTGAGGTTGTAACAATCTCATTCTTAGAACACTCCAGATCTCATCTAAGAAAGCTGTTATCTCATGGCCTCACTTATAAGAATACTAACATCTCATTGCCTCTCATGTAACGACCACAAAATTTGGTAACACATTTTTATTTCAATCATGTGCATGTGTGTTGTCAGTGCAACAAACATCTTCATGCTTACACTGCTCCTAAACAACCTTGTTCTGGACACAGAGCAGTTCTAGATTATTAGAGATTCCATTCTCCATGCCCAGCAAAAGTCTGCCTACTGGAGCAGAGCCAAAATGAAATAGACTGTGGAATCTGTGCTGCAAATAACTTTACCAGGCAAAAAATTTCTATTCAGGACCATGGACAGCAATCATGCAGTTAAACTGCAGACTAGTAACTGCAGCATTAGCCTGAAGAAAAAAAAAATAGAATTTTATAGTCTGGCAAGCATAATCTTGAAAGAAACCTCACCTCATTAAGTGCTTTTTAAATAACATGACAATTTTCTGTAGACACTGATTTCTTTTGGCTGATGGGGATTGGAGGAATATATCATTATGAAGGCCCTAATGGATTTATAAATGCCACTATTACTACTACTAATTAAATCTTGATCCCCTCCCCCACTAAAACCTATTAAAAGCCTTTTAAATTCCATCCATCAAAAGAGAGGCGTGAAGCATTTTAAAGCAAGTTTGCATAACAAAAATGTAAGAATCAGATCTTTGAAAAAGAGTTTCAGGGATTTCTTCTTTTAAAACTTCTTCGATAACTTTTGAAAGTTATCAACTTTTAAATTGCTTTTATGTTTGTGAGGCACCCTTCCCAGGTGTCCTTAGGTTTTAATGTTTGATTTTAATCATTTAAGTTTTAATTTTATATGTATAGACATATTTTTATGAGCTGCCCAGAGTTACCCTGTGGTAAGATGTCTGGCCAATAAATTTTATTTTAAAAAATGGAGGAGAGGAGTAGCAGAAATAGGCACAGAGTAGTAGTGATTATTGAAAATAATCACCTATTACATTTAATGCAGAGAAAGGGTGGGTAATACTCCCAAATTATATTGTTTATACTGCTCAAAGTTGATTCATTCTTTAGTGGTCACAACTCAAGAAAGCATATGAGTGTGAGACCCAGAAAAACAGGAAAAGCACTGTGGGACTTACCATACCAGTGCAAAGGACACAGTGGATAATCAAAAAGTAGATAAAAGATGAAAATCAAAGATTTAACTGTCAAGGGATCACCCATTAAATCCAGTTAGCTATCAGTTCTTCTGACTGACAGAGGAAAATTGCCAGTAAATTCTGTAAATCCATTTCTTAATTTCAGAAATGAGTGGCTCTGGTATTGATAATGTAAAAGAGTGGATGCAATCAGGGAATGCACATATCTTAAGCTCATATCAACTTGCTAAAATATCCATGCTTGGAATTGCCTTGAACTAATAGAATTTAACAGGGAAATCTGCTGGTCTTCTGTACTTTTACAACAGACTGCTGAGCTGGGAGGGAGGAGAAGAGTTCACTATAGAATAAATTGCAATTAGTTGGTTATAAATCATTTGCTTTTCACTGTCTTTGTGGATAAATACATAAATAAGAGGAAAAACTGGAATACTATATGGCACTGCCTCTTTCAATCAGATCCTTCAATTGTATATATGTACCCTCTGATGAGCCCACAAATATTAAAAGTTTGTCGGGAGGCCTGGTCTTTGTTGAAACTAAGAGCAGGGCAAATGCCAATGTGTTGAAATTAAAAGAAAACAGAATCAAGCTGAATTTTAGGAAGAATTTCCTGATGATATGGAAAATTAAGCAGTGAAACAGTCTATCTAAAATGGTGTTGGGCTCCTCATTTCTGGATGTTGTATGTCCACCTATCTGGGATGAATTCCTACAACGAATAGGATGTTGGATCAGATGAATGACACTGCCTCTTAGATTTAGTTGCCCTTTCTGAATAAGTTGCTCTTTGTATTTTTATTGACTTAACTTACAGTATATAACTATAGGATGATTAGTTTGATCATAGTCAATGTATTTGGAGAACTCCATACCAGTTGATCTGATTTCTGAAGGATTCTTTGTTGACGGTCATTTTAGTTTCTGCTTAGGGATGTGAATCCATTTTAGATGTTGCTTTGCTGACTTAATGTTTGCTTTTCCTCCTAGTCTATTTTTAGTCTTTTGTTGATTAGCCTTACTAGCTTTTAAGCATATTTCCTTTCTTTGAGTTTATTCAATTGTAAGTATATAAGACTTTCCTTTTTGCCAATGCCTTTATGATTTTTGTTTGCATTCTAGCTATAGATATTCACAGATATTTAATCACCTCAGGCCATTTTACCACTAGTCTATAGCCCACTTAAGGTCAATATTGAATTATAGTAGATTCAGCATTTCTATCCCTTAAAGATACAGTATATACTCATATCAAGTGGTAGCTAGTCACAATTGCAACTGATTTTATTATTTTTTAAAAAAATACTAATTCATTGAGACTTGCTAGATATTTACTGTGGCGATTTTTTTTGCATCTGTTAACTCAGAATCCCAACCCAGTTTAATGCTCTCTATTCTTTTTCTTCTTGATTTTGTAGATTGCTGACTTTCTGCCCAGTTAGTTGGCTCTGTACTAAGGCACTCTACTCTTTCCCTTTATCCAAGAACTTACAGGAAAGCGGAATATTTGTTTGAAAACACGAATTTTGATTAAGGTCGATATTTTTATTTTTCAAGTGATCACAAGAAAGGATACAACATGGCAATGACACTACACAAATCAAAGGTTAATGGGCAATGATTGCTGAACATAATGTGGTTTGAAATATTCAGGAGTGAAAGAATTAAAACGTCCTTCGCTTTGGGTACTTTAAGCATCCTCTTCAAAGTAGGGCAGGGCTCACCTCTTTCAGTTCAAAGATTATACTCTTTGGCTAAAGGGACAATCCTCAGCCTTTCTGGGTGTATGTCAGAACACCCATAGAATGTCCATTGATATGCTATAAGCATTACTTATTTAGGATATGGGCATAACATTGCAATCGGTGTAGAAAAGGGCTGAGGCTCTTTGGTGATGGTACAATGCTACTGTCAGTTTTGGAAGCCATTTTTTTCTTTTAGCTTCCTGACTGCCGCATATTTTCACCTGGGAAATTGGGAGGGGGGGTTGTTGGAGCGGTGGAAGAATAGCATTCAATAACACCATTCCTTGTTCTGGGAGTCAAGGACATTTGCCTGCACCTGGATGGGAGTGACTAGGGATTGTTTCCAGTTGAGCCTGAAGGATGGATTGGACCATGTGATGAACTTGTGTGTGTGGAGCAGGGTTGTGAACTTTAAACTGGGTGGGGAAAACCTGGAAGCTTTCAGATTCGGGTTTTCCCAGATGTGCCAACATGACATCTCTAATAAAGTGGAACTTTGAGAGAATCTATTGCCTTGGAGTTTTATTTCATTGGGGTTGTTTTTTGGAACCCTGACAGCTACTTTCATCAATTTGACCTACTCTTCTTCCAGCCTATGCTTGCATCTCCTGTGTAAGTGCCCTTTGTTCTGCATTTAGTAACCCATACTGACCATTGAAAAAAGATTACTGAACTTGATAGGCTTTTGACCTAATTCAGCATGGTTCTTCTTATCTTCTGGGATGTAGTCAAAATATTATTCAAGAGGATATAAAAGTCTGGTTTGCATCTTGGGCGTTTTCATCTCCTTTGATCTGATGACTTTTGACTGGAGTAGATGTCCAAATGTGTATTGTCTATATGCCTTCTGGTTTTGACTACCCATAGCAAGAAAATGTAAGTATTACATTGCACAGACCATAAGACCATAACCTTAAGTTTTATTGCCTATTTATGTAATTATTTATCAAGCTCGTATGCTGCCCATCCTGCCAAAGGCATTTCAATCAGTATAGTCTTAATAAAACAATCTATATTGTAATCTTTGTGTTTTATGGAACAGATTGATAGTGCTCATAACTATATCCTGAAACAAATTTTTAAAAAACCCATACCTGTTGGGCAGTGAATAGTAAAAAAGAGTGTTCCATTCATTTCTTGCAGGTTCCTTCTAACTTATACCTTCTATGCAAAAAGAAGGGTGTAAAGAAGATAAATCATACAACCCAGTGGTGAAATGTAAAATTTGTTACTACTGGTTTTGTGGGCGTGGCTTAGTGGTGGTGGTGGGTAATGTGACTGGGTGGGCGTGGCCAACTTTTTTTTTTTTTACTTTTAAAACCATTTTTTCTACAACTTTTTGGCTGAAGAGGTTGTAAAAAAATTGCTTTTAATATATAAAAATTGAATTATTTATAAATTGAATTAATTAAATTAAAAGCCTCTGACGTCCCAGCTGAGTTGCCTGATCGTCAGAGGCTTTTTTTTCTTTTAAAAACATTTTTTCTACAACCTCTTCGGCTGAAGAGGTTATAGAAAAAATGCTTTTAAAAGCCTCTGACGATCCCAGCTGAGCCGCGCGATCATCAGAGCCTTTTTTTTTTACTTTTATAAGCATTTTTTTGGCTGAAGAGGTTGTAGAAAAAATGTTTTTAAAAATTAAAAAAAAGGCTCTGATGATTGCGCAGCTCTGCTGGGCATGGGGGGGGCAGGGATTTTTGCTACCAGTTCTCCGAATCACCTGTCACCATCGCTACCGAATCGGGCGATCCGGTCCAAACCGGAGCATTTCACCCCTCATACAACCCTACTTTCAACTCTGATCAAAACTTCCTAGTTTTTTAATCAGACCTAGCCAACATGAAGTTTCCAACTACTGTATTATCTCAGAGAGGATGCAGTTCAAAAGAGAAAAAAAATTCCTATCTCTGAATGTGTAGGAAGAGAGCCGTATGAGTCCATGGTAATTCAAAATCAAAAGTTGTCTGGTAGCACCTTTTTTCAACTAACACATTTTATTAAAAGGCATAACATTTTGAGAGCAATTGCATATTTCAATAACTGTTATTGTTCAGAAAAGATGTTCCAAAACAGCTTCAGGTTTTGGGCCACCCCTGAGTCTTGAGTATCAGAACTAAGACTTGAGAATGATTAGTTAAAAACTGAACCCAGTTAAAAATACATCATGGAAATTTGGACCATTTAGACTCTCAGCCTAATCCATTTCATAGGACTGCTGTCAGGGCAAAGTAGCAGGAAGAATTTATATAACTCAATCTTGAGCCCTTCTGAGACAAGTCAGGATATTTAAAATTATGTAGCTCCATTATATCTTTTTCTTGTTCTTTCAACATTCTTTATACGTTGCTGTATCATTTCCTCCATCCATAACTTAATTTTATTCCAATAGTTTTTCGCTTCAGGACATGTCCACCACATATGGTAATATGAACTTAGAAACTGGTGACATTTCCAACATTTAGCTGATTTATCTTTAAACATTTTTGCCAGTTTCTCAGGGGGCATATGCCATCTATAAAACATTTTATATAGATTTTCCTTATACGCAGTGGACATTGTTAATTCATAATTTCTTTCCCATAATTGTTGCCATTTATACAATTCAATTGAATGTCCAAAGTTTTTTGCCCAGGCTATCATTGTTTCTTTTACTTGTTCTTCCTCTAGTTCTATATTTAGTAAAAAATTGTAACATTTTAAATTAGTTTATCCTCTGTTCCCATGAGTATCTTATCAAGTTCAGTCTTCTCTAAATAAAAACCCTATAATTTAACATCTTTTTCATATCTTGTTTGTATCTGCACATACATATACCAATCCATTTCAATTCCCTGTTCTTCCAGTTCATGTTTCCCTTTCAACTCCACCTTATCTGTTAACAAATCTTTATATCTAACAATTTTTCCAAAATTAAAAATGTTTAGATGAATTAATGCTTCCATTGTTGATAACCATATTGGTATTTTCACATAATATTTGTCTCTAACTTTTTCCCATACCAGTAATAATGCATTTCTTATATAATGTCTTTGAAAGTACGTGTGTATCTTACTTCTACCATACCATAAAAAGGTATGCCAACCCAGTTGTAAATCATGTCCTTCCAATGTTAATAGTCTTATATTTCTTAATTCAATCCATTCTTTCAACCATGTAAGTGCTGCTGCTTGATAATATAATTCCCAATTCGGGAGTCCGAATCCTAGCAGGAAGAATTTATATAACTCAATCTTGAGCCCTTCTGAGACAAGTCAGGGTATTTAAAATTACTTAGCTCCATTATATGTTTTTTTTCTTGTTCTTTCTGGGAAGATTCTTAAAATTGGCTCCAAATAATACAATATTAGAGGAATAAGTAATTTTGATTATCATCTTTTTTAGAAAACTGAAGCAAAGAAATTAGGCAAATTTTCAGCAGAAGTGCCATTTTGAGGGAAAGAGAAGAATAGCAATAGCACTTAGATTTATATACCACTTCATAGTGCTTTACAGCCCTCTCTAAGCAGTTTACAGAGTCAACATATTGTCCCCAGCAATCCGGGTCCCCATTTTACTGATCTCAGAAGGATGGAAGGCTGAATCAACCTTGAGCCGATCAGGATTGAACTCCTGGCAGTGGGCAGAGTTAGCCTGCAATACTGCATTCTAACCACTGCACCACCATGGCTCCGGAAGAAATTTTTCTTATGCATAATGATAATTAATTAAAGATGAAATTAAAACTACTTTTTATTTTTGCACTTTTCAACTTGGCAGAAGAAGATATCTGCTTTTCTCAAACTATGCCACTTCAGATTATAGACAGAGCATGCAGCATCTTTGGAGACACACATATACACAAAAACACAAAGAAAAATATGTCCACACACCAAGAATTTATCACATCAATACGTGGATAAAGATGGATGGATTGATGGATATAGACAGATGGAGATAGAAATAGAGATAGAGTTAGAGATAGAGATAGAAAGAGAGAGAGAGAGAGAGATGATAGAGATGTCAGATATTTTAAAAAAGGTCACGAAAAACACTGGAATTTCTAAGATGTGGAATTAGACAACTAACCAGAATTATGAACTAATCTAATCTTTAGTTCATTATAACCACACAGAATGGAAACACATGAATTCAAATTAGCTCAACAGTTATTTGATTAAATCTATAAAAGGTACAGTAAAGGAAGAATTTAGGAAAGATGGAGCAGCCTGCCAAAGGCAAGTAAAGGCAATGCTAATGCTGTCATATGGAGACAAGAGGACAGTAGACAGTTAATAGTAACTTTGTTCAACTGGAAGTGGCAGAACAGGATAATAACTAAATATTATTTTTATTGTAGATGTTATTAGAAAAATTGAATTCATGACTTAAACTTCATAGAAATTAGATATATGCTAAAACGTTATACTGTTAGTTCAATTAGCAGGTGAAAAACATTTCTATATCATAAACAGGTAAAAAGGAAATCATTAATTTGTGAAACATAAACAGTCATTGGAAGGGCAATGATGTCATGGGATAGGTGATGTAACTTGCCCCCTTCCCTGCTCCCAAAACTTAATAACACAACTTTGAAATGTAACAACTGACATCAACAACCAAGAACAAGAGAAGGTGAATAACATTATATAAAGAAGGATGTACATTCTAATAGTAACCACTGTCCCCATTTCTACTCAGTAGTGGTGGGTTGTCCCCGATTCGGATCAGTTCTATAGAACCAGTAGTAAAACTGGCGGGAGGCTCCACTCACCAACCCCCCATGTCATCAAGATACTTCTGTGCATGTGCAGAAGCATCTGCGCATGTGCAGAAGAGCGCACGTGCAAACGAAGCAAGCGCTCATGCACGGCCCCATTGCAAACTGGTAGTAAAGGTAAGTAGAACCCACCCCTGCTGCTAAAGTATGATGCAGCCTCTGTCTTTTGGTTATTTCAGAGGTTGTAACCTATCAAAACCCAGTGGAACCCAGTGACAGAATTCTTACTTTCCTTCTATTATGGGTGGTAAATGTAAAAGTATAGAGTGTTCAAGAATGCTTTGGATCAAGACCCCTGATTCTGAAGGTTGTCAGGAAATATCTGGGTGTCTATGATATCAGTGATTAAGCAATGCTTTCTTCAAGACCCTTCTGCTCTCTGAAGTGTTAAATTAATCAGTTAATTAGGGTGCACCATGAGAGTCAGTTGCATTAGGCAATAAGAAGGGAATAAGTTATTTACACATCCCGAAAGTCCCCAGCATACTGAACGGAGAGTGCAAGCTGCACCTATTCCTACCGTCAGAGGAAAGCAAGTGTACACAGTGACCTACTTTCCTGAGATGATTACGCCTGCATTTTATACTACGTTCTAGCGAAATGGCGATTCTTTGAGCCAAGGCAGTACATAAAATGGTGGGCAGCCATCCCTATTTGCTAATAAATTTTCAGTCAGTAGCAAGGCAATTCTAATTCTCCTTTACTGTGTTATTTTTAAGGCGGAGATTAAAATTTTGAAATGAGAATAACATGTTATGTTCAATTCTGTTAAGCGGATGTTCTGCCTGCTTGGGTGGCATAGCAGGTGGCTGCATCTAGCTAACCTTGGCTGATCCCCAGAAAACCAAGTTTCAAGCCAGAAGAAAGAAATAGCTTTAAATCTGCGTTATTACTACTTTCGGTATACTACTCCCTTGCTTGTCATCTCTGCAGAATCTGTAAGCTCTTAAAGAAGACAAGTCTCTTTTCTGCAGGAAATTGCAACACACATAGAGTTTTGTCCCTTGTCTTTTTCCTGCCCCATTTCTCTCACCTATTATCTAGCAAGAAAAGATATTTTAAGAAATAAAATGAATCTTGTCTCATACATTAATCGTTCCATACTCATATCAAAAGAATTCCTTCCTCTACATGGCCACTACTCTTTCAGAAACATAGTTATTAAGATGCTCCTATAAGAAAACTAAGATCATGGCTCCCGGCCATCTCAATTCCTGGCAAATAGATGGGGAAGAAATGGAGATAGTGACAGATTTTATTTTCCTGGGCTCCAAGATCACTGCACATGGGGATTACAGCCAAGAAATTAAAAGACACTTGCTTCCACTTGGGGAGGAAAGCTATGGCAAAGTTAGACAGCATACTAAAAAGCAGAGACATCACCCTGCCAACAAAAGTCCATATAGTCAAGGCTATGGTTTTCCCAGTTGCATTGTATGGTTGTGAAAGTTGGACCATAAGGAAGGCTGAGCATCAAAGAATTGAGGTCTTTGAACTATGGTGCTGGAGAAGACTCCTGCGAGTCCCTTGCACTGCAAGGTGAACCAACCAGTCAGTCCTAGAGGAGATCAACCCTGACTGCTCTTTAGAAGGCCAGATCCTGAAGATGAAACTTAGATACTTTGGCCACCTAATGAGAAGGAAGGACTCACTGGAGAAGAGCCTAATGCTGGGAACGATTGAGGGCAAAAGAAGAAGGGGACGACAGAGAATGAGGTGGCTGGATGGAGTCACTGAAGCAGTCGGCGTGAGCTTAAATGGTCCCTGGGGGATGGTAGAGGACAGGAAGGCCTGGGGGAACGTTGTCCATGGGGTTGTGATGGGTCGGACACGACTTCACAACTAACAACAAATAGTATGTATAGTCTGGTTTCCATCTGCACTTCATCCATCAGAAACTATTTGCTAATCAATAGTCAAATATTTCAAACACTTGAGATTTTAAGAATTTCAGCCATTTAGTGCCATGGAATCTTCTTGAGCTTAGCATCTACAGGTGGTCAATTAATGACCACAATTGAGCCCAAAATTTCTGTTGTTAAGTGAGACATTTGTTAAGTGAGTTTTGCCTCATTTGATGACTTTGCTTGCCACAGTTGTTGAGGGAATCCCTGCAGTTCTTAAGTTAGTAACCTGGTTATTAAGTGAATCTGGCTTCCCCATTGACTTTGCTTGTCAGAAGTTCGCAAAAGGGGATCCCATGACCCCAGGACACAGCAATGGTGAACCAGTTGCCAAGCATCTGAATTTTGATCACATAATCATGGGGATGCTGCAAAGGTCATAGCTATGAAAAAATTGTCATAAGTCACATTTTTCACGGCCATTGTACCTTTGAACAGTCACTAAACAAACTGTTGTAAGTCAAGGACTTACATGGTTTCAAGATGTCCTCCATATGCATTTTAGTATGATTTCCACCATCCTCTTTCTAAAGGTCATATAGCTTTAGAATGCCTCTCCCATTCTCTGTACAAAAGCTTATTAGATCAACAATCAGACAGTGTCCTTTACTACATCTGGAAATGCCAGATTGGCTTAGGGCAGGGGTGTCAAACTCGATTTCATTGAGGGCCACATCAGGGTTGTGTTTGACCTCAGGGGGGGTGGAGGGGTGTGGCCAGGTCAACAACACTCCTGTCGGAGGCACCTGGGGTGGTCCAAGTTCTCTGCCAGTGAAAATGGGTTCCTCAGCTCCATTTTTGGCTGCCATGGCCTCCTGCAACCCTCTGCCAGTAAAAATGGAGCTCGGGAGGGCCCCTGGCAGAGGGTTGCAGGAGGCCATGGCAGCCAAAAATGGACCTGGGGAGCCCATTTTCACTGGCAGAAGCACTGCGGGCTGGTCCTTCGCTGTTTCCAGGGTGGCCCCATGGACCAGATCTAAATACCCTGCGGGTTGGATCCGGCCCCCAGGCCTTGAGTTTGACACCCCTGGCTTAGGGGCACCAGGAAAACTGTACAAGCACAAAAAGCCTGCTTATCAACATCTTGCTGATCCTTGACCCTCCAGAAATTAAACCCAAGGCACCATCCTAGTTATTTAATGATAATAATTTTCTTTGTCTTAATATTTCCTAGTACAATGTCAGTAGGTTCAGAATCTCTAGAGGCAAGGAAGTAAAATGTGCCATATAACTATGTCCCATTAGCTATGTTTCCTTAGCTCGTTTTTTCCTTTGCAGAAAAAGCTTAAACATAGATAGATCAATATTTCTCAATGGGATAAAACTCTTCGCATAAACTATTTAGCTAAAGGTGTAGACTTCATGTCTTTCACAGAAGAAACACCAATCCATTCTTCGTAGAAAAGAATCCCCCTTTTTTTATATATGTGAGAATCCAGGTAGTATCTCAAGATGGAAAAGGTATAAAAGAGACTTGGAGGTTTCCTACTGAGAATAATAGAGGCATTTGTGTGTAGATTTGACATGTGATCTTAAGAGGAACATGTGTTCAGATGTGACAGGGAAACTGACACAATTCACAATTTACTATCAATCATTTTGTGATTCCTGTGGGAGTGAAGAGTACAACTTGAAAAAAAAAAATCTCCAATAGATTTCTAAAGAAAATGATGCTCTGGGGAATCTGCGAAAAAATTGGAGTAATGGGTAGTTATTTCACCCCCTCCTTCCTTTTAACAAGGCATTGTTAGGAAACGTAGGATACTAGAGATAGGTAAGATAGGTACAAGCGCTGGTGTTAGCAAGGAAGAAAAAGAGTTGTCCTGAATCAAACAAGACCATTTTGTAAACACAAGCCAGATATAATCAACCAAGTAGCATGAGAAACAGACTGCAAGCAGTTCATTGTAACAAAAAAGGGGGGAAGAAATTCAGGATTTGAAACCTTAGGACTTGCACAGAAAGGGGGGCAGAGAAGCTGGTTTTTGTTATAATTGTTGTATCAGCAATAAATAGCTTATGTGTTGTGACTTATTCTCCAAAACACCAGAGGGCAGGACAAGAAGTGATGGATAGAAGCTTGTTAAAGACAGATCATAGAAGTAAAGAGAAATTTTCTGACAGTGAGAACAATTAATAAATGGAATAGCTTGCCTCACAGGGTTGTAGGAGCACCATCACTGGAGGTTTTCAAAAATAGACTGGACAACCATTTGACCAAGATGGCAAAGTTCTCCTGCTTTGAGCAGGGAGTTGGGACTAGAAGACCTCTGAGTCCCTTCTAGGCCTAAGATATTCTATGTCCTTGTTTTCGTGTAAGTGCCAGATTCTAGAGAAAAATTATTGGACGTTATGTTTTTATGTTTCTGCACTATTTTGTGTGGTTACCATATCTAGGCTGCAAAAATCTGGATCATCACCAGAATTAGGAGAATTTTATCTCTTTGATGAATCCAGATTTTCCCCCCGCCTTAGGCAGGCTTGCCTACCATGGAAACCACTCTTGCTTTCCCCTCCTTTGATGAAGAGAATGTTATTTTTGAGAAGGAATGTAAGTAGATGTATTGATGGAGAATTCCAGGAGGGGCCTGATTTAGCACTATTTCAAGTACAGATGTAGGCTCAGAGAATCTTTTCTTGCAAGCACGCGCCAGACTTTTCAGGGGTCAAACAAGAGAATACTGTGTAGTTCTGCTGGATCTATGGCTACATAAGACCCTCCTCTTCATACAGGTTGTTTCCTTGTTTCAATGCAACAGACTAATAGATGTATTCTGGAAGCAATTGTGTCCTATATTATATTTGCAGGATCCAGTCTAGGTCAGCCACTTGGACCAGAGGTTTAATTTTCCAAGCTTTCAGGCTCATACTTGAGTCCATCCTCAGAGAATTTCTCTCTAGCAGGGTGTGTAGTAAAGAGAAATTCCCTGAGGATGGGCTCCAGTATGAGTCCAAATTTATAGTGGTGGAATTCTACCAGTTCGGATCGGTTCGGGTGAACCGTTAGTTCCAACTTTCAGCCATGAGTGAACCGGTTAGCTCTGACTTTGAAGTGGGCCCGCCCACTTGCCCCTGTGTTATACTATTTCCGTTTCCAAAGCACAGCTGATCGGTGCAGCAGAGTGGATTGCTGTGCCTCAGCTGTTTTCCTTGCCGGCTGCAATGCAGAAGGTGACTTTTCTCGAAAGTGTGCACATGCGCGCAGTGAGCATCAGGCGTGTGCGCGAGTGCAGCAAGAGCACACATGCGAAACGCATGCTCAGCAAACCAGTTATTAAACCGGTAGGATCCCATCCTGGTCCAAAAACTCAGAAGACTAAATCTCTGGTCCCTGTGACTGACCCAGATCTGGAACATTATCCTGGGACATGTATATTCACCTTCACTCGTATATTATATTTCCCTAAAATATTATATAACAATTACTATTGTAAAAACCTCTTTCTGAGATGTTCACTGCTTGCAGGCAATTATATTTTGAGGTAAAGGTGATGAGCACCCTCTTGTGCCCAGCATCAAAATAACAAAGATAAATGGAATGCCTCCCATTTTAAATCCAGCCATTCTCTATCTTACATGAAGCCTTTAATATCAGGTGTGTACACCGGAGGCAAGGGGAGATGGATCTAACTATTTTACACACACACAGTTAATTAATAAAAGCTATCAGAACAAGGTGGTAGAATCACCTGGACCCCTTCAGGCATTGCCAGAAGAATTGGTTCCACTAGGTCAGGCCTACTATATCATAGAACGACTCAAAAGCATGGAAAAAAAGATTATGGTCCTCTTCCAGTGGTGAAATCTAAAATTTGTTACAACCGGTTCTGTGGGTGTGTCTTGGTGGTGGTGGGGGTTAATGTGACTGGGTGGGCGTGGCCAAATTTTTTTTTTTACTTTTAAAACCATTTTTTCTACAACCTCTTTGGCGAAGAAGTTGTAAAAAAATGCTTTCAAAAGGCTCTGACGATCCCACCTGAGTTGCCTGATCGGCAGAGGCTTTTTTTCTTTTAAAAGGGGGTGGGCAGGGATTTTTGCTACCGGTTCTCCGAACCACCCACCTCCATTGCTACCAGATCGGGTGATCCAGTCCGAATCGGGAGCATTTCACCCCTGTCCTCTTCCATTGTTATTCTCTAGGTACTTAATATATCCAGAGATAAATAACACCCTCAGACCTAGTAGCCAATGATAGGAGGCCAATTATAAAACTGATATTCACACATTCCACTATTAAAGCAATGTTTTATTTAAAGGATGACTTTAAACAGTGAGAGAGGTAGGAAAAACTTTATTCAGATTTTATATACTTTCTATAGTTTCTTATTTCTCTGTCATTCCTCCCTTTATCCACATTTCCTCAAAGCTACACCACAGTGATAAGATTAGCTGAATTTATTTACAGTTCCATTCCAAATTATGTGGTGTGCCTTGAAAAGAAAAAAAGTTGTGGACTGTGTTAACATTTTCACTGAACACTAATAGACCATGTTCTGCTTCATTTTAGAAGGCAAAATATAGTTCAAGGTGATTAAACTCTTATGTACACCATGTCCGTACTACACTCTTTAAAGCAGCTGCATATTTTTCCAATGTGGCACAGTTGTCTTCTACAGATGCAGAACAAACCAATCAAAAGAGCTTTTAATGTAAGGAATTGGAGACAGATGCTACATGCTTGTCCATGAGTATTCCAAATAATGTTTTTCCCTTCAAAAATTGAAGTAGCGCATAGTCCTACCAACTAGAGCAATGTACAATTCAGAAGTGTAATTGTTCAGAAGTGTTTTGGACTTCATCATAAATCTCTGCAACCTCTTTTTGATTTTGCCATCTTGAATATTTTGGTAACATGATGATTCTGTATTCCTGCCCAAAGAGGCAAAGAGAAAGACTCCCTCGAGATCATCTTGACTTCTTACAATTCCTGTAGCTTCTTTGGCAACAACACTAAACTATTTTCCCAACATTCTTTCCCAGGAGGCTTCACCATTCACATCTCTCCAAATGAAAAAATGCATGTGTAATTTTATTCACTGTTTTCTTTAATCAATCCATGATAGCAGCTACTCCCTTGCTGGGGGATTTAGCCAAAAGCTTTTGAAAGTCAAAGAATACAGTCTCTGATGGATGTTTTCTGTCTGAGTACTTATTGACCGTCTCAAAATCTCATAAGTTAGTGAGACAAGAATCTTCCTTGTAGGTCATGTTGGCTTTTTTCAGCAAAATTTTTTCAGCTTATTTTTTAAATATCTGATTATTTATTTTCTCTTGAATAATACTCCCTTCACTCGTGCGCACACCACTTCTGTGCATGTGTAGAGTGTATTTGATGACATCCGGGTGGATGGGCGGAGCCTCCCACTGCCGCTACTACCGGTTTGCCCGAACTGGGGCAAACCAGTAGCAACCCACCACTGGTGTGTGTGCGTGCTGGGCTTTACAAAAGTAGATAAATTGAAGCCTGTGTACTATAGCCCACATATCTTGTTTTGCAGTCCTTAAAGTCCCTTTACACCTTTTCAGCAGGTTCTGACCAGTTCTGGAGAACTGGTAGTGGAAATTTTGAGTAGTTCAGAGAACCAGTAGCAGAAATTTTGAGTAGTTCGGAGAACCGGTAAATACCACCTCTGACTGCCCCCTCCCCCATCTATTCTCTGTCTCTCAAATCCCAGCTGATCGGGAAGAAATGGGGATTTTGCAGTATCCTTCCCCTGGAATGGGGTGGGAATGTAGTATCCTTCCCCTGCCACGCCCACCAAGCCACACCCACAGAACTAGTAGTAAAAAAATTTGAAACCCACCACTGCTTTATACCCTAGATGTGCTCATGGAAATCCAATCATCCATTAATGATTTTTGCTTTGTTAATTAAAAAACTAGTAAATAGATTTAAAATAAATGTAAATACTGAAAACTATGTTACTATTCATTAAAAAAAGTAAGGAAAAAAGATTTAGCACACCTACTTTTTAAAAACAAACTAAAATTTGAAAAATTGAAAACAGGTCAAAATTATTTATTTTATTCATTCATTCAACTTTGACATTGTCAGGTTCCACAGAACTCCTAGCCATTAACAATGTTCATAATATAAACATCTACAGCATATGAATCAATAAAGCCTCCTAGGTAAACTAGACAAAAAACTGTAAACCATTTGCAGGAAGAATAAACTAAAAAATAATTTGCAATCATTAGCAAAACAAAACAGATATATTCTAACTTAGATGCCCTTGGTCCATGAACAAATGCTCTAAGGAAGATCTCAGATTTAAGCATCTTCCAAAATGAAATCAAGGTGGGAGGAAATTCTAACTTCAACCAAGAGGCTACTTGGAAGAGCAGGTGCTGCTAAATCAACCCTTTTCTTCTCAATCCCCTCTTACTTAATGGGATACTACAAGCACCCTCTCCATTGACAACTGAGTGGATAACTTTGATTCTGGTTGGATAATTCAATCATGCAAGTAAGTATATACCAGTAATGGTGAACCAGTGTGGAAATGTCACACACACGCTCGTCAGGGCTGCACTCCGGAAAAGCCGAACTTCCGGTTCTAGCGCGCATATACACCCAACAATCAGCTGGTCGGCACGCATGCAGACATTGGTTTTTGGCACTGCTGTGCACATGCGTGCCAGAAACCCGGAAGACAAACAGGCAAGGCCGTGCGTACCAGACGCCACTTTGGGCACGCATGCTATAGGTTCGCCATCACAGATATATATCATACTTAAGTACCAAGCTATACAAGTATGTACCAAGCTATATAGGACTTCATAGGTTAAAACTGGCACTTTGAATTGTACTCAGAAATTAATTGTCACCCAGCTCCACCCCGGACCACCCCAACGATGCCCTTGAAGTGATGTCCCGGTGTCTGGAGGCCGTGCGGATCTGAATGGGGAAGAACAGGCTCAGGCTCAACCCATCCAAGACTGAGTGGCTGTGGTTTCCGACATCCCGATATAGTCAGTTGACGCCATCGCTGACTATTGGGGGCGAATCGCTGGCCCCCACGGAGAGGGCTCGCAACTTGGGTGTCCTCCTGGATTCACGGCTGTCTTTAGAAGAGCACTTGACGGCCGTGACCGGGAGGATTTTTCATCAGGTTCGCCTGATTCACCAGTTGTGTCCCTTTCTGGATCTGGACTCCCTACACACAGTCACTCATGCCCTCATCACTTCCCGCCTGGACTACTGCAACGCTCTCTACATGGGGCTCCCCTTGAGGAGCACCCGGAGGCTCCAACTGGCGCAGAGTGCGGCCGCGCGGGTGGTTATGGGAGCAACATGGCGCTCCCGTGTGACACCTCTCCTGCGCGAGCTGCACTGGCTCCCGGTGGTCTTCTGGGTGCACTTCAAGGTTCTGGTTACCACCTTTAGAGAGCTCCATGGCTTAGGACCTGGTTATTTATGGGACCGCCTACTACCACAAGCAGCCTCCCACCGGCCAGTACGCTCTCATAGAGAGGGGCTCCTCCGGGTGCTGTCAACTAAACAATGTTGACTGGCGGCCCCCGGGGGAGGGCCTTCTCTGTGGGAGCACCCACTATCTGGAACGAGCTCCCCCCAGAGATACGGAGGATCCCGAATCTACGTACTTTCCGCCGTGCTCTTAAGATTCTTCTATTCCGGCCTGGCCTAATTTTCTCCCATTTTAAAATTCTTTTACATCAAAATTTTAATTTGTTTTAAATTATTGGGATTTTTTAATTGTCCTGGGCTAAATTATTTAATCTGGTTTTAATTATATCTTTTAACTTTTGTATTTATGTATTTTATTTTGTGCCTGTTCACCGCCCTGAGTCCTTCGGGAGTAGGGCGGTATATAAATCTAATAAAAGACAAAAGACAAAAGACAAAGATTGTCTACCAACAGCAGTCCATATAATGTGCTCTTAGTTACAGTCTCTGGTTAACAAACAGGGCACTGCATTTATACAAATTACAGCTCTGAAGTGGTCTCCAGTCCCATGAAAAATGCTTTGCAGCAATTCAATGAAGTAGTCGTGATAGCATTAATTATTCAGGAAAGATCCGCCTGATAGGGCCATCACTGGCAAACAAGCTGCCAAAATCTCACAAGGTTTTGTAGAGAGAATACTGAAATTTAATAAGATTTGATAATACAAGATTTCTACTATTTTGATTATTTATTGATTTATTTGATTTAACTTTGGTGTTGCCTGACTCCAGAACACATTTACATATTGAGAGGGATGAGTAAAGACTGCCATGTTCTTGTAACAATATTATACTGTCACACTAGAAGATGCATCTTCTTTTGCAACTGTTCAGTTTTTTCTAATCTTGCATTACATCTCCCAGGTTGCCTAAAACAGGGGTCCCTGAATTTTCAGTTGTCCATAATCTGACATTTTTAGCAGGATCATGTTGCAATTCACCATTGAGTATCTCTTTCTTTCTTGTTTTGGAGTTAGGACAAGAACCTAGAAGCCAGTAGAATTGGGAAGGACAAGTCTAAATAGATGGAATGGGTAGCATTTTCCACCCAATCTCCTCTGAGGGCAGAACTGATAGGAGAAAACTATAAAAGAAATTAAAGTGAAGGGGTGAGGAAAGGACAAATTCTCTTTCTGTTGCATGTTGTTGCTTTAATTTGCTTCCTTCTTCCATACTTTTGAATATTTAATTTAGTTTATGCTAGCAACTGATTCTGAATTAAAATTATAAACACATTGTTTTGCAAAGAACATGTTAAATTCTACAGTGCAGGGGTGTCAAACTCGCGGCCCATGGGCCAGATGGGTCACGCGCTAACCACGCCCACCCGCCCTGGTTTAGCAAAGGGGAAAAAAGTTGCAATACGTCACATGATTGTGTTGTCACAAGTTTGATACCCTTGCTATAGTGAGTCATCCTTTGATACTGATTAATTTAAAGCCTACATACTACTCTCTGTTAATCTTTAAAATGGATTGCTTGTTGTTTTTTCCTAAAAGAGGTGGCTATCCTTTCACTGAGGAAATTTTTATTTGAAAAGTACTCATGTAGTAAGGAGAAACAAGAAAAGTATCAGCTTTCAGTTCTATACAACTCATTTTTTTACTAATAGTTGCAAAATGTCTGTAATTATCTCTTATATGCGTTATATGGATTCTTCTGAAAACAAAAGTTACTAGTAACAAAATAAAAGCACTTGTGTGAAATATTTATTTAGAGTGAAGTGTAATCACACCACCAGGTGTCAGTCTGTCTTACATGTAAAGTCAGCTATTTTTCAGAGATGATCTCCAAGCTATTTTGTCCCTAAACATTAGCTGAATGTAAATTCCTTTCCTCTGAACTAACAAAATAAGCATCTTTCTGCCTTTTGATTCCAGAAGTTGATTTTGCTTCCCTGCACTTATATAATGAGATGCATGGAGATATTATGGCTGCTCAGGAACCACTTCTGGAAAAAGAGCAGGTAGACATTTCTTGAGTCATTTTAGATCCATATCTAGTCCTTGAAGCTCCAGGCAGCTACAGTAGGTTTGGAAATGTTCTGGCTGGTTGTTTCTATACAGTACTGAAATAGTTTGGTCCCAGTGACACATGCCTTGGTAATCTTGTGGCTTGGAACCGCAATGTGTTGTGTGGCGCTTCAGCTGTTTTAAATTCAGAATCCTCTTACAGTGTGGTCTGAACAAGCTAAAAAAAAGTAATCATGGTTATATGAAATGAGGAAAAGCTACCTGAATCCTTTCTCCTTTCACTGTATGAACCAGAAGGGCATAACTTCATTGCTTCCTTTAAACTTCATTGCATATCCCAGACAATTCATAGAAACAGAATTTCTCAATCATATAACTCTTCTGTTTATATATCCAGCCACTGAGCTCAAAAGTTGCCTCTTGGGAAACAATGGGGAATTGTTTTTTCCTTCCACAAATGATTGTCTGGGATTGTTTTCAGCCTTAAGGGGCCACTAGACAGTTTATCTTTGTGATAGACCAGGGTATTGTCTGAAAGCAGCCTGCCTTAAAAAAGACAGCTATGTGGGACAATCAGGTGAACATGAGTCCTTTCTCAAGTGATTAAATGTGCCCCAAAGTCACCAAACAGACAGCAGGAGACTGGGGAAAAAAATTGAGGGAAAAATGTTGCCATTTCAGGAATTATTGTCCTCAAGATTTCAGAAAAAAGGAAAACTATGGAAGAACAGAATTAAAAGGAGAGCGAGAAGGCTGTTAGTGAGAGCTATAATCATCCTTCTGACCTCAGTTTCTTTCCTCTCATTCTTTGCCGAGGTGGCACGACTTTGACTGACACAATACTGAAGGCATTCTCTGCCATGTATTTGAATCATCTTGCACCTTGGCAATAAAAACTGGTTCTGAGGCCAAAACCAAATGAGCCAAGCCTTAAATTAAGCCCTAGATGCAACCCATCTGTCCAGTATCTATTCTTTGGTTCCTTGACAAACAAACAAACAAGCAAACAATAACATACAATTTTGTTTGGAACAGGCATTGGTGGGCACGAACACATCAGCTACTGATGTGTAGCCCAAAATGTATCACACAGCAGTAATCTCATCTCTTTCTTATTATTTTTAAATGCTCCTATTCTATAAGAATGAAAAGGTAATTGTGGGCAGTGTCTGATGTAACAAGGCCGGGTGTGGAGACAATGATGTGGTGTTGTATGTAAAGCAGAGGGTGGAACCAGACCAAGTTGATTCTGGAGCAGGATTTCCAGTACCTTCTGGGTGGAGGGGACTTGAGTGCCTTGAGTAATAAGAGAAGGGGTGTGTACGTCTGTGTGTTTGCATGCACAAAGTAAGTCAATGGCACTCCTGATGAAGCTAATAAAACAGAGAGCCTGATATATATGCCCTTCTGCGCATGTCCAAGATGGCGGCGCCTGCTGCGATCACGATCTGAGGATGGGGCGCCAACCTACCCTTTGGGTCCTTTGGGGGTCGTTTTGAAGATCCTCGACCCCAGGACCTGTCAGGGGAGCTCCCGGCCAGCACGGAGAGGGTTTTCTTTCCCTCCGTGACTGAGCCGAGGGGAAGGGGCGATGCGTGGAGCGCCAGGCTGATCAGCTGGGCGTCGGCAGCGTCGGCAGCGTTTTTTACAGCCGGAGCCATCAATTAGTGGGAGCGGCGCTGTGCCGGGGGGCGCCCGCTGCGCGGCAAGTTCTGAAGCCCGGGGGGGTTGCCCGAAGTGCTATACGAGGTGTCGGGCACCCCCTGAAGATCTCCGGGACGTTGCCAGGCTCTTTGGGGGCTGGCAACGATGGCGTGGTGGTGGCGGCGATGGCGGTTGCTGTGGAGGCTAGCTGGCGGTCAGACGGCGCTGGGGACCCCCCCCTTTTGGAGTAGGAGTCGGGGGGGGCAACAAACCAACAGGTCTGGGAGACCTGCAACCACGGTTGGGCGGAAAAGACCCGGAGCAATTTTCTGGGCCTCGGGAGGCCTCAATTTGTGTTTGTGCGGGGGGCGGGGGGGCTTGAGCCGCCCCATTTCTGCCCCATTTCTCTCCCCTCCAGCGTTCCTTTTTAGAACTGGGCCCACCTGGACCAACTGTCAGCCTGTGGGACTCATTGGCGCTAAGCCCTATTATTTATTACCATTCTGAATCCCCCTGACTTTGGAGAGGGCTATTTCCATCTGAACGGGAGACCGGTACATGGCTGCATCCCGCCGGCTGAGGGGGCTAGACATTTGCCTGACCACCGTGAGAGGGTGGCCAGGTGTCGGAGCCCCTGGGGGCTGAACCGGGACGCTTTCTACATATATGCACTTTACCAGCTTTCTACACATATGCACTTTATCAGCGAGGGGACTTTACCAGCGAGGGGACTTTACCATCGGTCTTTACCATCGGACAAAACGCCATGAGAGGGTGATTTCTGGACCTGACCCCCGGACGCTGTCTATATGCATCGGTTCATTACTGCCACCCCCACCACAAGAGGGGGTTGTCCAGCTGACCTAACCACCGTGAGAGGGTGGTTAGATCTATTTCCCCCTTGGAACTGTGGTCGTCCTGGCTTTGGACTATGTCCTCTGTTGTGAGGGGACAGGGGACTTGGTCCTGCAAATATGTCTTTGAGATCCCCCATTCCTTTGTCTTCTCCTTGGTCCTTTATATACACCCTCAGGATATGGTCGTGTTACCCATTATGATTAATGTACTCAGCAGCGGAGCTTCTTGGTCTGCGAGACTCCCCCCTCTTGCAGGCTTGGCCCTCCATTCTATCGAGAGCCTACCTCGATGACGGGCTCTGGAGTCCCGAGAGGTGGCATGCCGCAAAGAGGGGGTTGCGGGGTTTTTTAAAATTGTCCTTGTTTAAACTTTTAAGGGGTTCTGGGAGGGGGGAGGGGGGTGGGATTGGAATTAGGATTGTGGGTTTGGGGGATAACCCACTAGGGGGAGAGTTGGGCTTGGCCAAGACGTTCGGCGGGGGTGGTGGGGGATCCGGAGGGGGTCGAGCTGGTCCAGACTATGCTTTCACCATCGGTACTGTGTGTGGGAGCGGTAGATATGGCGGGAGCAGGGGGCCATATCATGTTAAGGGAGCACGCACCCGCTGTCTTCAAGCGGTAGAGTGCTCCGGCCCCCAAGGCTCCACCCGTTCTCCAGGTAGTACAGACCTTCAGGGCCCGGGCCTTCGTCTGATGTTGTGCAATGCCAGGTCTGTAGTAAATAAAGCCCCCCTCATCTGTGATCTTGTTTACGAGGGGGGAGCGGACCTGGCGGGTATTACGGAGACCTGGTTGGGCCCAGAGGGAGGGGTCCCTCTGGTAGAAATGTGCCCACCAGGTTTCCACGCATTCCATCAGCCAAGGTCACAGGGGAGGGGCGGGGGAGTAGCGGTTATTATTAAAGAAGGCCTTAGGCCGAGGGAGACCACTGTACCTCAGACAGCTGGTTGTGAGTCCCTCCTTGTGAAGTGGGGCCACGGGGTTCAGATGGGTTTGCTGATCACGTACCTGGCTCCCTGCCACGTGGCGGCAGCCCTGCCCGAGCTACTCAATGTTATTGCCGCGGTGGCGGTTGATACCCCCAGACTTATGGTCATGGGGGATTTCAACCTGCCATCCGTGGGTGAGGCGTCTGAGGTGGCTCGGGAGTTCATGTCTTCCATGACGGCCATGGACCTGACCCAACTAATTCATGGCCCTACGCACACCGGGGGAAACACACTGGACTTGGTTTTTGTCTCTGGACAGTGGTTGAGTGATCTTGAGATAGGGGATATAGTCATCGAGCCCTTGTCATGGTCAGATCACTCGCTCCTTCGCCTTGACCTTCGAACCGCAGCACCCCGCCGCAGGGAGGCGGAACCGGTAAGATGGTACCGCCCCAGGCGCCTGATGGAACCTGATAGGTTCCAGATGGAGCTTGGGCCAATCCCGGAGGTTCTGGCTCACGCCTCATCTGGGGACCTAGTGGCTGCCTGGGATAGGGCGGCGGCTGGAGCCCTGGATCGAGTCGTGCCTTTGCGGCCTCTGACCCGGCGCCGATCTCGCCTGGCTCCTTGGTTCACCGAGGAGCTGAGGGAGATGAAGCGCCGGAAAAGACGCCTAGAGAGCTGTTGGAGGGCTAGTCTTTCTGAATCTGACCGAACACTGGTAAGATCTCATATTAGGAGTTACCTAGTGGCGATAAAAGCAGCAAAGTGTACTCACTTTACTGCTCTTATTGCGTCATCAGATAATCGCCCGGCCACCCTGTTTAGGGTGACCCGCTCCCTGCTCCACCAGGAAGCGCGGGAGGACCCCTTGGAGGGAAGAGCCGAGGATTTTGTTCAGTATCTGTATGACAAAATCACTCAGATTCGGGCAGGTCTGGACTCCGACGGGATAGATCCAGCGAGGGTGACGGAGACAGGTCTTGAGACTGTTATCTGGGATGAGTTTGATCCTGTGACCCCAGATGACGTGGACAGGATTCTGGGTAGATTGAACGCGACCACATGTTTGTTGGACCCGTGTCCCTCCTGGTTAGTGCTGGCTTCCCGGGAGGTGACGCGAGGCTGGCTCCAGGGGATTATAAATGCTTCGTTGGGTGAGGGTGTCTTTCCCGCCGCCTTGAAAGAGGCGGTGGTAAGGCCTCTCCTCAAGAAGCCTTCCCTGGACCCGGCAGTATTGGCTAATTATCGTCCAGTCTCCAACCTTTGCTTCGTTGCGAAGGTTGTTGAGAGTGTGGTTGCGCGACAGCTACCCCAGTACCTGGATGAAGCGTCGTATCTAGATCCGTTCCAGTCGGGCTTCAGGCCTGGGTACAGCATGGAAACGGCATTGGTCGCGTTGGTTGATGATCTCTGGAGGGCTCGGGACAGGGGTTGTTCCTCTGTCCTGGTCCTGTTAGACCTCTCAGCGGCTTTTGATACCATCGACCATGGTATCATGCTGCACCGGCTGGAAGGGTTGGGGGTGGGAGGCACCGTTTTACGGTGGTTCTCCTCCTTTCTCTCTGACCGGTCGCAGTCTGTGTTGACAGGGGGGCAGAGATCGACCCCGAGGCCCCTTATATGTGGGGTGCCGCAGGGATCGGTTCTCTCGCCCCTTCTGTTCAACATTTATGTAAAGCCGCTGGGCGAGATCATCCGTGGTTTCGGGGTGAAGTACCATCTGTACGCTGATGACACCCAGCTGTACATCTCCACCCCGGACCACCCCAACGATGCCCTTGAAGTGATGTCCCAGTGCCTGGAGGCCGTACGGATCTGGATGGGGAGAAACAGGCTCAGGCTCAACCCATCCAAGACCGAGTGGCTGTGGTTTCCGACGTCCCGATATAGTCAGCTGGTGCCATCGCTGGCTATTGGGGGCGAATCATTGGCCCCCACGGAAGGGGCTCGTAACTTGGGCGTCCTCCTGGACTCACGGCTGTCTTTAGAAGAGCACTTGACGGCCGTGACCGGGAGGATTTTTCATCAGGTTCGCCTGATTCGCCAGTTGCGTCCCTTTCTAGATCGGGACTCGTTACGCACAGTCACTCATGCCCTCGTCACCTCTCGTCTGGACTATTGTAATGCTCTCTACATGGGGCTCCCCTTGAGGTGCACCCGGAGGCTCCAACTGGCGCAGAGTGCGGCCGCGCGGGTGGTTATGGGAGCAACATGGAGCTCCCATGTAACACCTCTCCTGCGCGAGCTGCACTGCTCCCGGTGGTCTTCCGGGTGCGCTTCAAGGTTCTGGTTACCACCTTTAAAGCGCTCCATGGCTTGGGACCTGGTTATTTACGGGACCGCCTACTACCATCATCAGCCTCCCACCGACCAGTACGCTCCCACAGAGAGGGGCTCCTCCAGGTGCCGTCGGCCAAACAATGTCGGCTGTCGGCCCCTAGGGGGAGAGCCTTCTCTGTGGGGGCACCGACGATCTGGAATGAGCTCCCCCCAGAGATACGGAGGATTCCGGATCTGCGCACCTTCCGCCGCGAGTTGAAGACGCTTTTATTTCATCAAGCTGGCCTCGCCTAAATCTTCTCCCTTTTAAATGTAAATTCTAAATTTTAATGGATTTTAAAATGGGTATTTTTAAATGGGTATTAATTCAGCCAAATTTATTTCATCCGTTTTATTCGATTTTAAATTTTGTATATTTATGTGTTTTACTTCATGGCTGTGCACCGCCCTGAGTCCTTCGGGAGTAGGGCGGTATAGAAATTCAATAATAAATAAATAAAATAAATAAATATATGAACACTTAAAGCATATTTATGCTGACTCAACTAACAGTCCGTCTCACTCAGAACAATTTCCTCTGAATGATAGCTGTTCATCAAAGTCGTAAAATGCAATCTTTCTTGACTGAACCCCGAGATCTCTTTAACTGGAAATAACAAGAATTGAATCAAAGATCATCTGATTGCAAAAGGTGCATTGCTGGATTTACACACTGCACTGAGACATAAATCAAAATGTATAAACCATAATGGCTGGGTTCACACAACACACTATGGCACATTTTTTTTAAATTAAAAAAAAAATCATACTATGGGTAATTTCAAGGGATGTCCTTCTTTTTTGTAGATCAAGGAACTATGAGAGACTTTCTGGGAGCTATGTTCCAAAGAACGGGATAATTGAATGGATGAGACTAGCGCAAAAAAAAATAATTATTGCATTTAAATGTAATAAATTAAATTGAATTGATTTAATTCAAATAGGTAATGTACATAATTGAATTAATTCCAATGGACAACAGTACATTCAAAAAGGGTCTCAGAATCTAGCTTGGGCACAAGCTGAACATAATCCTAAAGGGTGATGCAACTGCAAATAAAACGAATGCATTGCTAGATGCATATGTCAGTAATTACATCATTATTCTTCTCTATGCCGTACTGGTCAGACCACATCAAGAATATTTCAGGCACTATATTTTAGGAATTTATTGACAGACTAAAATGTGTCCAGAGGACAGGAACCAAGATGATAAAAGGTCTGAAAGGAAGCACTTAGGAGGAACACTTGAAGTCACTGAGTATATTTAGCATGGTGAAAAGGAGACAGATGCTGTTTTCAAGTATCAGCGTTCCATCTCCTATGGGAAAAGGAGCAGAATGGTTCTGAGTTGTTCAAGAAGACAGGATAAGAAACAGTGGATTTAAATTACACGGAAGTAAATTTCAGTTGGATATCAGAAAAAAAAACTTAACAGTAATAGCAATTCAACAATGGAGCACACTTCCTCAGGAGGTGATGGATTGTCCATTAGTGGTGATATTTCAACAGAATTTGGATAGCTAGTTCTTGACAATGTTGTAGCAAATAATTTCAAAAAATTGAAATCCCTTTCAATCTTTACATTCTATGATTCTATTCTTACCATACGAATTGATTGTTCCTAATTACACTTCATCCTCCCTGATTTGAGACCTTTCTAAAATCAAATTAGGTCTGATATAAGTACACACGCACACATCATAACAGATTTTGTTGAACCAAGAAGATATATCTTTTAATACGAATCCAATAAAAAGCAATGATTCCTGTTATGTAATTGTATTCATTCATTCATTTTGCCTTGTTCAATAAAAGGATTCCAAATTTATTCCCTCTCTGTTTATTCTCTTTATCTAATGTAGAATTCCTAGCTTGGCTGATTCCAGATTTGTTGAGATTGCATTCCTGGAAGCTGCAGATCCAATATACAGTATCTGGAAGAGACCAGCTTGGAGAAAATATCAGAATAACGTTTTGTCCGAAATTTCATCTTCTTATAAATATCACACTGCTCCAATATTTTGGGGCTAAAATTATGCATGTTGATTAAATCACACGTTTAGGAATTGCATCAGAATACTTTCAGTGTGGTATCTTAATATGAACGGGACATATCTGTGAACACCAGTTACTTGTTAAGAGTAAGAAGTGTAATGAAGAATGATACAGAAACTGAAATAGGATCAATCTACATACTGTATGCACTGTGAAAAGAAAAAAGAAATCAGAAATAAAATACAAATATTACTAATGCACTTGTTTTTCCCCAGAAACAAGATGGGATGAACTTCAGATTGGGTGAGGGTCCTCTGTTCTCAGTTCAGATCTCCCCTTCCCCAGGTCCCCTTCGTTCAGCCTAGCCTTGTGCAGTTCACAGGTGCGCCGTGAAAATGATAGCATTAGTATTTCAATTTCAATTATTTGTAGCAATAGCGGAACAAGAACGGCGCGTTTCTTAACGCGGCCACAGACATATACATTCATGGTCTCCCACGTTCTGAAAAAATAATATATCTGGCGTAAAATAAGATTTCCCTCCCAATTCAATTCAGATGAAAGCCGCGTTGTGGGCTTCTGTTTCAAAAGTCTCGAAAACACTTGTCAACATTTTGGTCTAGGTTGTGTTGCAATCAATTTTTATTTCGGACTTCCCACTTAAAAAGAGGATGGCTTGTTCATCCATGAGAATACAATACAACACGTGCATTTATGTTTACATCTAGTGCAGTGTTTCTCAACCTTGGAAGCTTGAAGATGGGTGGACTTCAACTCCCAGAATCCCCCAGCCAGCGCTGCTGGCTGGGGGATTCTGGGAGTTGAAGTCCACCCATCTTCAAGCTTCCAAGGTTGAGAAACACTGATCTAGTGGATTAGAGAGGAGGGTCTCCATGATGTGTCATTTGTTCACATGCAGAGATTTTTTTTTTTGTTCTTCTCGAAACACTCATTTCCCCAAAACTGCAGATCCAAATCACGCTCCCCTACTTCTCCTGGATCTACTCTTCCCGCGTCTACTCCTCGAGCTCCAGTTCTCAATATTAGAAAAGGCTTAAAAGTCTGTACAGAGAAGACCACATTTCCCAATAGGCAACGAGAAGAGAAGGAAAAAAAAAATGCTCGCGTGTGGCGCAGAGCCTGCTGGATGTTGTAGTCCTCGTGGGAGGGTTTTCCCCGTAACCATGCTCCTCCTTCTCCTCTTCCTCCTCCTCCTCCTCCTCCTCCTTCGCTCTCCTCCCCGAAGACGGAAGCCTGCGGAAAAAAGTGAAGAGGAGCGGAGTTGACGAGATGGGGGGCTCCAAAGTGAAGGTGGCGGTGCGGATCCGACCCATGAATAAGAGAGGTGAGTTGCGGGGCGATGAGCGGACCGGGCGCCTTCCAGTAAGTGTGAAGGGAAGAAGAGAGGAGATTTCCCCAAGCAGCGCCCGAAAAAAAGGATTCTCCCCCCCCCCCCCCATTCCAGGCAAATAACATTTGGGAAGGAATCAAACGTCGCGGGGCAGGAACCGAGAACCGATCCTTCCTTAAGGGCTTGGTGGCTGGGCAGGTCTTTCTCCCCTCGTGTTGGCAAAGAGGTGCCCCCTCCTGCAGAGGATTAAAAGCGGAGAGAACTAAAGACGCTTCGGAATGCTTGTGGGAAAGACTCCCCTCCCCAGGACCAAAAGGAGAAGGAAGGACGAATATCGCTTCTTCCTCCCCTACTGAGTGGGTGAAAAGCATCTAAAAAGGCAGAAAAGACTTGCCCCCCGCCCCCCCACGGAAAAAACCACTGCCCCAGTGCTGAAGCGTATATTTAAGGAGTTAACAATGCCCCCCTTTAATATAGGAGTAGAGGGAAGGGTGGCTTTCCCCAGAACTGAAGAAATGCAGAAGTGGGGGGGAAAGCCTCAGCCCACATTTTCGGATTTGAGAAAGTCTGGGGAATCCTCTGTCAGAAAGTCCAGGAGAGAAGGGCCACTTCCCCCCCCCCCCACCCTCCACTGTATGGAAAAATATGTCCGCCACTGTATGGTAAAATATTTTGCCCTGGGGCAGGAGGCAGATACAAAAACAGGGGAGAAGAGTCAGAAGGAGCAGCAGCTGGAAAGTGTAGTTTGTGCGGGCCCGCCTCTTTGCTGAGGTGAGGGAATCCCTTGCCAAGGTGAAAGTGTGCCCAGGAATCCTAAACACAGAAGATAGGAAGGAGCATTACCAGCCTGTGTTAGGAATTGGAGGGAAGTTCCCTGCTTGATAGGCACCGCTGCCCAAATAGCAGAGAAACTAGGTGGACCAGAATGAAACTGGCCAGTGTCCTATGTCCACCCCGCCTCCCCTGGGACAGGAGCCGGAACAGAATAATCTGTGCTCATAAGGTAGGAAGTCCTTCCTTCACCTGGGATAGGAAAGCAACTGAAGATGTGGGACCCAAACTTTAAGGAGGAGTTAATAAGCAAACACTCTCTGTATGTGTGTGCAGATTAAAGTGAAATCTCTTCCTTCAAGGTCAGAAAGAACCAAGTAGATCTTGAGCAATTTGGAGGCCAGATGAGAATGAGAGATTGACTGCCTTTATACAATATGTGTTACCTGGTTGTTAACTTTTCTGGCTTTGCATAAGACCTGACACTACACATTAACCAGATGGCCACCAGACCAAACAAAAATCTAAGGTTAAAAATAACTAAGCTTCGCAAGTTATGAAAATGGACTGCCAACCTCATTTTAGCCTAGAGTAGTGAATAGATTGGAGAAATGGGTTTTCATTACACTTTGGAGTAGTTAAGAATTTCTATATTCATTGTCTTCTAATAACATCATTTTCTGCTTGATGCAGAAGATGACCTAAGCAGGTTGACAGGGATGAAAATTCATAGCACAGGACAGGTTTCTCAGTGCAGTCTCTGCCTCTCCAACCTAACAGACAAGAAAGTTTAGACTACTTGGCATTTGAGCATCCTGTAAAATGCAAAGCTTAGCAACTAGCTTTTTGAAATATTAATTCTCATAGGAGGGGAGGAGAAAAGTTGAGATACCATACTATCTGGGGGGGGGTCATACATTGAGTAAGGGGAAAGAGGATATTATATATAAAAAGAGCTATATAATGACCTAATTTTTTTTAAAAAAGGGCATGTCATGAAAATGCCATTTAATTGCTTATCTAATCAATTTAATAAGTTTAAGAACACCAGAAAATTTTCTCTCTCCCTTCAAACATTACCAAAGAAGAACTATTCATGTCTATCTTTCATGATAGGACATGCCTCAATTGAAATATTAGGAGACAACCTGTCTTAATCCCCATGCTTGTATTACCTCAACCAGGTAGTTGACACCTGCGAAGAAACATAGAGCAAAAAATGCACCTCACTGGGTGCTTCCCTATCATCACGCATGCAGATTTCTTAAGGGTAATATTACGATTCATATTGCCAACCTGAATTAAAAGCAATGCCCTTGTGTAGCTGCACAAATGCTGTATATCTGGCTACAATGTAGAAATAATTGTGAGTAGGTGAAAACAAGAGACTGTGAAAAAGATATACCAAAGGGAAAGCTTGAAAAGCATACCAAAATCACCCAACACTTTTTAAATGTCTTCCCAATGCCATTTTTGTTACTATGAGGTTGTAATTATGTGATTATAACAAAATGGTAAGGTCTGAAATCTTTTTCAAGTCTAAAGAAACGCATATCTAGTTCTTATCAATAGATAATATTTACCAATATTCTGCCTTTTTTACATTTGTGCTTGAGGGCAACTGCCCTTCTGAATAGTTTGCATTTTGTATGAGCTTACAGAATCATCACTCAAGTAATTATTAGATGAAGCCCTCTAAACAAAACGGCTTTATCATTCTCTCTGGGCCCCACCCCCAAGGCCATAATACCATTGAGAATTTCAGCTGCTGCTTTTCTCTGTATGTGGCTTTTGTTCAGAAAAAGTAAAAAAAAAAAAAAGGTCATTCTTATTAATTGCTTGATGTTGAGAGTTGAGATCCGGTAGACCAAAACTATATCATTCACAATTCATTTTGGTTTGGAGATGGAGAATATTGTCCTTTTGGTTTGATCTAAGAATATTCTCTCCATCCAACCAGATGCTCAACTCTCCTCTTTGTTCCCAAGCGTAAAATTGTTAGTGTTGAATTGATGCCTGTCTAAAAATCTGCCAGCTAACATCTTGGGAAGTGAAAAGAAGGGGGGGGGGGCGGGGTCAGGGAATTTTTAGTGGCAGGAAGGAGCTGACTTACTCCTCCTCTTCTCCATTACTCTGGACAATGTCTGTTTCAGCTACACTTGCATATTTCTTTATTAAATTTGTACTCTAAAATTCGTATCAGTGACTCTTCTACACGCTGATCTCCCAGACAGAAACTTCTCCAATCTTTCTAAGATGATTGTTGGCATTTTTGCAGATATCATAAAGGCCATAATATTGCAGAAAATCATGCACTGGTTGAGGCATGTAACATTTCTCTATATTTAAACTTGTGAAAGTAAAAGGGTAAATGGATATGCATTTATTATATAGCTATTTTTTTAAAAGGTAAACTGTTCAAACTCTTCATTACTATGCATGGTATCAAAACAGACATATTTTATATTTGAAACATACTTGTGTGTGTGTGTACGCATAGTATTGACTGGAACTTGAAAATTTGTTTGACAGCTGAATTTTAAAAAGAGTAATTGACACTTGGGGGGAGTGACTGGGTTGAGATTCCAGTAACAATTGTGCTTCTGTGTTGGAGTGTGGCAAATATCAAAGCTCTCTCTCACTTTGGAGTAAAGATGTCTTATGCATGCCATTGTCTGCCCTAACAATAGCCTTATCTAGAGAAAAAATGCTTTAAATGATCTTTCTTTTCAATGACAAATGCTTCAGTTTCCTGGAGCCATATGTTGAAATCTCTCTAAAGTCATCTCACAAACATATAGGAAGAATAGTTTAAAAACTTTATTCCTTAAAACCAATGTTAAATCATAGTTTTGCCATTTGAAAAAATGGAACAATAGCTTAGTTTATCATAAATGAATCTTTTCCTCTGGTGTATTTTTAAGGAAACATTACCTCCCATGTTCAACTAGTAATGATATGGAGTTACATGATCACAATTGGGGAACCTCGGATGTTGAGCAAAGCAGTCATTAAGTGAGATGCTACTTCGCTCAATGACCACAAACATGGCACTCCCAATTGTGGTCCTTAAATGATCTTCTAGGTCATTAAAGGGATGGAGTGAAAGGGTTGCCTGCTGGGAGGACATCTCAGCTCCATGTACAGCTGAGATTCTCTCCCACCCACCCCCAATGCTGTGTCAGGCAGCCCTTTGAGAGCTGAGACTTCTCTGCTGAGAGCTGAGATTCCCTCCCAGAGAACAGCCCTTTGAGCGAAAGAGCAGGGAGGCAGAGAAAGGAAAGGGGAAGGAGGTAGAGAGAGAGGGATTTTAGGCTCCCTGTAAGCTTGGATATTTAGTGCCAAGGTTCAAGCAGGCGCAGAGCTTAGGATCCTTCCTTCCCCATCTCTGCAGAGAGCTCTGTGCGGGTGAGGAGGGAAGGATTTGGGGTTTTGTGCATGCCTGGAAATCCAGGCAGACATGGAGCTTGGGGTCCTTCTCTCTTGCCTCTGTGTAGAACTCCACAGAGACTGGGATTGGGATTTGAGCTCTGTGCCTGCTTCAATTTTGACTACTGAGGTCCAGGAATAAACGGAGTTTGGGGTCCTTGTCTCCCTGCCTCTGTAGAGAGCTCCACGGAGGTGTGGAGAGAAGGATGCCTGCTTACATTTCAGTTGTCAAGATTAATGCAGGCAAAGATTGGCGGGATGCTTTTTCAGCCAGCCCCCAAGTAAAAGAGGGACCCGCTTGGCCGGCGGAAGCAACTGCCAGTTTCCCCATTGACAATCTGAGGAGGCAGGCAGAGATGACTGCAAATGGCAATCATGCGATTGTGGGGCACTTGTAAGTGTGAACAGAAGAACCCATATCATAAGAATGGTGCCAAGAACCTATATTATAATCACATGACTATACGTGTGACATTTTGTAATAATTGGAAATCTTTTACAGGCCATAAAGCCCCTTTCCAAAGCCATCATAATTTCAAACACTAATTAAGTGACTGGTCTGAGGACTATCTATATATCTAAATCTGAAAAATTTCATATTCTCAATTTTGATTTATAAAAACAAGGCCATTTAAAGCCATAGTTTTTGATCTTGGCTAATTTTCTGATTCTTAAACTAATACATTGCCATCTATTAAACTGACAAACATATTCAAACACCCCTTATAACGCATACTTTAAAAACAAACTGACATTTCATTGAAGGCAGGTGCATTTATGTCAGGCTACATTCATCGATATACTTTCATCAAAGACCATCAGCCAGCTTCCGAATTATAAAAGTTTTGTTGGGAACTAGTTTCCCAAACGGGAATGTAAGTGGTGTTATTAACTAAATAGCCATGCCATATCAAATTTGGGTAGGTTCTGCTGAGTTTGAGTTTGACTAAACTTAATGTAACATTTATTTGAGCTGAAATAGGAATTTTTTTTTTTACTTCATAGTAATCTTTACAACAAAATGTATTACCGGTAATACCTGCTTGTTGGTAAGTCATCCGATGGAAGCTATAAAGCTTTGGTTGGGGGAAAAAAGATGGATCCAGATTTGGAAATAACAACAAATCTGTTAAGATAAATTTATCTTTATCTACAGCTGGAGCAATGGGGTTGTGCAGTGAGCCGGAACATACACCAAATGTGGTTGATTGGTACCAGAGTGCTGGTTCCTGTGTGAGGTGATCTGAGTTGCGATTGGTTGCTATGGGTGTGGAGGGGGTTTCCCCTTTTCCCATTTTTTTCTTCTGTGTGTGCCCTGTGTGCTGTGATTTACCTGATGATGCTCCTGCCTGCCTGATTATCTACTTTGTTGTATAGTTGTATATAGTTGTAAAATATATTTATTTATACAAAATTACAATTTCGTGTCAGTGTCTCTGACTCCATTGGACATCGGCTGTGCAATTCCCTAACAAAATCACATTTCATTGAAAATTAAAGCCAGAATAAATCCTCTGATTGGACATGCTTTCTTGTATTCTGGATATAATGTTCTGGATGAAACACGGCTGTTTGGGAGTTCAGTCACTTTTCAAAACTGTTCTTGTTTGGAAGGTCAGTTTAAAGGATCTTCTTGCATAAATTGCTGAACTGCCCCCTGGAAGAGATTGTCTGGAGGAAGTTTAACATGGTATGGAGGGAAATGAAACATTTTGCAGTTCTATACTGTTCCTAGTCAATATATTTTGTACATCCCTACAACCATATCATCACTAACTGCTGCTTAGTGTGGGAGCTATCCCAATAACATTATGGAGGCAAGACAGAAAAAGGCTAAGCTGTGCAGAACTTAGATAAAACTGATGACAAAGCATGGACTAGACTAGAGGTTCTGAGTTGTTAATTTCCAGTTTCTAGATTAAGGTACCATGCTTATGATAGGGGCAAATAAACTTGGGGTTGGTCTTTCATAAGGCAGATCATCTTCTGTTTATGTCTCTGTTCCCTCCCTTAATTATACAGTCCTTATTGGAGTCCCCTTTGAACCTCTTTACACAAATATCAACACCCTTTCCTGCACAACACATGTTCCTCATGTGTGCATTGCTAACACTTGCAAACTTTTTGAATTTCTGTTGGGCTGTGTATCTTTGAAATAAGACATGGCAAATGTGTGGATGTAATCTGGAGACCAAACTTATTAGAGGGATTGTCCTTTTAACAAAATGGCACATTCAAGTTTGCTAGCAAAATACTGTAAGAGAATCCTATGGATTCTGTTCTCAATTATTCTTTTCCAAACCAAGAAGATTTTGCAACATAGGGCTAATTGATTATGAACGTGCTCATAAATTGCATGACAGAAGTAATAAAATCTGGGGAAACTGTTACAGAAATGAAGCACGTGTCCGTATAGTTTCAGGATGCTCAAAATAGACCAGTGATAAAAGCATGCAATTGCACATTCCTTTATGAAAGTCTCAATGCTCTCTTACAGTACTGTAGTGGATTAAATATGTCTGTTTTGAAAGGAAGCAGTTAGGTTATTTTATATTAAACACTTGAAATTGGCTCCCAATACATCTCAAGTTATCAGCACAGTTAAAAAGTTTTTGTCCTTGTTTAACCCCTGCGTTTAAGTGACTTAAAACATTAATGTAAAGATTACAGGAATGCAAAATTTAAGAACATTCATAACATAGCTAGCCTCAAGTGACTGATGATTTTCATTTAAAGTACACTTTAAAACTTATTAACTTTTCTTAGCTGAAGAATAGATTTGTGAGAAGAAAATATGACTCATTTGGATTTTATTTTACATTATTGCAAACACTTAGAGCTCAAAACAATGTTTCTAAGTATATTCTTCTTCCTCAAGGAGCAGGGCTACTTTTGGGGTTTCTATCTTACCCAGCACTGGAAATCTGAAGACAAGTATTGTGTGTTTTCTAGCTGCTGTACTCATACATAATAAATGAACTATTGTAGCCTGAAATTTTAATGGATTGTAACAGGGACATCCTTTGTAAGGTGATTAGAAAAAATGTTGATTGTAAATCCTGTTTTAAGCTTTTTATAAATTCCCCTTTCCCCCAACTTTACTCTTAACTGTAGGTTCAGATAAAATCAGTGTCACAAGCAGCAGACAACTTCACATAGTATTCAGAAGTAGGTCCATTTATTTTTAATAGGAGACCCTCAAGAATTGTATTGAATTGCATTGTATTGTAGAGTTAATCACTGAATCTACATAAAACATTTTCTGAATCCCCATCCCTTCCTTCCTTCCTTCCTTCCTTCCTTCCTTATCTGCAGAAGAATAATGTCTTTAGCTAGCATTCTTGGCAACATATTTCATAAAACTGTGGTTTCTCTGGATTTCTTTCTAATTAACTGCTGTTGAGTCATTTCAAATTTTACTTTTCAATCAGGGATGGTGTTAAAGGAAAGATATCTCAAGAATAGCATGCGGTCACAGAGGAAATTGAGTAGAGATATGGTTATCTTTCATACCTTGTTTCTCTAATCGGTAATGATATTTAGATCTCCCTTTAAGAAGTCTGGTTTTTTTCCCTTTGGAATGCCAACTGGTATCTATTTGAACCTGTAGGATTTATTTCCAGAATCACTGGAGCTTTTTATCATAAGGATTTTGAAGTTCCTTGGAAAGTGATTGAAAAGAGTGTGAGATCGCATTTGTGAGAAAATTGATAATCCTGTGATGTTTACTGTTAACTTTGCTGTAATTGACAGCTGCAGAAGTGTGTTTCGTGCATATATCTATTACATTTGGGACTGCAGTTAAGCTTAACTAGTGGTAGTTATATTCACCTGAAAATGAATGGCAGCATGTTCCATAACATACATGAGCTTTGTAATTTTATACAGAGTCTTTTCAGCAAGTGGTTTAGTGTAAAAGTTCCCTAATATTAGAAAGTTTTAAAACAACTACTCCAATTACACAATGTTTCTTGTTTTTGTAATGAAAACAACCCCTATTACTAGAATTACCTTTGGAAACATCATTCTTCATGCTCAGTTCCTTAAATATATATGAGCACTAATATGATATGTCTAGTTTGGCTTAGTATATAGTTAGATTTAGATTTGTTTGTCCTGCTTTTATTATTTTTATAAACAACACAAGGCAGTGGACATATCTAATAGTCTTTCCTTCTATTTCCCCCACAACAACTATCCTGTGAGTTGAATTGGACTGAGAGTGACTAGCCCAAAGTCACCCAGCTGGCTTTCATGCCTAAAGTGGGACTAAAACTCAAAATTTCCAAGTTTCTAACCAAGTGCATATGTGGTTTATAAACCATACTTTATGGATTAATGGTATCAATTCAACCGTTGCTTGTTATCTAAACCATAATTAAGCAAAGTGTCTTAGAACAAACTGAATCCATTGATGAAATTGGAAGGGGCTACTTGGATCATCAAATCCGGTTCCTGTCAGTGCAAGTGCTTAAATCAAAACACCCCTGACAGATGGTAATCTAGCCTCTAATTCAGTGTTCCTCAACTTTGGCAGTTTGAAGACATGTGGTTTCAACTCCCAGAATTCCCCAGACAATCAATGTAGAGCCTACTACTTCATCAGATAATTGATTCCTGTTAATAATTACTGTTATTGTTAAAGCATTTCGCTAAAACTCAGAGGAATCTTCGTTCCTATAATTTAAAACTATCACATTCTACATTCCCGGATGATGCCGATTAGTGTGCATTTTTTTTATTTGACCTTCTTTCAGATACTTGTATGGGATTCAAGTATATTATCACTTACCATCATAGTCAAATCTCATTCTCATGGACTCCAATTGCCAATCTTCTGATCTTGTCATTTTGTTTTAATCCTTGCCAGTTTGATGGAGTCCTTTAATAAAGTTTGACCCTCAGGCCTTGGATAGATTGTAAATCATTTTGCATCATGTGTGTGTATGATTTGAAGTTGCTTGTATCTTCAGAATTAATTATGTTTTAATATTAATACATATCTGCATGAAAGATATAATTTTGGTCATCCTATTCAGTTCAGGGAACTTAAAATGATATTATAACAAATCTGCCTACAGTTTTCCAGGGTGGATATTTTGAAAAGCTATTTTTATATCTGAAGTGCTTCCCACATGCCCTCTGTTATGTTTATTGAAAAGAATTAGCATGCTGCCTTAGGTTACCTTCTCCTCCTTCCATCTTATGTTCAATAAGAAAATATTATATCTTTTGTTTGAACTAATTCCTGCTCCCTTTCAGTAGCTCTCATTTGCAAATGTGAAAGAAGAAGGCTGAATATATTTGATTTCTTTAGTGTAAGCTAAAAATGTTCAGGTATTATTAATTTGGAATATTTATCTGCTGCACAAATGTAAAATATGTTTAAAATGATTCAAATACCAGATTATACTTCATTTTTCTAGAAGACAATGGTTCTCCCATCTTTTCTTTCTTTTTGCCAATAAAACTAGTTTGTGGATGGATGTTTTAAAAGGTGGATTTTCAATTAACTGGGCTTACAACTTCCACTTGTAGAAATGTAAATGATACATACTTGAACCTGCAATATAGGTTCAATATTATTGACAATTTCCTGCGATTCCAGGAAGAAGTATTTCTTTGTTCCCAACTTCTCTGTAGTGAAACAAAGCTATATGTTTCTTGATATCTAGCAATTCAAAGCTTTCCCCAGCCACAAATGTGAAAATTTGAAAGCTGCAGTCAACACAGGATACTGTAGTTGTGTACAGTGTCATCACCTTCAATGTCCTTTCTGCATGGAGGCTCAGCTTACACAAAATTTGAAAAGTGTTGAGCAACAAAGAAGGGGACTATCATCCTCATTCAGTAGAACTTAAGGAGAATGTTCTTCAAAATGAAAAATGGGGATAGAGAAGTATAATCCTTCTTGGATTATTTATCACTAGCTTGTAACCTGATCTGGACCAATCAGAATAAGGGAGAGAACATGGCTGCAACATTTTTATTAGGTAAACTTGTACCAGTCTTTCACAGTTGGTCTGTCTAATCCAGTATTATTTATCTGTTTTGGTCTGACTGTCAGTGGTAGATCTATGAGAATATTTGCTCTGTGTTTTCCTACATTGTTTGATAAAATCTTCATGAAAGACTGGTTCTTTACACTAAGGAAGTCTTTCTGTTCTGGATGTAACAATGACAAAATATATTGAAACTAGAGAGGAAATGTTCTTTTCCCACTTACCTAATCTGAATAGTTGTGTGACAGCTTTTGTCTTCCTTCTTCTCTATTTCTGAACTTTACAGTTCCTTCACAGTCCTTCAGAATGTCTCTGCAGATTCTATACAACCAGATCTTTGGAGATGGGAGGAGCAACAGAAAGAAGCCTGCAGTGGTTTCCCAAAAATTGGTTCCTTCTCTCCATCTGTTACATAAAAGTTCCCATCATTTTCATCTATTGGAGTTCCAACCATACTAGTGGAATGCCGACAGTTGTAATCCAACAGATGTGGATGATGCCAGATTTGGGAAGGCTGCTGTAACTCTTTTTTAGAACAAAGTATAAAGCTGAATATCCTGGTAGGCAATTATAGATAATCAGGGGGCAAATTGGTTAGCAAAATAGAAATGAACAGGTTGTGATACTAAAAAACTCTATGGTCCTAAAAATGGCATCTAACATATTTATCCCCTTCTTTTTTCTCATAATAGAAATAGATCTGCATACAAAATGTGTGGTAGATGTGGAGACAAACAAAGTTATTCTTCATCCTGTGAACACTAACCTTTCAAAAGGAGATGCTAGGTAAGTCCAATTGCCTTTTGAAAAAAGCACCTTTGGGACAGCTTGGCTCAAATATTTTATTTGAAAACAACTGTTGAAAGTTAAAGCAAATTAGTTCCTCTGAATAGTGAATGGCTGAATGCAACAGGTTGGAGAAGGTATAGGTTTAATTGGAAGGCAATGGATAATGTGTTGTTTTCATGGATTTTGACATAATGATATGTTATGAGTACTGGAGGATAATTAGAAGATTGTTTGATGAGTTTACTTAGTTCTATTTCCTTGGTTTAGTACAAAGTAATATAATGTCTGGCCCAGGCGAAATGCACCTGATTAGGTCTGTTGCTAATTTCCTGATCATATTGTGCCCTCTTTTTTGATTGATTGATTCATTCATTCATTTCCTCATTAATGGGATCCTGGGTGATTTAACTAATTCCAGTATAAAGCAAAACCTTATTATATTGAATCCCTAACTGATTTCTGCAGTGGTTTGGTTCAGTGGCGTGGCTTGGTGGGCATGGCAGGGGAAGGATACTGCAAAATCTCTATTCCCTCCCCACTCCAGGGGAAGGATACTGCAAAATGCCCATTCCCTCCACACTTCTGGGGGAAGGATATTGCAAAATCTCCATTCCCACCTCACTCTGCGGTCAGCCAGAGGTGGTATTTGCCAGTTCTCCGAACGACTCAAAATTTCTGCTACCAGTTCTCCAGAACCTGTCAGAACCTGCTGAATAGCACCCCGGTTTGATTGCTGTAATACTTGGCAGGTTACAAGCATTTCATGTTTGCACTGTGAGCCTAACATGTAGGGAAGAAAAGAAGAATGGAAAAAAGGCAGGTTAGAGGTAGCAGAGAAGATGCGCTAAGAATCATGAAGTGAAGTAAATTAAACTCTGGATAAAGAATGGAGAAGAAAGTGATATATATTTTGCTTTAGCACTCATTAATGTTAATATATGTCATTCTAGATAGTAACAAAATTCTATTTGAGCTGTCTTGGGTTACAGAAGGTTGTAATCCAAAGCATGTAGAAGGTTCTGCTGTGGAAAGGATCAGTATCCTACCATATAGTACATAAAATTATTCTTACTCATTTTAAATGTCTCTTCGTTCATGTTCAGTGAGAACATATAAAGCAGAGATCTCTAATCTTTTGGAGCCAGTTGATACAGCCTTGTAAATGGTTGCCATGCTGAACATGGTCAATAACAAAATATCCATTTACCTAAGGAGAAATTGGGAAGTTGTTCCTCACCACATCAACTTATATTTTTTCTGGGCAGATGGGCTTGCTTCCAAAGAAAGAAATGCTCCCTAAAGGGTTTATGTGAGATGCTAAACCATATTAGGAAATGAATAAGATGGACTAGGCTGTACTTTATTTTATAGCATGTTAATCTCCCATTTAGATTTCTAAAATATATATGCCTACATGTACACCCAAATACACACTTCACACTATTCCCTTTGGGACTAATCAATTTATGAAAAATGCAGAAAGAAAGAAATGATAAGCCAAAGAAATTGAATTCATAGATAATGTGAAGGGGGGGGGATGCTGCTGAATGTGTTTTACACCAACCCATTTATTATACTTCTCCATTTCTTTCTGTCTTTACAAACCCCTGGAGAACACATCCATAGTTTCCCTCTATTTTCTGTTCTCTCTCTTAAGGATCTCATCAACTTTCCAAATATTCTTTTCTTAGTTTTCTTCTTTCTCTCAATACATTTACTCACCCTTCATATTTTTTTCTAGTGACTTGATCATCATCTTCTCTATATGATCAGGCTAACAATACTATATATTTCATTCATATGGGTCACCTACTTTGTGTTCGCATTCATTCAGCACCCATTCATAATTCACTTGATTCTGTCTGTTCTTTTCCCTTTTCTCTTATACTAGTTAAATAAAACCATTCTCATTTATTTAAAACCATTTATTTAATATTGGAAAATTAATAGCACATATGCTTTATAATGGCTATTTTCATTTCTTATAATAGTAACTTTCACCCTTTTGTGGCAATCATCATCTAATGTGCTTTTTTTTTCTCATGTTAAGTTGTACCATTCTCTTGAGCACAACTGATAACTATTACTAGCCAATGGCTCATACTTTCTGGCATATATTTTATCCCTTTCATTCATAATTAAACCAGTGGTGGGATTCAAAATTTTTTTATTACCGGTTCTCTGGGCATGGCTTGGTGGGCATGGCTTGGTGGGAGTGGGAGGGGAAGGATACTGTAAAATCTCCATTCCCTCCCCACTCCAGGGGAAGGTTACTGCAAAATCCCCATTTCCTCCCGATCAGCTGGGACTCAGGAGGCAGAGAATAGATGGGGGCAGGGCCAGTCAGAATTTTTACTACCGGTTCTCCGAACTACTCAAAATTTCCACTACCAGTTCTCCAGAACTGGTCAGAACCTGCTGAAACCCACTTCTGAATTAAACCTACATTTCATTCATATTTAAACCTACACATTGACTGATTGATTGATTAATTGATTAATTACTTCAGAAAGATTCCCAACAGTTTATAAAACTGAAATAAGACCATTAAAAACAGTTCAAATAAACAAATACCCATGTTGTCCATAAAATACAACCATGCCCAGTTCGAAAAATAATAAATACTTAACAAATTAAAAGCAGAAAAGCTTTATTATGACTCTCCTTTCATTATAACTAAAAAAAAATCATCACTATCTTGATCTCTGACAGCTGTTCCATAAATTAGAACATAAAGAGAAAAACTTTCTATAAGACAGCTCCACACTGAATTTTGATTAGGGCTGTTTCTCACAAAAGCATCTCAAAAATAAATTGTAAAATACAAGGAAAGCTACTTCCTAGGTGCCCTTTCATAAAGCAGGCTGTCCAATTTTAGTGTGGTAATGTCTGAGTTGTACACTAATGCTGTTTCAGCTCCTTCCTAAGTAGATGTTTTGAAAACTGAAGACCGTTATGATATACATCTGTAGTGGCAGAAATAAAAACATACAATCAAACCTGGGTATATTATGAAGAACTGAAATTTACAGAAATAAATATATCAAGTCTTTTCAAATTAAATCAGGATTTTAAGCCCATATGACTCTTGTCTTACCCTAGAATCAGATAAAATATTTAGAATCATACAGCATAAGTAAAAGTTGATATAAAAATACTTCATTTGTATGATTCTTGCAGCGGATAAGGGTGCTATTTTTTGTTGTTATTTTTGGTCCCTTCAAGTCAGTACCTGGCAACTACCTGGACAAGTGCCTGTCATTTTCTTGGCAAGATTTTGGAAGTGAGTTACCATTGCTTGCTTTCAAAGGCTGAGGGAGAGTGACTGGCCCAAGGTCACCCACTGGTTTCATACCTAAGGCAGGATTGGAACTCACAGTCTCCTGGTTTATAGCCTGATGCTTTAACCACTATACCAAAGTGTTTTTCACTTTTTTTGGGTAGTATTACCCAAATTCAGTAGTACAATGCCTTCTTGTGGATCAAGTAGATGTTTATATATAATTCTGAAAGCTAAGGAATTCATCTTTTTTTAATTGATGCATAGGGAAATTGATGTGGGATTTAAACTGGAATGATATGGGAAAGGGGAAATGGTGGGGGAATACAGGGTGGTTGTGCAGATGCAGGTTGCGTGTGAAACAGTTAAAAGTGACTCATCATTGATTGATTGATTGATTGATTGATTGATTTATCAAACTTCTGAACTTCCCATCTTCCTCAAAAAGGGGCTGTAAGTACCCAGAGTGGGATGGTAATTGTTATATGATAAAAACCTCTTAGATGTGTTGAGACCTTTTAAAATGGCCTGAAACCTTTTAATGTTGGCAAATTTCTTCCTGAATTTTTTGTGCTGGTGAAATTTCTTTGTATCATAACGGTAATGAAATGTCCTAGGGCAGTGATGGCTAACCCTTTCCAGATCAAGTGCCCAAAGCGCGTGTGAATGCGAATGTGCGCCCAGCCGAACCCCCAAAATGCAATACGCGCGCAGACCCCACACATGCGCCCCGCCCCTGCAAATGCCCCCTGCAGATGTGCGCATGGCCCCCAGTGTGCGCCCCCCCCACATGCACATAGCCCCCCGCATGCACCCCGCACATGCGTGGCAGAGACACCAAAGACCAGCTGGCCGGTGGGAGGCACGCGCACATGTGCAGTGGAGCTGAACTGGGGTGATGGCTCGCATGCCCACAGAGACCATAGTTCACCATCACGATCCTAAGGTATTAAAATAATCTGATATTACTTTGTCCTTGTTTTGAATCAAACTTGTGCAAAGCCTGGCTCATTTGTCCTTCAAAGATTTTGGAAGAGCATTGCTGGCAGATGATGGCATTCATCAAATTAAGGCACCTCTAATCTTATATGTGAAGTTTCTGGGGTCTGTGATGGCGCTATTGTTGTCAATGTGGAGGGAAAATAGCCAGAATCTGAGTGTCATGAGAGTGTCATCGTAGAGAACTCTTGAAGACCATGTTTCTCAGGTCTGAATTCTTAGGAAGATCTTGTACTTTGGGCAGCCCACTTTGGTAACAGATGTCTATCCAAATGTCCAAGAAGCCCTTTTATACAGGGAAAATTTCAATCCAGCTGAAGAATATTTCTACTTTGGAACTGCCAATGTGTTCTATTCTTCCTAGTCATTGCTGTTGTATGATACCTAGCAAAGATTCCTTCTGTTTCTGGTGAGGTGTCGAGGAAAACTGAGGAAGGAGGGAAATTTGGGAACAACTGCCAGCAGTTCACATGATTTCCACAAGTTATTGGTAGGTGGCAACCGTACCACAAACTTTCTCTTCTGTTTTTTGGAGCTTCTTAGATTCCACTTCCTTATTGGTAGTTTTTAGATTAGATAATCCTGATCTTGCTGGCAAATCTCTGTTTCATGAGCCTGTATTACTCCTCAAAATAATAAAGGGAAGATTCTGGCAGACAAGACAGTCTAAACACTATTTACCTCTTGTCCAATTATTATAAAGCCATAACAACAAAAATTACGGTTCCTGTGGTTGTTTAAGCAGAAATGCAAGTATGAGAATCGTTGGCAGCATAAACTCATAAACATGTAATTAGAATTCATGGCTCAAGGAGAGCTGGGTGTCCAGCTGAGTAATGCCGTGTTTGCACTGAACTTTCACTTCTGCCAGCTAAGTCTGCTTACTTAAGCGCTGAGCAAAGTTCAGGCATCTAGATCAAGATCACAAGGTTGGTTGCGTGCCTGGAACTTCGACAGCCAACCCACTTTTTAAATAAATAGCTTGACCGCTCCAGTGTGGATTTGCAAAGCCACAGGGAACATTGCTATTATTGTGAAAGAGATCAACCATATTGCTTGAAATGCGGGAGAGCAGAAATTCCTTTCCATTACAGTACAAGTAGTCCTCGACTTATGACCACAATTGAGCCCCAAATTTCTGTTGCTAAATGAGACACTTGTTGAGGGAATGTTGCCCCATTTTGCAACCTTTTGTTCTGCCCCAGCTACGGACCCCAAAGAACACGGCACACACAAAGTCCATTCAAATCTTAGTTTACTAAATAAACCAGTTTTTTTACAACAACGGCTGTTAATTAACTGCATTAACAGCCGCCAAGAATTCAAAGAATAATAACTGAAAGCTTACTGTGGTTGGCAGAATGCCCAGAAGCAATTTGCAGGAAGCTGATGAGATAAGCAAGACAAGACACGAAGGTATGTGAACGAAGTTGTTCCCTGCAAATTTCTTCAGTCGGCGTTCCTCCTTAAATAGGCTAAGGGAGTGGCCAATTAGCCCCAAGCCTTACTCTTGAGGAGACCTCCTCCTGAGGAGCCACTCCTGCCTTTTGACAGCTCTGCGTGCCCATGCATCGAGAAGAGGCTCCTCCTCTTTGTCCTCTTCACTTAAGGGAGCTTCTGGAGGTTCTGAAGGCCCTGGCTGAATTCCCGCCTCTGGCACCACATCTTCTCCAGCCTCCTCATTGTCTGACTCGAGTGCCAGCTGCACAGGCTGCTGGCGCAGCACCACACCAGCCTCCTCGCTGCCTGAATCAGCTACTAGCTGCACAGACTGCGTACGGGCCACAACATCTTTCTTGCCACGGAATCCCTGAATAAGTGAATCCCTGTAGTTGTTAAGTTAGGAACACGGTTGTTAAGTGAATCTGGCTTCCCCATTGACTTTGCTTATCAGAAGGTCGCAAAAGGTGACCCCAGGGCACTGCAACCATCATAAATATGAGTCAGTTGCCAAACGTCTGGATTCTGATGCCGTGGCCATGGGGGTGCTACGATGATTGTAAGTGTGAAAAGTGATCATGTCACTTTTTTCAATGCCATTGGAACTGTCACTAAACAAACTGTTGTAAATCAAGGATTACCTGTACATTATTCTTGGGTTGTATTTCTACCTCAGGTCTTGAAATTATGGCAATAAGTCTTGGATTGTGCATTTTCCTCTCCACAGTTCTTAGGAAGTCCTGGATTGTACCTAGATCAGTCATAAATGAATCCTACATGTTGGACAATGCTTTTTAGATGACCAGTTTAAACACCCTCAAAAACATAAACAATTGCAGCCATGCGAACTACTTTCTGAAGAATGTAAAGATTCTGTGTCTGTAGCACCAGATACTAAAAAAGAAATAATGCACTTCCGAACTAAATTGTAATTTATTTATTTATTTATTTATTTTTTGCTGTGGTGGCATTTCATAATATAAAACATATTCAGGGCTTTTTAAAAATAACTATTAAGTATGAGGAAGGATAATAGCAGGATCACTATACCACGTGCGAAGTATAATTGAGTTACACCCCTGCAGAAAAATATTTAAGAGGTTGGTTGTAGCAACCCAGTAGATAGGCCCCTTTTGCTGTAGTGCAATATATGCCCTTGGAATACTGCTCAATTATGCATAGGTGTGTTGATCACGATAAGTCAGATTTGCTCTTGCTATCCCTGTTCCCATAGCTGAATCTAGAATTTGTAACCTTCATATGTATAACCTACCTTTGCATTTACCAGGATTTGCTTGCTTGCTTGGTTTATTTATTTATTAAATTTATAAGCCACTTATCTCTCTAGGTGACATTGCAAACTTTTCAAAGAGAACTTCACAAAGCACATTAGCATTATGAAACGATCCTCTGGAATACTCAGCCCAACTGCTTTGAAGGCATTCCTGGGTTGTCTTTGCATATATGAAAAGAATATTTTTAAATTGCTAAGTGGAATGAAACATCCAATGGAAACCAAGGATATATGATTATAATCTGAGGTTATATTGGTGCCTCAGGGTAACATGAGGCCTGTCTGGTATAATCAGAAAAAAAAAAGAGTGATTTCTCTGGGTTTCAAGGAGAACTTCAGTGCTGCTTCCTGTAATTTTTAAAAATTGGATTGAAAATTTTTCTATTCTTAAACTTACGCAGATGAAGAACATGTTCCCAAATCGATTGAAGACTTACCACTGAAACAGGTTGTCAGCATTCCAGAAGAACCCAGCTTCTTAAAACTTCTTAAAAACTCAGAGTCAGCATTTTCTCAAAGTTCCTATTTATTAGAGTAGGTATACTGCCACATCTGGGAAAACCCGAATCTGAGAATTCCGGGTTTTCCCTCAGGAAATCAAAACCCCAAATCCAGCCCCTGCACCCATCAGTCCATCACATAGTCCAATCACCACCTGTCCCATCTCGAGCCACCACTTCAACCACTCCTTCTCCAGATGCAGGAGGACTGCCCTGACTTTGACCGAAAAGAAGAATGCTATTTTGTCTAACTACATTCCCTCTACTAAATCCCCCCCTCCTAATTTCCCAAGCACAAGAAGGTGGCAGTGTGGAAGCTTCCGGTGTTAATATGGCTTCCAAAGCTGACGCAGGTGTTCTTTCTAGTTTTTTTTGTAAATTCTGGATAATTGCTTGAGCCAAGAACAAGATTGATTAAAGACAGCACAATAGTATATACTGTATTGTTGAATATATTTTTTCCAGAATTTCTTCCCTTGATACTTAGTCTCTGATTACTGTCCCAGTTGCAAATATATTTGGGAGTATGAGTATTAAGGCATAATTTTTCAGCGATTTTCCGCCACAGGCTGTTTCTCTCAGAATTGAGACGGTGGAGAGGTTCAGATTTGACCTCTTGTTTGAGGGTTCTTCAGGGTTCAATTCTCCACCCACTCCTGTTTAACAATAACATGAAGCTGCTGGGTGAAGACATCCAGTATCATTTATACTCCTCATTTATACACCCCAGCCTCTAGTTGCTGAAATGATGCCTTCATAGTTCTGATTCAGTGTCTGAAGTCTGTCAACATCTGGGTGGTTCCAATCCTGCCTTGAAAACCTGATTTTTCCTCCAGGCATTGGGCGAAGAAGATTCGTAACCTTGTCCTGTACAACTGCCTTATTGTTCATTTGCTTTCAACATATTTTTACATACATTTTATTATTTTATGAGTATTTACGTTTGGTGCTCTTTGTTTCAACTGTACTCTGCCCTGAGACATTTTTGAGAGGACAGCCATATAAATGAATGAGTGAATGAAAGTATTAATAATGTAAAAATTGAAGTTATTGATTTTTCTATGATAAGAATAGATGATAAATAGTAATGATGGATTTTTCCCCATCCCCTAGTCGCATATAAAACTCAGAATGCTTATAGAAGTCATGGCTTGTTATGGATGGAGTTGTAGCCTCAGTAGTATAGAATTATTCCTTGTATATACCATATTTTTCGGAGTATAAGATGCACCTTAGTTTTTGGGGAGGAAAATAAGAAAAAAGCTGATTGGCGGGAGGATCGGCCTCCCGGAATACCCCCAATCAGCTGTTCTCAGAGGTGAGTTTTAGCAACAGGTTCCTTGGTTCTGAGCTCTGTGCCTTGCTCTTTTTTTCAGCCTCTGAAACTTCTGAAACTCTGTTTTAGAAAAAATTTTTCTTTCAGTGTTACTGCAGTTTAAAAGATTAGAGTTGGAAAAGGTGGCTTTTGAGGAAAGCTTATAAGAGTAGAGTATAGCCTGCCAACTTGCACTCAAAAGGAGGAATAATGCCTGCCATTCTCATCAGAGCAGAGGAAAGACTGAAAGAATGGCTGGGGTAGAATTTCCCCTTCCTGAATTCATTGTCAGCTCCCTACATCCTCTTATCATCCGGTCAACCAAGACTGTTTGACAGTCTACTCATGGGGCTAGTTTAAGTGATATATGTCTGGAATTGGGGTATCACTACACAGATGTTTGGGAAGGAAATTCTAAATCTGAGAGTCAGTGAAACCATAGAGTTGCATAAAAGAAGAGAAAATGTTTGAGCAGTAGAGTTGGGGGAGGAAGGGCCACTCTGTATGTTGTGGGATAATGTAACAAAATGATTTGTATCATTTATATATTGCCTTATCTCATAACCTACACACACACACGCACACACACACACACACACACATATACTATCAGCATCTGGGTATATATTTACTTTATTTAAATTGTTTTATCTCATAAAACAATTTAAATAAAATAAATATATACCCAGATGCTGATAGTATGTGTGTGTATATGTGTGTGTGTGTGTGTGTGTGTGAGTGTGAGTGTGAGTGTGTGTATGTAGGTTAGAAAACAAATAGCTTTTTAAACGTGGTTTTTTTGTTTTTTTTAAATATGCCTAAACAACAACAAGTAACAATACAGTGGAGACTGTAGTATTAAGTATTAAGGTTAAAATAAAAACTTTTATTATATGATAAATAATGTAATGTATTTTGTGGTTTATTAATGCTGCATTCAGCTTTAGATGTGTAAAATTTAATTCAATCTTATGCTTCTCAACATTAACATTTTAGAAATCATAGTTAATATTGATATACACTTTCTTTTTTCTTCATCTTAAAAGTTTTAAGTTGTCTAAAGCAACAAGGTCTTAATAATCTCTAGACAATCTTGTGTAAATAGCACTGTACACACCCCGTTTTTTTTAAAAAAAGACATAAAATAAGTATTATTTCAGTTTCTAGTGAACTATATACCTTTCAAGGTTCAAGAATAGACATACCTTTTACTTTTTCCTAATGAAAACAAGAAAAGAGAGCAAATGAACTTCCAAGAATAATTATTCCATGGTAATAACAATAACAACAACCATCATCACACCACCTCCACAACAGGAAACATCTGCTTGCGGTGGGTACCGATTATAACTATGGAATCTGGATGAGGTCTCCTTAGTCAATCTCAAACTTCAGGAAGATGGATGCTTGGGGTGAATGCCATCGCCTCAGAACAAATGAGAGCACTGATGTGATGCTTCAGGATACAAATCAAGTCCCTAAAATTCAGGATGTTTTTCGCTGCCTGTATCTTCCTAAATAACTGAGCAGCATGGCCCTTTATTTTCCTCTTGAGTTGCTACTGATAATCTATTGTTGGACTCTGAATATCAGATTTAGTCATCCAAACATGATCACATTAGTGTTTTGCCAGCAAGCTGCCTGGAGGAGAAATGTGCTCGTTATTTGCTTGTGTATTTTGTGTGTGTGTGTGTGTGTGTGTGTGTGTGTGTGTGTGTGCCTGTGTGTGATGTAAGCCCTTGAGGTTGAGGAAAAAAATACTCTCTGTGATTTAAAAACAACCCAATGATTCTCAATATGCCAACACCTCAGAATTTATACTTTGTATAATTTGCTCCTGAAATGGCTTCTTAATTATTTCATTCTTTTCAAGGAATTGTTTGCTTTGAGCAAATATCATGCCTTCTATTATTGCATTAGGGCAGAAGGCTTTCTATTACACATTAACCCAATTGAGTCCTTCACACAATAAAGGCTTCTGCAATTAAAGTAACCTTGGGGGGAAAAAAAACCCTCAAAGGTGTGGCTACCCTAAAAATAAAATCCCTGTAAAGAGACAAATTATTTTGGAGGAACCACATATGAAGAGAATGTTCACAACAAGCAATTTTAGTCAGCAAGCTGAATGGTTATTGCCACTCATAACTGGTAACTTGCCCTTTGCAGGCAAAAGTTAGTCATTTGCAATTGAAGTTGAGAATCCCACAAGACAGAGATTTGAGGCCGCATGATATGGTGATGGGCAACGTTAATGCTTTCACACAGGCAGCATGGATCCCATGGATAATTGGAGCATGGTCTAAATATGGAAGGGGTTGGTCTTCACTGCAGATGGTCATCCTTTACTTTCTCCTCCATAAAACATCTGGTCCCTTTGCAGAGCACAGTCTCCAGTATAGTGGCTTGTGGCTCTGAGACTGCTATTCTGTAGCAGGGGGAAAAAAAGGTAAAAGAGAACCTGATATTATGAGGAGGGGACCATAGCTTTGTGAACAAACACATGCTGAAGGCCAGGAAGCTGTTTCTTCAAAACCTTCCCCGAGTCACAGGTTCTTTAGACACAAGACACTTTCCCCCCTACTTTTCATCTATAATTACATTGAATAATAACGATTTACCTAAATAAGTCGGTTGTAAATACTATTGCACTTATTGTAACTATTACAAAATATTGTGTAAACATTGAGCTGGTAATTATTGCATCAATCCTGAAGGCAACGGTTGATGGAAGCTACTGCATTTGAAAGGGCATAATATTAGTCCCACCATGTCATTTAAATAGAAACAGATATGGCAACATTCAGTAAAATTCCATGTGCATCTTTCAAAAGAAATCTTTGATGCTTTTTTTTTTTTAATTTGATTTATATGCCGCCCTTCTCCGAAGACTCAGGGCGGCTTACAATGTGCTCAGCAATAGCCTTCATCCTTTTGTATATTTATACAAAGTCAGCTTATTGCCCCCACAAACTGGGTCCTCATTTCACCTACCTTAGAAAGGATGGAAGGCTGAGTCAACCTTGAGCCTTGGCGAGATTCGAACCCTGCAGTAATTGCAGGCAGCTGGTCTTAATAAGCTTAATAACAGGGTGCCTTAAACCCCTGTACTACCAAGGCTCTTATGGATTGCATACATTCATTCATTCATTCATTCATTCATTCATTCATTCATTCATTCATTTATTTATTTATTTATTTATTTATTTATTTGGACTTATGTGCCGCCCTATCTCCACAGGACTCAAGGCGGCTCAAAACAATAAACAAAATAAGCAGACCGTTAAAAATAAAGTCCATAACAAAATTGACAAAAAATTCAATAAAACCCCATTAAGTTCTATTAAAAACCCCATCAGTCTAGGGCAGCTAGATGAAATAGCCATGTTTTCAGCCCATGGCAGAAGGAGCGAAGGTCAGGGGCCACCCGGAGCTCCAGAGGGAGTTGATTCCAAAGGGTAGGTGTGCCTACAGAAAAAGCTCTCTCCCTGGGGTTCGCCAGCTGACGTTGTCTGGCCGACGGCACCCTGAGTAGGCCCTCCCCGTGAGAGCGCACTGGGCGATGGGAAGCTGTTGCTGGCTGCAGATGGTCTGCCAAATATCCCGGGCCTAAGCCATGTAGGGCTTTATAGGTGATCACCAGCACCTTGAATCTCACCCGGAGGGCAACTGGCAACCAATGCAAGTCGCGCAGGAGAGGTATAACATGGGAGTGTCGGGACACTCCCATCACTACCCGCACGGCCACATTCTGCACCAGCTGAAGCCTCCGAGTGGTCTTCAAGGGCAGCCCCGTGTAGAGAGCATACCCTTCCCCCCAAAAAATAAGACATCCCCTGATAATAAGCCCAATCGGGCTTTTGAGTACATGGCAATAAGGCCAAGTGCTTATTTCAGGGTTCAAAAAAATATAAGACAGGGTTTTATTTTCGGGAAAACACGGTACATACATACATACATAAATACATACATACATACATACCTTTATCCAACTATTCTACCCATGTTTCCCCGAAAATAAAAATAAATAATAAAATGGCCTTATTGCCATGTACTCAAATCCTGATTGGGCTTATTATCAGGGGATGTCTTATTTTGGGGGAAACAGGGTATTAACAAAACAGCAAACCAACTAAATTGACGAACATTTTGTAACAGCCCCTTTCTGCTGTTAATGTTTAGTTATTCATGTATTCATTGTGTTTATATTTTGCACAGTTAGCGAGAGTAAGAAGGTTTCCTCCTCCCTATGATAACAATCTTATGGAGTTAGATTGGCCTAAAATGTGTATCTGTAAAACATTCAGTTCTATAAGCAAGTGGGGATTTGAACTATATCGCTTCATTCCAGGTCCCGTTTCTTAACAGTGGCTTTGTGTAATGTAGTGTTTTATTCTTCAGACAACCCAACAATATCCAAACGAAACAAAACACTTTTCCTAATCTGATATTCATCAGGTGTTAATAAAGATAATATTCGTAGCTCAGGGTGGAAATGAGGGGTCCTTGATACTCTTTGAAATTGCTTGTTTTCTTGCAGATGTTTCATCATCAGTGCTAGTAATTTCTGCTCATTTTGGGGGGCTATTTTCCATCCATCTGTGCAGTTAATTGGAGGTTTGTATCTGACACTGGTAGGCAGGGCGTTCAAGCAGGAAGAAAAGTTGTTCCTTGTGTACACGCAGGCAAATTTTTCCCATTTGCATGCTTTCTGAAGCGTTTGATGCCCATATGTGGTACCAATAAAGGGGATGTGCACTGATGATGTTACCTAGTTTGGGTAATGAAACATCTGCAAGAAAACAAGCAAGCTCAAAGAGCACCAAGGACCCCTCATTCATTAGGTGTGTTGGAGTACAGCATTTGGATAAACTGGCAGCCATATTGCAACACATCGGGAGGGAGGGTATTAATTTGGAAAAAGCTGCTTTAGGAGCCATTTCACAAATTAAATAAATAAATAGAACTGAATTCTGGCCTGAATAATTTGACTCAGATGTTTTTGGCTCCACATGACCATTCCTGACCCTTTCCTCCACTTTTCAGGAAGTGTGGCATTATTCCTTAAATGCATATCTTTGTGTCAGAAAACTCCACTTAGTACATTCCAACAATGGAGGGGATATTATTATTTTACTAGCATCCTGTACTTTAGGGTCTTTTTGTTGCAACTGGAAAGTAAAGTTCTCTGTTTAAAATTTAAAGAATCTTCCCTTTATCTAACTCATTATTCCATAGCTCTTAGCTACATTAATGAAAATTGGCATCTCAGCTTCAGTAGCAATTGCTTAGATAGCCTAGAAATAATGCCATTGTATGTCATTATGACATACATACCTGTATATGTCATATATATATATATATATATATATATATATATATATATATATATATATATATATATATATATATATATATATGACATATATGACATATATGACATATATGACTCAGCTATGATTTTCCCCAATACTCTGTGAAGGGAATCCCTCTGAATTCATGAAAGCAACATGGTTATAGAACAGATTCAATTTTTTAAAGGGACTTCATTTCCATCCCCGATACACTCGGGGTTTCTGCTGAAAGGAAGATTTTTAATTAATGAGATCCTTGGGGACAGCATAAGATACTTTCCTCTTTGTCTTCCTTGACATCTCTGTAGTACCCATGTCCCTTCATGCCACAAAGGCAAACAAGGTCATTTTCTTTCTCCGTATAATCCAGCATTTTATATGGTATTTTTTTTTTATTGCAGTATCTTCTTTATAAGTGTGTTTTAACAGAAAGGCAACATCTGCTTTTGGCTGACCAGAAAGTAGCCTTCCTTCCTTTTGGGCTGTAATATTTGCCCTTTTGACAGAAAATCCAGACAAGTGTGCCAGCATTCACCCTGTCTTCTATTTATAAGCATTTCTATATACTTTTAACCAGCAGCTTATTTTGTATCTGCTTTGACATTCTCACAGAACAAGATATTCTCCATTGAGAGTGGAGACAGCAGCCAGCATGGGTAGTGTCCATCCAATCAGCTTGAAGGACTGAGACTGCCAATTATTCTTAATCCCGCCCTTGTTGCCGGGCAGGCCAGCTTTTTGTCTCAGTCCTTCAGCGCTGGCTGGTGTGTGGGACTCTTCTCTCTGGCTAAATTCTGTATTTTGCCTCTTTTTCGTGTTGGATTTCTGGACTTTTTTTGACTTGGACTGTTTGACTGTGGCTTGCCTTTCGATTTGGACATTGACTGATATTTTCGGCTGAATTTGGATCCGTTTGACATCGAGTTGTGAGTTGTCTGCTGTTTGACCTGGCCTTGCTTCCCTGGCCTTTCCCCGGGTCGTGGGCTTCCCTGCTCCTTTTTTTCCTCCCTGGGGGTGTTGGTAGTTGTCGGATCTTCGAGGCCCCCTACTTTTTTGATTTCCTTGGCCCTCGTCGTTTTTCGGCTGCCCTTTTTACCGTTTTTTTGTTTGTGGAAGCTCCGGCGGACGCGCTGGTATGCCGTCGGCCATTTTGGATTGACTTTTCCCGCCGCGGAGGACCGCCATTGTTCGAAGCCGCCTCCTCTCTCTCTGACGGATTCGTCGGCTCCGTTTTTTCTCGCTCGGAGCGCTCCTCAGCCTTACTAATTAACGGAACACGTTGCCGGCTAATTGACTGTTTTGGCGGAGCCTCGCGCCCCCGTTTCCTTGAGCAGTAGCCTAATTGTTGCCTGTGGAGCTTCGCACCCCCTCCTCCTTCGACAACAGCTGCTCTCTTCGGCTCTGATCTTGACGGAGGCTTGTGGAGCTTCGCGCCCCCCCCCCCCGTGGCCTCAGAACTGCGATTTTTCCTGAGCGCTGCTCCCACTATCCAGGAATGGGTTAATGCTTCAGCCTTTGGCAAACAACTGAGTGTTAAAAGTATTAAAAACAAAGGACTTCCCCTTTCCCCTCTGCCTAGCCACACCCCCACTCCCATGATACCCCAGTCTTCGCTCAGTTGTTTGGCAAACGCTGAAGTGTTTCTCAGGAGCTCCTGGTTCTAAGGTATTTTGTTCTCCTGATTCCTTGTTTTTTTTCTGTCTTTTCTTCCTCTCCCTGCTCAGGGACGCTTAGGACTTTATTTTATTTTTGAATATTTCCCTTTCCCGGGGTTTTCTTTAAGTCTCTGCCTTTCTTTTTTACCGCCGCTAGCAGCGGCAGCGCTGATCAGCTGGGCGTCGGATTCGGAAAGCCGAGCCGCCCACGCAGCGCTTTGTTTTTCATCCCCAGCAGCGGCGCCAATTTCAAACCTGCTCCAAGCCCCAGGAAGAAGCAGCAGCTGCAGCGTGGGGCGAAGAGGAGAGCGATCGGCCCGGAATTGCGCCGATCGCGCCGGGAAGCAGCGTGCAGCCGCGGTTCGCCCGGCTAGCCCTGCCAACAGCCGCTGCACTACAGAAAACGATCCCCCCAAGCAGCGACGAGGCACGGCAGCTGGCTGGACCCTCGGGCCTCCAGCATAAGACCGTAGCCAACAAAAGGCACCCGGCCCAGCACCACGTGGCGCCCACCATCTTGCCGACCACGTGGGCCGCCATCTTGGGCCAGAATTTGCTACCAGCTCCCAGACGCTCAGCGGAGCCATCTCTGGAGAGGTGCCTTTTGTGATAGGGGTTACCTGGTGAGACCTTCGGGCTCCCAGCGGCTCTTATCTCATCCTGCGGAGCGGATTGGGCAAATCTCCGCAGAAGCATTCAAGAGGAGAGGGGCGGCCTGACTCACACAGCCACCATGTCTGACTCCCCCTTCTCATCAGACCCTGAACTAGAGTTGAGCCCACCTCGCAAGGGGGCTAAAGCGTCCAAAAAGAGTACCAGGAAGAGGTCTGATACATCTAGCCACAGGTCCAAATCGGGGACGGGGCTGATCTTTCAAGACAAGGACGCGCAAAGACGCCATCAGGCGCTAGAGAGGCAGTGCGCCAAGGCCCAAATGGCACTGGCTATGTCACCCACCAGGGGGCTAAGGCCAGAAGGAGCTGCTCCGCCCACGCCTAGGGGGTCAGTCTCAGCAATGGCTAGCCCGACAGAGTTAACGCAGACCCCGGCGACTCCAGTCCTTTCAGAGAGGGGCCCTCAGAGGGACGGAACTCCCGCCCCGGCCCAGAGTGAGACGGTACCCCTCCCACCTGCGGGCTCATCACACAGCCCAGGCCCAGCCGCAGGAGCGCAGGGGGGCCCCCTACCATCATCACAATTGGATTTTCAAGCCATGTTCTCAACGGCTCTATCATCCTTCTTGCACGCCAGCTGGCAGCAGGCACTACCACCTCAGCCAGCACAGGTCCAGGGGTCTCACCAACAAGTCCGGAACAAGACAACGGCCCCCTTAGCACAAGAATCCTCCTCCGAGGAGTCAGACCAAGCAGAGGACGCCCCAGAAGACATCGAATTCTCAGAGGATGAAGGGCTAAACCCGGACACACCTGCCTTTACTGGACTTTTCCGACCAGCGCTCTTTAGGTCACTCCTTCACAAGGCGCGACTCACGACTAACCTGGGTGTTCCGGGGGACGTAAACCCAGCCCCACCTTCCACAGCGGGGCCACACGATGCCCTCTTCAAATCGACTAAACAGGAAAAGGACAGCATCCCCTGTCCACAACTGTTCTCCAATGTCATTCAAAACGCCTGGGGGCAACCAGCATCACAAACCACACCGAGCAGCCTGGACAAGAAACTCTACTGTTCGGCTCAGGAACTGGAGGACCTGCTACTCCTCCCGACTGTGGACCAGCCGGTCGCAGCGCTCTCATCTCCATCGTTAGTCTCCACAGAGGCTCTGGATGGCCTCAAAGCCGAGGAGAAGAGAACGGAGCTGGCTTTTCGTAAAACACACCAAGCAGTAGCCTGGGCGATCAGGACATCCACAGCTACATCATTTTTCAATAGAGCGGCCCTAATTTGGCTACGCCAGATGCAAGAGAGACTCCCTCCAGAGGACACCAGGCTGCAACAAGATATCAACAAGATCATTGCAGCCACCGAGTACGCCTCTGATGCCTCCTTGAACTCGGCAAAGTTCGCGTCAAGGGCCCTAGCCTCCACGGTCACGACTAGGAGGCTGTTCTGGCTCCGTCCCTGGAAAGCGGACCTAAAGGCTAAATGGAAGCTGGCCGCAGCTCCCTACAAAGCACCGAATCTGTTCGGAGCAGCCCTGGACCCAGTCCTTGTGGAGGACAAGGATAAGAGGAAGGTGCTGCCATCGGCCTACCGCCGCCAAGAACGGAGGTATTCCCCATACCCAGCTCAACAGCCCTTTCGGCCGGGCCCAGGGCCCAGGGGGTCCTTCCCACACCGCTCCAATTACATGGGAGGCGACAGACCACACGACCGGCATCAGTTTCGAGACCGGGGCAGAAACCAACAATCCAGAAGGCCCTTCCGGGGGGCAGGCGCCAAACACGCCAGAAGAGGGAAGTGACTCCAAGACCGAGGGGCCCATAGGGGGAAGACTGCGCCTCTTTCACCAGCAATGGGCCCGGTCGACATCGGACTCGTGGGTAAGGCGCACCATCTCATTTGGACTATCAATAGAATTTGCAGGGCAGCCACCTCAGCGCTTCGTGAGGTGCCCGGTCCCACAGTCCTCCGAACTACAGGCCCTAATGACCCAGGAACTGATCCACCTTCGAGAGATCAGAGCCATAGAGACAGTACCACCAGGCCAACAGGGCTCAGGGTTCTACTCAAGCCTGTTCCTAGTCCCCAAGAACTCGGGGGGCTGGAGGGCCATTCTGAACCTAAAGAAGCTGAACCTATCTGTGCGTTATCGCAGGTTCAAAATGCACTCGCTTCAATCGATTCTAGCGGGAGTGAGAAAGGGGGACTTTCTCCAGTCAGTCGACCTTCGGGAGGCCTACCTCCACGTCCCCATTCACCAGGACCACAGACAGTTCCTGAGGTTCGAATATGGGGGCCAGCATCTCCAGTACCGAGCCATGCCCTTCGGTCTGTCGTCAGCACCCCGCACCTTCACCAAACTGGTGGCGGTGGTGGCAGCCAAGCTTCGAGCCACTCCGGTTCGAGTCCTCTGCTATTTAGACGACATCTTGATTCTCTCATCGACGCACGACCAAGCGGCCAGAGACGCTCGCCTAGTCCTCGATGCCTTTCGAAACCACGGTTTTACAATCAACCTCGAGAAAAGTCACCTTCAACCGTCCACACGGATTCTCCACCTAGGCGCAGTGATAGACTCTGCCAGGGGTCAGGTCTTCCTATCCCCGGACAGGGTCCAGAGCCTCCAGCTCCTGGCCCTCCAGATTCTGTCGGGAAGGAAGGCCTCCCTTCTGCAACTATCGTGCCTACTGGGGAAGATGGTCTCCTGCTTCGGCATCGTTCCGTGGGCACGCAAACACTCGAGGCCCCTCCAATGGTTTCTCCTCCCCTTCCAACGCTCGGGGAGGTCCAACTCCAAAGGCAGGGTTCGCCTCTTCCCCAAGGTGCGCCTCTCCCTCAGATGGTGGACATCCACCGCACTCCTCAAGGGCTCAGAGTTCCTGGAACCGGACAGACTGGTCCTCACCACGGACGCAAGCCTTCGGGGGTGGGGAGCCCACCTGCTCAATGGGGTGGCACAAGGTCAGTGGTCCATGGGCGAGCAACACAGCAGCATCAACCTGCTGGAGCTACGGGCGATCAGATTAGCCCTGCGCCACTTCCAGACCACGGTTCAGGACCAGCACGTACTGGTCCTGACAGACAACATCTCAGCCAAGGCCCACATAAACAGAGAGGGAGGCACGAGATCTCGCAGCCTGATGCTAGAATCCGAGGCGCTTTTCCACTGGGCGGAAAGGCATCTACGCTCGATCAAGGCAGACCACATTTCAGGGTCAGCCAATGTGAGAGCAGATTGGCTAAGCCGAACAACGATAGACCAGGCGGAATGGCAGCTCCACCCCCGCCTCTTCAGGAAACTCACCTCCAGGTTCGGGAGACCAGTAGTGGACCTGTTTGCGTCTCCAATCAACGCCCAACTCCCTCGGTTTGTGACGCGTTACCCGACACCACAAGCAGAGGATCACGATGCCCTCCACTGCAAGTGGCCGGCAGGCCTCCTGTATGCCTTCCCACCAGTCCCGTTGATCCCTCGCCTGGTTCGAAAGTTACTGGCGGAAAAGGCCGACCTGCTCCTGGTGGCTCCAAACTGGCCTCGAAGGCCGTGGTTCGCCGACCTGGTGGCCCTGTCGGTAGAACAACCATGGGTGATCCCACCACATCAGCTTGTACTACGCCAGGGCGAGGTCAACCACCCAGAGCCTCAGTGGCTCCAATTAGCCGTCTGGCACTTGAGCGGGTCATCTTAAAGAAGGACAATCTGCCGGATAGCGTCGTCAGCACGATCCAGGCGGCCAGACGCCCATCAACAACTCGTATCTACGAGGCTTCCTGGAGGGCCTTCTGCACTTGGAGTGCCGGGCACCATGTGGATCCCACCACGGCTACGATCCAAGACATCTTATTGTTCCTGCAGTCAGGGTTAGACAAGGGGCTGGCCCCAGCGACCCTAAGGCGTCAGACCGCAGCCCTATCGACGGTCGTTTCCTGCGCACCATACCGGACCCTATCACATCACCCGCGTATCAGAGAGTTCCTTCACGGGGCAACAAACTTACATCCACCAACAGTGCACCGCTACCCATCTTGGGATCTGCCGCTAGTCTTACAGGCCCTGACAGGCCCCCCTTTCGAACCACTAGACCTAGCCAGTCTCAAGCACCTGACTCTCAAGGTGACTTTCCTCCTAGCGATCACCTCAGCAAGGCGAGTTTCAGAATTAGCAGCTCTTTCCGTACGTAAAGACCTCTGCATCTTCAAAGCTTCCTCGGTGGTCCTCCGACTGGACCCGACCTTCATCCCAAAAGTGAACTCCTGGTTCCACCGAGCCCAGGAACTCATTCTGCCGGACTTCTGCCCGTCACCAAAGGACCACAGGGAAAAACGCTGGCACACCCTGGATGTCCGTCGGGCGATTCAGACGTACATACACAGAACAGCGTCCATCCGTCGCACAGAAGCCCTCCTGGTCTCTTTCAACCCGGCATCCATGGGCCTGAAGATCTCGGCTCCCACGGTCAGCAGATGGATCAGAGCCTGCATTGAGCTAGCTTACGACCTGAACTCCAGACCGCTACCGGGCAACATCCTCCCTCACTCCACTAGGAGCGCAGCCACGTCGGCAGCCTGGGCTACCCAGGCCTCTGTTGCCGATATCTGCAGAGCAGCGACCTGGTCCTCCGTGTCGCCCTTCATCCGGCACTACAAGATTGACACTTATGAGTCAGCCGAAGCGGCGTTCGGTCGCCGGGTGCTCCAGCAGGTCGCGACGGGAGTGGACCAAACGGGCAGTCAGCCCCCCGCCCAGGAGATTTAAGCTTGGGTATATCCCATTCCTGGATAGTGGGAGCAGCGCTCAGGAAAATGGACGTTGTCTTACCTGAACGTCCCTTTTCTGGGCGCTGCGTACACTATCCAGTCCCGCCCGTATTTGTTGGGCTTCCTGCCCGGTGGGAATTTTTACTGTTTCTCAGTTTGAATACGTTGAATCTTGTTATTAATAAAGTTATGGTTATTTTTTCATTATGATCTTGTCACGGATGGTTCCTTCTGCCACACCTTCGCTCAGACTGGGGTATCATGGGAGTGGGGGTGTGGCTAGGCAGAGGGGAAAGGGGAAGTCCTTTGTTTTTAATACTTTTAACACTCAGTTGTTTGCCAAAGGCTGAAGCATTAACCCATTCCTGGATAGTGTACGCAGCGCCCAGAAAAGGGACGTTCAGGTAAGACAACGTCCATTTTCTGCCTACCTAATTTATCAATTGCCTCCTCCTCAGAAACGTCTGGACGAGCCTTGGGCCTTTTTTTCTCTGCCACGCCTACCAATCGGTGGAGTTTTTACGCTCCCTGTATTCACTGCCTGGCTCTCTCCTAGTGAGTTTTTCAGGTCAGCCTTGGCTCTGCTGCCTCTTGTGGAGTTCCTTTCGCTCCCTGGACATAACTCAGAGTAAAATTATTGAGGCGTGATTGGACATCATTCTCTGATCTGTGGTGACGTTTAGCTATGCCTAAGGCCCTTTCTAAATCCAAGCACGGCCGGAAGGCTAGTGCAAATGTTATTGGCCAATCAGACTCCATGTCTGCTACCCAGCATTCTAGGATGGAGGCCCCCAGGTCCCCTCCCACAACCTCTCGTCCCTCCCATCTCCGTAACACTACCAAGGGTGGCTCGTCTTCTTCTTCTTCAAAAGCGTAGAAACGTAGGGACAAAGTTCTGACTAAGTTGTGTGACAATGCATGCGCCCAATTACCTCCACCCGCTCCTCAGCCTCCCTCCACACCATCAGATTCAGCTCCCGTTGCTGCGCCTCGCTCTCCTACTCCTGACCAACTGTCTCTGCAGGACTGTCCAGTCTCTATTTCCGAGGACAATTTGTGGGGTTCTGGCTCTGTTATTCAACCAACTACTTCGGAGCCATCAGTGGTTCTGACTGCTCCCTCTGCGGATTCTGCACCTGCACAGTCTTCACATCCAGTTGTTTCCCCGATTTCCCCAGATCAACTTCAACAAATGATCGAGGCTGCGGTCCAAAAATCCTTGGCTGCCCGTTCTTGTGCTTCAAGTCATCACAGATCGGTGAGGGCGGCTTCTCCCGTTTCATCACGCCATGGGGGTCAAGACTGCTCTCATTCCATTCGTTCTGCTTCTCCTTCCGGCTCTCACTCCAGTCACCGTTCGGCCTTGTCTGACGTGGAGAGTCCTGGCTCTGAATTGTCGGAGGATGAGAACCTTCCCCCAGATCAGCCTGCCTTCACAGGCCTTTTCCCACAGGCTTTGTTCAAATCCTTACTGTTCAAGGCGGTTAACACGGCCCGTTTATCATCACCTTGCTCTGATCCTTCTCCTGCTCCGTCCTCTTCTGGACCTTTGGACCCAATGTTCGCGGAACCCGCTAGGCCTATAACATCCGTGCCTACTCCTCCTCTTTTTTTGGACGTGGTGAAACGACAATGGGAATCACCGGCGGCTGCTCCTCTTCCATCGTCGAATGATAGGAGAAATTTTCAGGTTTCTTCGGACCTTGAATCTCTTCTTCAGATTCCTTCTATTGACGCCCCGGTTGCGGCACTACTTCCTAACGCTAATGTCCCGGGCGAACCCGACGAGGGTCTCCGCCCCGATGAGCGACGTTCTGATCAAGTTCTTCAGAAAGCTTTTCAGAGTTCCTCCTGGGCGATTAAAGCATCCACTACGGCCTCCTTCTTCAATCGGTCAACCTTGCTATGGTTGCGCCAATTACAAGACAAGTTAACTCCGGGTGATTCCCGTCTCAGGCAGGACTTGAACAAAATTGTAGCGGCCGTCCAGTTTTCAGCTGACTCTACTCTGAATGCTGCAAAATTTGCTGCGAAGTCCTTGGCTTCTTCAGTCACAGCTCGTCGTCTGCTGTACCTTCGTCACTGGCAGGCTGATGCCAGACACAAGTGGCGCTTGGCATCGGTTCCTTTTCGAGGCACGAAACTGTTCGGGGATGCTCTAGACCCGTTCCTCACAGAAACCAGGGACAAAAAGAAAGTTTTGGCAGCTGCTTACCGTAGAGGAGAGCCCCGTTACTCGCCCTACCCTTCTCGTCCCTTTTCTCGAGGTGCTGACGGGGGGGCCTCTTCTTCCTCTTCCTCCTTCCCCTCCTTCAGGAGGGAGGGGTCCTTTAACCGACAGCGGGGAACTTTCGATAGATCAGCTAGGGGGCGTCACCTTACCTCTAGGCGGCCCTTTCGAGGAGGAGGAGGTCGTTTCGTCCGTCGCCGCCGCTGATTGCATTCCGAACCCTCCCATTGGCGGCAGATTGGGCCTTTTCGCTGCCATCTGGGAGGAGTCCACCTCGGACAAATGGGTCCTCGCCACCTTAAGATCCGGTTTGGCTATAGAGTTCGTTACCCCCCCTCCTGACACCTTTGTCTGCTGTCCGATTTCTCGTAGTCGTGAAAAGAGGTCCCTTATGGACTTGTCGGTTCAGCATCTCCTCTCCATCAAGGCGATTCAACCTGTGCCTCCTGGTCAGGAAGGCTCGGGGTTTTATTCAAGGGTGTTTCTAGTCCCTAAGTCATTGGGGGGGTGGCGGCCTATTCTGGACCTCAAACGTTTGAACAGGTACGTCGTGTACCGCAAATTTAAAATGCAATCTTTACAGACCATTCTGGACGGTGTTCGGAGGGGCGATCTCCTCTCTTCCATTGATCTAACTGAGGCCTATCTCCACATCCCTATCCTCCCTTCCCATAGACGGTTTTTGAGGTTTTGTTATGGCGGAGTACATTACCAATACAGAGCTTTGCCCTTTGGGCTCTCCTCTGCCCCTCGCACCTTTACGAAGGTGTTGGCTGCCTTGGCGGCTTCTCTCCGTCTTAGTTCAGTTCGCCTGTTGTGTTATTTAGATGATATTCTACTTTTGTCCCCCTCTGTCCAGCAGGCTGCCCGAGATGTGCGTCTGACAGTTGAGACGTTAGCAGCTCATGGGTTTTCCATTAATTTGGAGAAGAGCCACCTCTCTCCCTCCACTAGCCTAGTTCATTTGGGTGCCCTGATTGACACCCTTCAGGGCAAGGTTTTCCTCTCCCCTGATAGGCAGAATAGTTTGAGGCGTTTGGTTTCCCAGATTGTTAGAGAGCGGGTTGTTTCCCCCTATGTCTTGTCTCAGCTGTTGGGTAAGATGATTTCTGCGATAGCCATAGTTCCCTGGGCTCAGCTGCACGCCAGGGAACTCCAATGGTTTCTCTTGCCGTTGCAGAAGGCGGGCAGAGGCACTTCATCGAGACCAATCACGCTCCCTCCTGCGGTTCGCCGATCTCTCCGGTGGTGGCTTTCCCCTGCTCTCACTGCGGGTCGCTTCTTCCTCGAAACCCCACGGGTGGTGGTGACTACGGATGCCAGTCTCCTGGGCTGGGGAGCCCATTGCCAGGGCCAACTGGCTCAAGGGACTTGGACGCCCTCGGAAGCTCATCGTCCCATCAATTGGCTGGAACTGCAGGCGGTATTCCTTGCCCTGAAGTCCTTCCGTCATCTGGTCTCCGGAGCTCACGTCCTCGTTCTCACGGACAACGTCGCCGCCAAAGCACATCTGAACAGGTTGGGAGGCACCAGGTCGAAGTCCCTTTTGGCGGTGGCCATGGCATTGGGACGTTGGTCAGAGCGCCATCTGTGCTCCCTTCGAGCGGAGCACATTTCCGGGGGACAGAACATCCAGGCGGATTGGCTGAGTCGCAGGCGGATAGACAATGCGGAATGGCACCTCCACCCACGCATTTTCCAGGACCTGTCTCTTCGCTTCGGCCGTCCAGTAATCGACCTGTTCGCGACTCACGAGAACACCCAACTTCCGCTGTTCCTCTCTCGATATCCACACCCTCGAGCAGCCGGTGTCGACGCCCTTCGGGCTCCATGGCCTTCGGGCCTTCTGTACGCCTTTCCCCCGACGGCCCTCCTTCCCAGGGTCATCCGCAAAATTCTATCCGAGCGAGCGGAAGTGATACTTGTGGCACCGCATTGGCCTCGGAGGCCCTGGTTTGCGGACCTCGTGTCCCTATCGGTGACCCCATCGTGGCGCATACCCCTCTCGGACAATATTCTCTCGCAGGGCGCTCTAACTCATCCAGACCCGGCCTGGCTCAATCTGACCGCCTGGAGATTGAGCGGTGCACTTTGAAGGCGGCTCATGTTCCTGCAGACGTTGTTCATACCTTACTATCATCCCGACGGCCTTCTACAGAACGCATTTACTCCGCCACCTGGCGGATTTTCTGCAATTGGTGTAGCCAGGTCGACGTAATACCTCTTCAACCATCTATTATTCATATTCTGATGTTTTTGCAGAAGGGCCTCTCCCAAGGGCTCTCGCATAACACACTCCGCCGTCAAATTGCAGCTTTATCTTCGGTGCTTACCTGCGGTTCCTTGTCGTCCCTGGCTCAGCACCCCTTGATCCGCCGGTTTCTCCGGGGGGCAAAGAACTTGTGTCCTCCTGTGTTGCACCGCTACCCTACCTGGGATCTTCCTCTGGTCTTGCAGTCTCTTACGGGCCCGCCATACGAACCTCTCCGAACTGCCAGTCTCAGACTTCTCACCTGCAAGGTTGCCTTCTTAGTGGCCATCACTTCAGCTCGCCGCATTTCTGAGCTCGCCGCTTTATCCACTCGTCCGGATCTTTGTGTTTTCCACACAGACCGAGTGGTCCTCCGTTTGGACCCAACATTTGTACCAAAGATCAATTCTGTGTTTCATCGTGCGCAGGAACTTATCTTACCTAATTTCTGTCCCCGGCCTTCTCATCCTCGGGAACGTCGTTGGCACGCCCTTGATGTCCGGCGGGCACTACGAATCTACCTGAAGAGGACAGCTCCCTTCCGCCGTTCGGAGTCTCTTTTTGTCTCCTTCTTACCTACCTCTCAAGGCGGTAGGGTCTCATCATCGACAATCGGTCGTTGGATTCGTCAGACTATTGCTGCGGCCTACGACAGTAGATCTCTTCCGCGTCCCTCACGATTGACAGCACACTCCACCCGCAGCGCATCTACGACGGCCGCTTGGGCTACGCAGGCTCCCTTGCTGGAAATTTGTAGAGCGGCTACGTGGTCTTCCCCTAGTCCTTTCATTCGACACTACAAACTCGACCAGTTTGCGTCGGCCGAAGCCTCATTTGGACGCCGGGTTCTGCAAAGGGTTGTTGCCGGAGAGGACAATGCGGTCCAGCATGATCCCCCCCTGATTACGGGACAGTGAACTTGGGTATGTCCCATGCTGGCTGCTGTCTCCACTCTCAATGGAGAAGGAGCGTTGGTCCTACCTGATACGTTCCTTCTCGTTGAGTGGAGACAGCAGCCAGACCCTCCCCTTATTTGAGCTGGACCTGGCTCGTTTTTTCTGTCCTATATGTCTTTGGGTTCTCTTCTTGTCCCACACACCGAGGCTGTCTTCCAGTCTTCGCCAAAAGCTGGCCTGCCCGGCAACAAGGGCGGGATTAAGAATAATTGGCAGTCTCAGTCCTTCAAGCTGATTGGATGGACACTACCCATGCTGGCTGCTGTCTCCACTCAACGAGAAGGAACGTATCAGGTAGGACCAACGCTCCTTCACACTTGGAAGCCTTTGATTGGCAAAAGCAACCTGTTCTTTTTTGTTATAAAAGTTGACAATTAAACTTAAAATCTGGTTTCCACCCCCCCCCCCCCACACACACAACTGCAGTTTCAAATTGTTAGAAGACTGTTTATAATCCTAAGAAAAGGAACTTGAAAAATATTTCAGATTCTTCCGTATTAGCCTGAGGTTTTTGGAATCAGAACAAATAGTTCATGTGTTGGCTTGTATTGTTGTGATAGATTTGGCTTCCTCTAATTTCAGTTAGTTCCTGCAAATAGGATGCATGTGCCTACCCACACACACACACACACACACACACACACACACACACTATATTTGGTGCCACTTTCTAGGGAAGCCAGGAGCAAAACATTTAACTCCTTTATACAGATACAGGATGCACTGGGCATCTTGAATACTTTCCTTTCTTGCTTTCATTAAAATGCAAGGTTGGTTGAAAGTTATTCCAGGTTAAAAATGCCATTTTCTTTTGATTTTCTGTCTTTAAAAAAAAAGGGTGGGGGAGAGAGGGAAAATGTTATACTTACCACAGGACCTAAATTTGGGACGTTATTGAACTTGCCTTGTTCAGTGTTTCTGAGAGTTGACTATTTGTCAGCTTTCCACATTTTCATTGCCTTCTAGATACTCTGACACTTCAACTCCCAGAATTTCAACTATAGCTAGACCTATTCATTTAGTGACCATTCAAGTTACAACAGCACTGAAAAAGATTCACGTGATCAAATTTTGGGTGCTTGGCAACTGGTATGTATTTCTAACACTTGCACTGTCCTGGGGTCATATGATCACCATTTGTAACCTTCCCAGCTGTCTTCTGATAGAGTCAATAGAGGAAGTCAGATTTGCTTAATGACCACATGATTCACTTCACAACTGCAGCGGTTCACTTAACAAATCTGGCAAAAAAGGTCGTAAAATGGGCCAAAACTCACTTAACAACTGTTCCATTGCTTAACAATGGAAATTTTGGGCTCAACTGTGGTCGTTAGTCGAGGATTATGTACAGGTCATACAACAAGCTGAAGACTTCATTAATTTTAATCTCACCAGCCTGACTTCCAAGCCATGCTATTCCCCTTCTATATAGATACGGTATATACCCCTTTGCATGACAGGGGTTTGGAGAAAGCTTGATTAAAACTACTTTTCCCTTCTTTGAGTCTTCAAAGCAAACTTATTTACTGTTGACAATGGTAGGCTAAAGAATTCTGATGCTGAAGTTTACACAGCTGGAGGAACATTTCTAAGTGGCTTTTAAGATCCTTGTCTCAGAAGTGGAAACAAGACTTGATCTTCCACAGCAAAATTTCTTACCTACTTTCTGAATTAGAAGCAAGGCAGCAAGCAGCCTTCTGTGTTCTTTTCCATTGCAAGTTAAGAGCTCGCATCTGCCAGAAGTAGTTTCTAGCAAGCTGAATGTATTACTTTGTGTTGTGTGAATGGAATCATTCTGACCTCAGTTCAACTGTGTTGTCTCTACCAGATGGTAGAATATCTTCTTTGTCCTCCAGAACACTCTGGCAAGGAAAGGCATAGTACCTTTTTGACTTACTAGAAACTTAGCTTTCTTATATTGCAAATACAGCTCTTAGGCATATACATTGCTGAAATGTGTCCAAGTGTAGCTTTGTCTTAAGTGTGTGTATTGGAGGTATCATTGAAAAATACCCATTTCTGTCCATCCCCTTTTGCAGTGATTCTTTTAGTATAATTCTGCAGAGGTTAATTGGGCAACTACATGCACTGTGATTCTTGTTGCAACTAGTTTTACAATCTAACCTGATTATGAATCTGCTGGTGTTTTCTGCTCGAATTTATTGTTGATGTCCCATAATCCAGCTGTTTTGTGCAATCTGGTTATTTCTGTTTCACCCTTTTCAGCACCAGATTACCTATTGAAGCAGTGGTGGGTTCCAACCGGCTTTACTATTGGTTCTCTTCATGCACGCACTTCACGTGCGATCGCCGCATGCATGCTCGCTTCACTCACATGCGCGCCAAAATTACACTCCGCGCAAGCGTGTTAGGTATCTGCCCAGCTGAGGTGCGGCAATACACTCTTGCCACACCTATCAGCTGGGCTAAAAACGAAGAAATAAAGGTAGGAATAACGCGGGGGCAGGCGGGAGGGCCCAGCTCCCAGACAAAGAGAACCAGTTCGGTCACATCACATCCTCACCGCTACCGGCTTGGCTGAACCAAGCCAAGGAACCCACCTCTGTATTGAAGTTTCTTTTGTACTATTTGGACCTGTATATTCAAAAGACATGAATACAAGCATATTAGCCAGGCCTCTTTCACTCTATTTTAGGAAGACTTGTGAAAAGGGACAAAAGGGATTATGTATGTATGTTTTTGATTCCTGTGGCTAAAAGATACTTTGGGGCTTTGTTACAGTGCTGTATGCTAAACTTTGCAATAAAACAACAGCAGCACTGTTTCTTTCTGAGGGTTTTATTAGTTTGCTTTTAATTGGTAGTGGCAAATCGCCTAATTTGATTTGCGTTTACAAGTGGCAGAAATAAGAGAGCTCAGAGGAGTCTTAAAAACTAATCCTGGAGTGAGGCTGACCTGTTGCCATGGTGTTGTCTTGGACCAAATGTGGTTCCTGGCTGCCATGCAAACTTGTGGCAGTTCTGTTGCCCTCTACTGTTTAGGGTCTGGGTAGGTGTACAATACTGATAGCCTGCTTTATCTTGACCAATCTGGCACTCTCTGAATGCATTGGATCAATTCCTGTAATCCCTCCTGCCACGAGAGTCATGGGAAGAATTAGAGAACTGAAGAGCAGATCTGGAGGGTATAAAGTTGGAGAAGGCTGGTGAGGAAAAAAGATTACTTAGCAGAAAGGATGTTATTATGGCTAATAAAATTATGTGTGGTATGGGAAAAGTGAAAACAGATCGGCCTTTTCCTCTTCCCATTGTGTGAAAACTTGAGGTCATCCAGTGAAATGAGTCAGCAGGAAATTCAGGAGCAGCTGAAGGAAAGTACATCTCCAAAAATTCTATAAATGTATGGAACTTGCTTCTACTTGCTCAAGGGATACTGGACTAGATCAGTGATGGCGAACCTTTTAGGCACAGCCCAAACCGGAAGGTGCGTGCACGTGTGCCAGAGTATTGGAAACCCGACGACCAGCTGGCTGAGCTGGGGTGACAGCACGCGTGCCCACAGAGAGGGCTCTGCATGCTACCTCTGGCACACGTGCCATAGGTTCGCCATCATGGGACTAGATAGTTTCAAAAAGGAATGAGGTTCTAAGAAGGTCAACAAATGGCTCTTACTAATGTTGGTTAAGTAGGACTTCACACTAGAACTTTCACAATCAAATACTAGCAGGAAAAGAAGTTAGCAATATAGGTTTCCTATAAATACCTAGTTGGTTACTATCGGACATATTGGAAATACAGTGTGGAATAAGATAAACTTCTGTTGATCCAAAGTTGATAACACAAATATATTGTGTGCTAGATGACATTATTTGCACACTCAAGTATTATTATATCTTTATTATGCCATATATATGCATTATTACTATTTTTTTTTATTTTTTCCTTTCCTGTATAGACAAACAAGTAATATAGTTATAAGAACATCAGAAGAGAGATAACAAATATCTGGGTAGGGATAGAGGAAAGAATAGGAAATAAACTTATCTGCAAGCCCAGCTTAATATAAAACACGAGGAAGAGTCCATCTCTAAATTATATAAATGATTCCCTAATAGATTAGCTGTTGTCACGTTAAAGTGGCTGTAAAATTTTTTTAAAATACTTTTTTTTACAATTGGACGTCTTAAATTGCACTAAGCATCATATGAAGAAATTTTCCCTTCGTTTTTCCTTTCTGCTTTCCCATATTTGCCAGCATGCTGGAGCAGATTTAGCAGGCATATGGGAAATTTGAGATAATAAGGGAGGATCTATACTACTGATGGCATCTGTGTTATTGGCAAACTGACATCATTGGACTCCATCTCTAAGTTCTGCCTTGAAAAGCAATTTTGCAAAGTCGGGTTCCTCTGAACCTTAGCTTACTATTTGAGTTTCTTTTCAAAGAGGCCAGGAAAAATTGTAAAATGAGATGTGTATTCTTACTGAAAGGGCAAACTGTCATTTGATATGTGTTTTAATAGCACAATTTTCCATGTCATGTTTGACAGTCAGTTAGTTCTCTTATCCAAATCTAAGGTTGTTTTCAAGTGAGGTTAGGAGGCTCTGAAATCCATCCTAAAACTGGAGATCACAAAAATGAATTGTGGAGTTGAGATGGCAGATAAAAGGTGATTCTTGTTTTAGAAGAAGTGGCGATTTTTTATTGCTATTATTTTACAGGGGTTATATGATCAGCCGATAACAGTCACATAATGGTAAAATTGATTGAATTATTTTCATATCATAAGCATTTGAGGGTTGATGAACAATCTAAACCTTTATGAAGGAGTTGATGAACTGAAGAGTTTGGGGACCCCTGAACTAAATAGTAGCTGTGTGTAGAAACTAAGGCTATTTTTGGCACTGAAGGATTTCTTCAACCTCCCCAAGACTTGAAGGAACTATGTTGACACTACTTAAACCAGGGGTCTTCAACCTTGGCAACTTTAAGACTTGCAGAATTCTGGGAGCTGAAGTCCCAGAAGTTGCCAAGGTTGGAGATCCCTGATTTAAACTACTTCTTACACATTTTTTAGAAGGAGTCAGACCAAGATTCTGTCCTCAGTGAAAGCTCTCTTTTATTTTAACATGCCCCCTCCACCATCATGAGATGTCCTGAATTTTATCTGATATGATGGTGTTCAAACACCATGTTCTACTTGTTGGAGGAAGTAGTTGGATATGTTAAGGTTGCAGTGTAACTTTGGAATGTCTATTTTTTTAACATTTTATTTTAAAGAATCGGTGTTTCCCTTCTGCCCCCTGGAACAATTAATGGAAGCCTGTGGGTTAGATTTGCAGTCTGATTCTTCCGCTGGGAATATTTTGTTATTAAGTCATTAGAGTGCCGATACTGAGACATGGAGAAGGGAAATAATTGCAGGGTGAGAAGAGAGATTGCTTCAGTTGCTGTGCTGAGGAGAAAATAACACTGCACTGCCTTTCCAAGCTGAATTTTTCTCTCAAGGGGATTTAGATGGGCTTCCAACATTTTAAAACCAATACACTTAATTAGAAACTTCATAATTACCAGTGAACAAAGTTGGTAGAAATGCAGCTGAAGCAGTAGTTGCAAATTACAAAATATATCTATAAAGCCACATGACAGCTACATCATCAATCTTTAATGTACATCTGTTCCAAATGATCCCCAAAGCATTTTGGGCTCCTTGAAGCTTTTAGAGTTGAGTGCCCAATTCTTGTTTTAAGTGCGTGCAGCAAAGTTACATAGAACAAGGCTTGAGATGAAAGACCACAGTCTCTGCACCAAATTTAGACACTTGAATCAATTACAAAAACATTACTCATTTGCAAAATTATTCAGTCATAAAATTTTGGACATCTAATCTGATGTTATAATTCTTTAGGTGTCCTATTTTGAGATGGGATCCTCTTAGGACCCACCTTCCTGTTTCTTCCTTTTCATTTCATTTCTTCCTTGCTTGTTTATTCTGTCCACTCATTCTGTCTATTCATACTTCAAGACTCCTACGTGTCATGGGAGAGTCAAAAAAGATGTGATTTTTGCTCACTTTAAATTGTATTTTGCTTCCTTTGTTCCCTGCTGTTCACTTGAGTAAGCAGCTGTTGCATGATACTCTGATTCACAGTTGTTTTCAAAAAACTCTGAAATTTCCTTTTCTCCCTGTTGATGTTTTTGAAAGCCTTCTTTTTGGGTCAGACTGCTTCAGAAATCCAGAGGTGATGTGCCAAGCTAAGCTAAGCAAGGACCTTTTTAGCCCTAGCCCAAGGTTGGGTATCCAAGTGCAAAAAACAACAGAAATATTCCCTGACTTAATCAAGAATGGTTTCTAATCCAAAACAGGTGGGAACCCTTCCAGAATTTCTCTGGAACTTCTCTGGAATAGTTGTTACCAAGAAACAACTATTCCTTCTACATGAATGCCCTTCACATTATGCCCTGCCTACCAGTGTCAGACACAAATCTCTAATAAACTGCACACAGCATAAAGGAACCATCAAGAACACACACCCCAACACTGACAGGACAAGCCACTAGAATATAAAAAGAGAATATATACCAGTGGTGGGTTGCTAATGGTTTGCCCAGGTTCGGGTGAATCAGTAGCAATGGTGGTGGGAGGCTCCGCCCACCCACCCGAATATCATCAAATACGCTCTGCACATGCACAGAAGTGGCAAGCGAATCAGTAGCAAAGGTAAGTGAAACCCACCACTGATATATACCACTTTCTTTTAGCACTGATGATGTTACCTAGTTGGATAATGAAACATCTGCAAGAAAACAACCACGCTCAGAGGGCACCAGGAAGTTTACAGAGTTTCTCCTTCCTGACAATGTCTTCCTTTTGCCTAGATTAAATTGTGGTTTAGGCCTTATTCTGTAGTCCTAGTGAAAGGTACTGTGTGATAAATTGTGGAATTATTTCTTCTTGGAATACTAATCTGAGAAACTATTGCAGGGTATTTTTCTAAATTTACTTAAGTGAGGAGACTTGAATGTAGGTAAGGAATAGCATTCTCGCCATCTAGAAGTTGAATCAAAATGGAACCTGATTCTTCTTGGATGAGATTAAACATTCAACTAGTCAAGCATCCTGTGTCTAACACAATGTGTCCTGGAATCTCATAAGTAAGTTGGAAAACGAATAGCTGACTAATAGTCTCCGCAGACTAGTTGCTTGTCCTCCTCAGGCTCCAGAGGCTTTCTTGGAGCGGAACATAATTCATACACTGTAGGATGAGCTACAATCCACTCTTTTGGCTAGAAAGAGTAAAAAATTAGTTGTTTTGGAATCCTGGCCTTGAGAAGGAGGGATGGGTTGTTTTGTCTGGATAAGCCACAGAGGAGTTTTTCTCTACAGTTCAACCGTTTCTGTTTACGAAGCCTTGTAAGAAAAACTAGTTGGAGTCAGGATGGTTGGAAAATGTACCTGAAAAGAAAAATTGAAGAAGAGAGCAGAGGGAGGAACGCTTGGATTGGGACCCCAGAAGTCTTCAAGGATTCAAAAAAGGCTTAGTTCTAAAAATCTAAAGATTTCTTTAGGTCTTCAGGACTTTGAAGAGATAAAACTGTCTGGATCCATAGTAAACATAACTAAGCTGTTTCTCTGGAGAATAGAGCATAGAGATTGGAGGTAAAAGAATTACATTGAATTGTCCCTAAGCTAGTTTATTTAAAAATTAAAAATATATGAGAAACACATTTATTCATGCAAACGTTTAAAACCCAAAAGCAGTATAAAAATTAATTAAAAATGTTATGGCAAATTTATATTTATGGTTCTGTTGGGGTTTTATCAGTATTCCTCCCTTTTTATTTCATTTACTTATTTGTCTTTTGGTGATTTAACTATGTAAAGTTGAAATGAAAGTTTATATTATTCCTCATTTTTAAAAATAAACGTATTTTCTTCAATTTCTTGTTTTGTTCGCAACTCTGGAAAAAACGAGGGGAAGCTGTGTTTCTCTGGCCATGTGCCTCAAGCTGCAAGGGCCAAGAGATGACGTTATAATGTGTAATTTTCCCTTGAAATCATTATAATTATCATCACCAGCTTTCTGGCAAGGAAGTGCTCAGGTTGTGGGATTCCCTGTCTTTCTCATCAGCCAGAGTGAAGGAGAGGAAGCCAAGGTCAGGGCATTACTGTCCTCTAAAGCAGGGGTCTCCAACCTTGGCAAAGCTGGCTGAGGAATTCTGGGAGTTGAAGTCTACAAGTCTTAAAGTTGCCAAGGTTGGAGACCCTACTCTAAAGATAGATGGTGGCACTTCTGGAGCTGTTGTGCCAAGGTAGGAAGGCCAAGTTGTGTAAAACCTAGAAGATTTCTGAGAGAGCGTGCCTGACAGCCTCTCCCACTTTCGTTCCCTTAACTCAACCAGAGTGCTGCTATGACTGATAATTAGCGTCCCATCTATTTCCTTCCTTTTTCTTACTCTGACACACATTTTAGCAACTGGGATTTTTCTCAGCAAGATGTAGCTTATGTACTAACTTACTGTGGAGAAGTTAAAAGCATGATATTAATACTTTACATCTGCTGAGGATAGTTTAATCAAAGTAATGTGTTGCTTTTTAAAGATGGCGGAAGAGGATGAGAAAATTGGCTGTGCTTCCTAGCAGGGCTTTGATAGGAAAAATTTCCTGGGAAACATCTGTTGAACGAATGATTCCCCCTTGCAGAATGCTTGCCACCTGTCACTGTAGCTAGCTATGTTTGCAGATAAACATAGTATATAATTTCGTATGTCCGTTTCTAATTTTTAGAAGCCTTTTACTTGTTGAAATGTTTTTACAAATAAATATTCTTTGCATGTGTGCATATCACCCTGTTTTGTTTAAAATCTCTCAGCAGAGAGGCTTTTGAAGTATTGGAAAGGCTTTTAGTCTGAAAAAGGGGCGTATAAGTATTTCAAACAAAGCAAAACACTTACTTTGGCATTTTCTGCAATATTCTTTTTGAATGAAGAAATAGAATTGTTTATATGGAGAAAGAGGCCTTTGCAGGGGTGAAATATAGCAGGTTCTGACAGGTTCTACCGAACTGATAGCGGAAATTTTGAGCAGTTCGGAGAACCGGCAAATACCACCTCTAGCTGGCTCCAGAGTGGGGTGGGAATAGAGATTCTGCAATATCCTTCCCCCAGGAGTGGGATGGGAATGGAGATTCTGCAATATCCTTCCCCCAGGAGTGGGGTAGGAATGGAGATACTGCAGTATCCTTCCCCTGGAGTGGGGTGGGAACGGAGATTTTGCAGTATCCTTCCCCTGCCACGCCCACCAAGCCACACCACGCCTACCAAGCCTCGCCCACAGAAAATAAAAAAAATTGGATTTCATCACTGGGCCTTTGTTTCAATTCTGCTACTGAGGGGTCTTTGGTGCTCCCTGATCTGGTTTGTTTCCTTCCAGACAACCTAGTTTAGGTAATAAAACGTCTGCAAGAAAACAAGCAAGCTCAGAGAGCATCAAGGACCCCTCCTTTCAACCCTTTATATTCTCCTTTATTGGTAATTTTGCCACTAGATGTTGTTGCTGCATATATGCAGATATGAACACTGGAGACAGGAGTGACGTGCTGGGAAAAGATGCAGCTGCTTAAGGAACTGAAGACAAGTGCTGTCAACCAGCATCTTTTGTCTTTTAATCCAATAGGCTGCACAGCACTACTTGCTAATATTACTTCCCTGAATGTAAGTAAGTGCTTCTGCATACATAATTGTTTAGAATAGTTAATATCTCCCAGGTCACATCATTCTCTCTTTCAGATTAAAAATTTGATATATTCATGCCAAAGCCATGCCATCATTTTGCAACAGTGATGTACCAACATAGGAAGGAGGTAATATAATAGGAATGCCCCAAATGTGTTTTTTCAGGGGGCAACTGGACTTTCTTGTTTTTTCTTTGAAGATCTTTTGCTTCTCATCCAAGAAGCTTCTTCAGCTCTGACAGGATAGTGGGGAATGGAAGGATTTACCATATATTCCTTGCAGACAGCACCTTTGGGACAACCATGACCTGGATGACTGAGAATCTCTACAGACTTTTAGCTATACAATTTAGGATGAACACCCTATGTATGATATGGGAGTAGGAATGGCTTTCCAGAGCAAAATTGCAGATTACAGGAACTAGGAGCACTACTCAGGTGACCCTGAGGACACAGATAAACCTCTAAGTGCTTCAACAACCCTCTAAAACAGGGGTGTCAAACTCAAGGCCTGGGGGCTGGATCCAGCCCACGAGGTACTTAGAACTGGCCCGTGAGGCCACCCTGGAAACAACGAACAACTAGCCTGCAGTGCTTCTGCTAGCAAAAACGGGATCCCGAGCTCCATTTTCAGCTACTACGGCCTTCTGTAACCTTCTGCCAGCGAAAACGGAGCTCGGGAGCCCGTTTCACTGGCAGAGCACTCGGGCCACCACAGGTGCCCCTGACATGAGTGTCATTAAGCTGGCCACAGCCACCCTAGCCCCTGGAGGTCAAACATATATAAGAGCCTTGGTAGTACAAGGGTTTAAGGCACCCTGTTATTAAGCTGCTTAAGACCAGCTGCCTGCAATTACTGCAGGGTTCGAATCTCGCCAAGGCTCAAGGTTGACTCAGCCTTCCATCCTTTCTAAGGTAGGTGAAATGAGGACCCAGTTTGTGGGGGCAATAAGCTGACTTTGTATAAATATACAAAAGGATGAAGGCTATTGCTGAGCACATTGTAAGCCGCCCTGAGTCTTCGGAGAAGGGCGGCATATAAATCAAATTAAAAACAAACAAACAAAAAAAAAAAAACCCACAACCCTGATGTGACCTTCAATGAAATCGAGTTTGACACCCCTGCTCTAAAAGAATGCAAATGACCAACTGTCTGCAAGGAATATACGTCCTTTCATTCCCCACTATCCTGTCAGAGTTGAAGAAGCTTCTTGGATGAGAAGCAAAACGTCTTCAAAGAAAAAACAAGAAAGTCCAGTTGCCTCCTGGACCTGCACCTTTGGAACAACCATGACCTTAATGACTGAGAATCTCTGTGGAATAATAGGAGTGCATAAAACTATGCTTTCTATGGAGAAAAGGGATAGAAAAAAGTTCCTCCCTCTTTTAATAGTAAAACTATCTGAACACTTGGATATATCCAAGGAGATGGTGATTCAGTTTGACTTTATTGATTGTAAGAATCTCATTGCATTACGATTGTTTGGCAAAGGGGAAGGAACAAGGGGAAGAGACTTATTCATTGGTCCAGGAACCCAGATTAAAGTGAGATAGGCTTTCAGTATATTGCATGGTTCTGCAGTTGAAATGAGATGTAATATAAAAAATAAGTGACAAAAAATTTGAATAAAGCAAAAGAGAAAGTCTTGGGAGGAGAGAAAGAAAGAACGAGTGATGGTAAGACATAAAAATCCAGCATTAAGAAAAAGGATTAGAATAAAATTTGTATTTTTATCTTCCTTTCCATATATTTGAGAGGACAAGAATCATTCACACCTGCCAATCCTTCATAAATACAATTATTCTTGGTGGGTAGGAGAATAATATGCCAGATGTTGAAAGCCCATTCAAAGAATAAAAAAAGTAAGAGAAGATTTTGAAGAACAGATGGATGGGTGGAATGTATGTTAAGTAAAAATGTTGACTTCTTCAAAAATTGGACTTGTAGAAAAAAGAAAATGGAAATACTTAAACCCTTAGAGACCCAAATACTTTTCATGCTTTGGTGTCTTCTTTCCCTGGGACATAACTACTTCTCGAAGTGCTGCTGAGTACTGAGCTTCCATTTGATTGTTCCCTGGATTTCGTCCCCATCTGTCACTAAAATCTGGACTTGTTTCCTTTTCCCATTCTCTATTTCAATCCATCCCTCTCTGACAAATCTTGCAATGTTTTATATCATTAAAAAAAAAATAAGTCTCATGTATTTAGATTTCTGGCATTTTCTGAAATGACCCATCTTTGGAAATGCAAAACAAAAATGGCAATATAACTCCAGAAATTTAGCAGGAAGAATCAGGAGTATAACTGCATGAAAGGATTCATTAGCAGTTTCTGTCACACATAGGAAAATTGTTGCTTGACGTGTGTGTGTGTGTGTGTGTGTGTGTGTGTGTGTGTGTGTGCTAAATTAGCTCATCTCCCACAGTTCTTTTTCCTCCCACCAGTGAAAAGATGATTAACACAGAATGACAGAAATAGGGAAGGTTGGGCTGCATTGCAGAGATGACATGGAAAAATGCAATATCCACAATTTTTATAATATACTATAGACACATCTGAGGTGGGGAAATGTTAATTAGGCCAAGTTATTTTTCTACTTTTCTGCATTCAATATATTTAAGAAGATAATCCCATTCTTCCCCACTCAGAATGGAATCTTGCAAATGTATGGAAGGGAACTAGGTGATTTCAAAAATGCTGGGATCAAAAATTAGATTGTATATTGTATTTCTATTTCCACCCCAATGTACTTGTGAGAAAGAAACAAGGAAATCCCCTTCTTATGTCATTTTTGTGTGATCCCTACATCATCTTCCTTACCACTGGAGCAGAAGAATATTAGAAAGTGCTTGTCTGATGATAAATTTACTTTTCTTGCCTCCTGGCTTCTCTTCAGCCTAAAAAAGTAACTTAAGGTTCCCTTTGTTGCTGTGGAATACAGAGGTAATGGTTAGAAATTTGTGCTTGGTATTTATTTGTTCAGTCAATATATATTTTATCTATCTGCCCAAGAAGACACTTAGGGCATCCAGGACTGATTACATCTAGATAAATTAAATAAAACCTACAGTATATAAAAGGTTTTCAGCACTAAATAAAATCCTACACACTGTATACTGTATAGGTACTAAGTAGAACTTATTAACAATAATAATTATAACAATAATAATTATTATTATTATTAATAATAATAATAAATGCCATCACTCTTCTTAACAATTAATTCCCACAATACTGTCAAATAATTTACTAAGTCTGCATTACTATTATTCTGTTCTTCCTTACTAGTATCTGTCTCTTCCCACTTATTACTATAACCCTGTTGCTTGTATCTTTCAATTTATATTGTTTTTACTTGTTTCCTAGTACGATTTGATAGCTTATTAGTAACTTTGACTATCACTAAGTGTTGTATCTTTTTATTGTTGATGAATGTATTTTATTCTCCTTATGTACACTCCTTATATACACCAAAGACAAATTCCTTTTGTGTCCAATCACACTTGGCCAATAAAGAATTCTATTCTATTCTAGTCAATGATTATGTTTATCATCTTTTAAAAGCCAAGGAATCTGTTCTAATGTTAACACACAAGAATTGGAAGCTAGATTATAGGCATTTGCATATGGGACTAGGTCAAATTGCTGCCAGTCATTACTAGGACATTTGTCTTACCTGTAACTGGAATGGTTATCTTAATCATAATAGGGAGTAAGGAAAATCAGCCCCTCATGTCATCCTGGATTTCTCAATAGCTCCCTTCAGTTTTGACAAAGCTCTGCCATTCCTAAAGAAATTGCAATATCTAGAAATTATTCAGCTTTCCAATAGGAGGGAATGACTTTGGGAGACAAGGCAATGAGACACAACCAAAGTGACTGTCAGATAAAGGCATCCTGTAGCAGAAATGTGGGTGGGGCAAGAGGCTCAAAAGAGACTCTCCCTAATTTGAGGAATATAAAAGAGACCCCTAGGCCGGGGAGAGGGGGAAGTACTTTCAAGTTGCAAGATTCTGTTAATGTAATTTATAATAAAGTAGAATCAGTTCATTTGGTCTTGTTTCCTGTCTGGTCTATTTCATTAGGTGGACATCTTTTGCAGATTTTCAATATTTACTATCTAAACCAGACGAAGTCCAACTTTATCACTGACAAAGCTAATAAATACTTTCAAATAGTTCCTGCTGGGTCCCTTTCTTGGGGATTCAAATAAAATGACCTGAATTGCCCCAGCCAAGAGATATTGGCCAGATGGGAGTCTACTAATATAATAGAATAAGAAACCTTACTAATCTAAGGATTCAATTGGACAGCTAAAAATATTGAAAATTCTGATGGGAGAGCTAATGAATAAATGAGAAAGAATAGATGTTAGTTATAATTTCGACTGCTTCTCCCTTCTGTTTGATCCTTTGTTTTTATTCAGCTCAGACACTTGCCCATACTGGCTCACTGATTGTTATTGCCACTGCAATCTGTTGTGGTTTTTAAAGCATTTTTAAGAAGCCAAGTATATTGGTTTCTTATAACTGCCCAAGATTAACCAAGCAATACGTTTTTCTATAATAAAATGAGAAGCAAAAAATTAAATTTGCATATTTTTAGACAGATGAAATGAATGAACATCAAATAAAAACAACTTATTCTGAGTTCTCCAAGGGCGTTTTTAAAAACAGAAAGACTCCATTTTATTATTTAAGATTAATATTGTTATATATCAGAATGTAAAATATTTTACATTTTAGTTCTTAGCTGGACATACACACAGACACGCACAGACACACACATGGGAGGGGAAGGGAAAAGGTCAACAGAAGCAGAAAAAGTTATAATCTTGATGTCCCACAAATATATATTTCTCCATTCTAAATCATATGAAACTAATTCCCAAGAAGAAGGGATCTCTTTCGCCAGCTGTTACCATTAAAGGAAGAGCCATATATTGGCTGGCTTTCATGTCTGTATATGAGTGGTGCTTTTCTTTTTTCTTTTTATCTGGAAGCCCTGAAACACTGCTGCTGTTCAATTCTTTGTGATTTGGGGCTTTGTTTATGGCAAGGATGTACTGTTTGGGGCTGTAAACTTCATTGTGTTTTCTATCATGCATTAAATTTAGGCTCAGTCTGTGATTTTAAGGCTTCGTGGCATGCCTGAGGAAATCTGTTCGGTTTTTTGATGCAAAATTATTTGAGTATCACTTGCTGTACCAATTGGATTTTGTAATTTTAAATTCTACAGGGCATTTTGAAGATAAGAATGGGTTGTCTGAGAAAATAAATCCCAGATTATTTACCTAAATTTGCTTTTATAGATATTTTATTTAGTATGTTCTTTTTTTAAAAAAAAACATGTATGAAAAAATGTGAACTTATATGCATGTATGCCCATGTTATGGTTGGTATTACAGGGCTGTATCCACTATTTCTCTTAGTTGGATGAGAATTGTGCTTTCAGTTGAAGCCTTTTGTTTCTTGTTCTAAAAATAAACTTAATTAAAACTGTGTTCTCATTGATGTAGAAAGAATACAGTGGTTAGTTGACAGTAGCCTTTTGAACTGCTTATGTATAACATATAAACCCCTGTTTAAAATAACCTTGTACAAGAAATAATATTTTTACTGGACTTATATTTTACTGCTGTTTGTAATCCAGGGAGAACATGGGAGGGGCATCACCAATGTAAGACCAAAGTAATAACATCAATCTTTTTTTGGAATGTAGGTGGGTCTAAATGTCATTATGGCTTTGTGCACTTTTTAAAACAACTTAGATATAATAACTGAAATTTATACTTTCCTTGCACTCCTGAAATAAACATAAAGTTCAGTGGATCAATTTGTGCACCAACTTCAAGCTCTACACTATATGTGGCTAGATCATATCAGAAAACCTCATTCAATCCATTAACTGAAAAAAGTCATCTGACATTTTTCCACTTCTAGGTCCAGGTTTTATAAACACTGCCAGGCTCATCTCACCCTTCTACCTTACTTCCATTTTGCTAGGGCTAATTCAGTTGGGTAGAGCTTTAAGCAGTTACTTTGCTGTGCTGTTGATGGAATGGCAAAAAGGTAACTCTGCTATAAATCTTTTGGCAGAGATCTGATAAAGAAATTGAAATTAGTTTAAAGTATTCTATTAGATGACTATGAACAGCTAAATTGAAGGAACTCAGTGTATAATTGTACAGACACTTGACAACATGTCTCAGTAGTTTTAGAGCCTGGACTTTTGAGTGACTTCCATACAGTTTAATCATATATATTGATTTGGAGGTGTAAAATTTAGCCACATGTCTTAATTAAGCCATCCTGTAAACTAATGGAAAATTCTTTCTCAGGCAGCTTTTCCATCTATATAAAAGATGTATGGGTATGGCCATAGAATCCCAGTTTGTCCAAGTACAAAAAAAATAATTCTTACATGAATTAGGGCTGGGAAGACTATTTCAAGTAGTAATGCTCAGTAAGCATAGAAAGCTGTCTGCTTTTTGTGGAGAAGAAAGGTGCTTAATGTGATGGGCAATATGAAAGGATCAGGAGTGGTTAAGGATAACTTTAGATGATGAGACAGGACTAGTATCACCCAGTAGGAGGCAAATGTCTCTTTTCTACTGAAACAAAAATGACCAGAAAAGAAGAATCTGGTTTCCTCCTGTTACTCCTCATAGTGTGGTGAGGGAAGAGTAAAATGTAAGAGGTATTCTCTTACACTAGGTAATTCATTTCATTGCTAGTTTCTCTGTCTTGCCTGTTCATATTTCTCAGTTTCTACAGCCAATATAAACTGAGTATTGCATTTGAATTTCTGTGAGTTATGTCAAAGATAAGGATGGCCAGCAATTATATATCAAAGGGCGGGGGGGGGATAAATGTTGGAGCAATGACAATCTATGATACCAGATTCATATAAATATTTATTATTTATTTATTTATTTATTTATTTATTTATTTATTTATTTGATTTGATTTGATTTGATTTCTATACCGCCCTACTCCCGAAGGACTCAGGGCGGTGAACAGCCAACAATAAAATCCATACATACAAAATTTAAAAGCAGAATTAAAATCAAATTAAATAGTTTTGGCCCAGACAAATTAAAACCCCAATCAATTTAAAACCAATTTTAAAATTTGAATATATAAAATACTAAAAAATATTAAAAATTAAAAATTCTTTTATAAAAGAGGGAGAAAATTAGGCCAGGCCCGCCTGGTGAAATAAAAAGGTCTTTAGAGCGCGGTGGAAGGTGCACAGATCCGGGATCCTCCGTGTCTCCGGGGGGAGCTCGTTCCAGATAGTAGGTGCCCCCACAGAGAAGGCTCTCCCCCTGGGGGCCGCCAGTCGGCATTGTTTGGCCGATGGCACCCGGAGGAGCCCCTCTCTATGGGAGCGTACCGGCCGGTGGGAGGCTATTGGTGGTAGTAGGCGGTCCCGCAAGTACCCAGGTCCTGAGCCATGGAGCGCTTTAAAGGTGGTAACCAAAACCTTGAAGCGCACCCGGAAGACCACCGGGAGCCAGTGCAGCTCGCACAGGAGGGGTGTTACATGGGAACGCCATGTCGCTCCCATTATCACCCGCACGGCCGCACTCTGCGCCAGTTGGAGCCTCCGGGTGCTCCTCAAGGGGAGCCCCATGTAGAGACCATTACAGTAGTCCAGGTGGGAGGTGATGAGGGCATGAGTGACTGTGCGTAAGGAGTCCCGATCCAGAAAGGGACGCAACTGGCGAATCAGGCGAACCTGATGAAAAATCCTCCCGGTCACGGCCGTCAAGTGCTCTTCTAAAGACAGCCGTGAATCCAGGAGGACGCCCAAGTTGCGCGCCCTCTCCGTGGGGGCCAATGATTCGCCCCCAATAGTCAGTGATGGCACCAACTGACTATATCGGGACATCGGAAACCACAGCCACTCGGTCTTGGATGGGTTGAGCCTGAGCCTGTTCCTCCCCATCCAGATCCGCACGGCCTCCAGGCACAAATATAACAAATATAACTAGTATTATCATCTAGTTTGCACATTGTTGATTGTTAGTAGGATTAACCTTAGCAAACGTGATGTCATGTAGAGCTTTCAGATTCTTCCCACACTAAAGAAGAGTAAATGAAATCAGGACTTTCCTTGGATCAGTTTTGTTACTTCAAACTATGATGTGGCATGTGATTCAGACAAGAGTCTTTAAATCACCCTCCTTAAACAAAAGCCCAATGTAAACTCTGAAGCATTCATGTTATCAATATTACACTTACAAACCACAATTTTAAATCACCCAAAGATGCTATCTCATTCAATCTATGAATGCAGTTTTCTCCTATCTTCATCCACTAAATATGTTGGGCATATAGCTAACAATAGCTGGGAGTTATTATTATTTATTTAATACAATATATTGATATGCCCCCTCTTGAAGCTGTAAGCAGAATTGTTGGAATTAAGTTCCAACATATCTGAAGGGCATTAAACTGGAGAAAACACTTAACTGTTACTGTTTAAGATATAATGATAATAATAAGAGCACTGTGTTGATCTTGTGGGAAATTTTGGATTCCTTCTTTCAAAATGTATTTGTTTGTTGCCCTTGTTATGCTTGTATCACTTCTAAAGAAAGTTCATGTATTCAAAGCCAGTCAGGTTATTTTTCACAGTTCTCCAAAACTTAAAGAGAAAACATTGCATATGTGGGTTTTCTTGAGCTAATGTTGATTAATGTATTTGAAAGTTACTATTTCCTTTGAACTTAAAATATGTACATGTTAATTAATTTCTTTTCTTTCCCCTCTCTTCTCCTGTTATGTCCTGTTGTGTTTCCTCATGGAACTGAAGGAGCCAACCAAAGGTAAAAGATTTTTATAATACTGTGCAGCATCGTGTTCAATTCTTTGCCAAAATATTTTCTACCTTCTTTCTAGATGTATTCAGTACTATTATAAGAGGAAGGGGAAAACATTTGAAACGGCTTTTCCTTCTTTCTCTCTCTCTCTCTTTAAAACAAGCCACATTGTCAGCCGATTCATGAGTCAGAAGAACAAGTTGGAAACCAGTAGCACATACTGAGGATTGAGGGTTATTGGTAAAAGAGTGCTAGGTTGGGTTTTTTTTTTTTTTTTTTTTGTATTTTGGTTTTAGAGTCATTTTCTCATCTTTGCAAAGACTTAGATTGTAATTTTTATTTCCAAGTAGTTTATTTTTGTTCTGCAATTGAAGAATAGCAATAGCAATAGCACTTAGACTTATATACCGCTTCACAGTGCTTTTACGGCCCTCTCTACGCGGTTTTACATAGTCAGCATATTGCCCCCAACAATCTGGATCATTTAACCCATCTCGGAAGGATGGAAGGCTGAGTCAACTTTGAGCCTGGTGAGATTCGATCTGCCAAATTGCAGGCAGCTGGCAGTCAGAAGAAGTAGCCTGCAGTACTGCATTCAAACCACTGTGCCATAAATATAAACATTTATGTTTATAATGCATTTCTTGTTTATATCTCTGCAGGTGTTTGCCTATGATCACTGCTTCTGGTCTATGGATGAAACTAACAAAGAAAAATATGCAGGTATCATTGTAACAATGAACAACTCTGGTGGGAGGAAAATTGGCATGGCTCTAGCAATCATCTGTCAAAGGAGTTAGAAGATTTAAAGGTCGTCTCCAGAACTTAAGAGAGCTTCCTCATTGCCAACACATTTCTAGAAGAAGAAAATAAATAATTTTTAGGACTAGCATCAGGTCTCCCTCCCTTCCCCAAAAGACTCTCAATCCTATTTCTGAAAAGCTGTAAATTGTGATTTCCCTCTATTATAAAGCACAGCAGTTAGAAGATACCACGTTACTTTTGAATTATTATCATACAAAAGAGAACAAAAGATTTTTTTGTATTATTATCATACAAAGGAGAACAAAAGCAAGGAACAATCCAAACAAAACAGAAGAAGAAGAAGAAGAAGATGTAGTCTTTATATATCCACATCCTGGACCTTACAAAGGACAGATTGGGATCAGATGTTATTGTTAGATTTAGAAAGCATGTTAAATCCTAAATTCAAGTTAACAAAGCACAGTTGTTGCATGTTTGTAATATCTTATGCCTAAAAATATATATCATGATTTAACATCATGATCTGGATTCCCATAACATTCTGAATTCCAAATTATTCAGTCTCATTTTAGCCTAATCCTGTGGGCTGAGATTGAATCAATTAACCATAAAGACTCAAAAGCAGGGATAGGATGGGTTCAGATTCCTGTTTAATTTATGGAGGTCATCAATTTCTTACCCAAATGAATTGCACAAAATGGTTGTGAATATAAAACCGAATAACCCTATGCATAAGGTTCTTGGGGGGGCAGGGTTGCCTTGAATTCAAATAGCAATAAAAATAACGGTTCTGGTTTTCTTGAGGTCAGAGGGTTTTTTTTCATAAGATATGCTTCAAAATGATTCATCCGGTGCTGGTTAAATACATAGCAACTCCAAAGGAAGTTACTGGATACCTTGGTGTAGTTAAGATGAGTATCTGCTCTGTGCTTTCCATTGTGGGTGGCTCCATTGATTTTGGACGCACATGAAAAGCATAAAATGTTTTCACACATTATAAGTGTTTGAAGCTTTTGAGAGTTTTAACAAAGGTTTTTTTTTTTTAATTCTTCCTCCCCCCCATAATTTGAATCTTTTTGTTCTAATTTTAGGTCAAGATGTTGTTTTCAAGTGCCTTGGTGAGAACATTCTCCAGAATGCCTTTGAAGGTTACAATGCATGTATTTTTGCCTATGGACAGACCGGTAAGCATTAGCAAGGTGGACATTGAAAGACAGGAGGAAATGTGTTAGTTTTTAACAAATTAGGAACAGTATCAAGCAACACATCAAATTAAAAGAAATAAGTCATAATTTAATTATTCATAGTTCCTTCAATTTCAGATGCTGGTTTTGATTTCTTATGTGTTTTTCACTACAATAGAATGATTATCCTATTTCCTCCCTTATCTGTCTTGAATGGCTCATATTCACATTGCCTTCATTTCAGGCTGTCAATATAGCCCAATTAAAAAAATTTTTTTTTTTATAGCCTTAAGTAATATAATGCACATCTGAACTGCAATAAAAAGAGAAACAGAAAAACAGACCTGGTGTAATATCAATAGATACAACTGTTGCAGTGGCTCCTTGAATCAACCCTGATTCCTGGTAGTTTTTTCTTGACAACTATTTTGGAAGTAGCCAAAATAATTCTCTTCTTCGTCCTAGCACTCAAAATCACTCAGCTAGTTTTTGTAGGTGATGACTAAGTTGAGCCCAAGGACAGAGTCAAATGCATCATGTCTTTGGAATCTCTATGCCCCAATAAGAGACCTATATCTAGCCCACATCCTTGAAGTGCATTGACGCTTATCTGGTGCCAATTTGCCTTGACCGTTCAGATTCTTGCATATAGGTAGTATGAAATAAACTTGTAGTACTTTTGAACTCTACCCTGATTCCCTGGCTAGAACTCAGATTCCCCATTTCTAGTCTGCTGCCTTTAAACATTACACCAAACTAGCTTTCATTAGAGGAAAGTATGCAATACCAAAAGCCAATTGAAAAAAAAAAACCAATTTATTTATTTAACCGAATTTTGTAGCTGCACAACTCACATATAGTGAGAATGATTGGGTTGGAGGTGAAAGGAGGGAGTTTGGGAAATCCAGGTAAGAAGTCCTAGTCCAGCATATTCAGCTACAAAACTTGAATCAACCACAGAGCAGTTAACAATCAAAACAAGCAGATTATATGAGGAATAAACTATCCTTTAGATCAGGGGTGGGGAACAATGGCTCTTTTATGACTTGTGGACTTCAAGTCCCAGAATTCTGGGAGTTAAGACTACAAGTCATAAAGGGGTTATCATTCCCCACCTCTGCTTTAGATAGACTGATTCAGAATTTAGCTTTTTGGACACATTGAAGAACAAAGTAGTTATATTTCTTAAAGTTATCCCACAACATTCTGTCAATTTGCCATAATTTAAATCAAAGATAGCCAACCTACAGACTTTTTCCCCCAGCCCTTAGTATACTCCAAAAAATAGCAAGACCAAAACGTTAGAGTTTGGGAAGGATTTAAAGAACTAAAATAGAATTCTCATTAATAAAATCCAAATCTTTCTGGATCAAATTGAGGGGCTAGTTAAGGAGGAAAGTATTTCCATATCTACAAGGCTTCAGGCATCAGTTTTGCTGCTTAACCCCACCTACCAGAAGAAAGCTGAAAATTTGATCTTACCTATTTAGATGTTATTACCAGCCACAACCACTTTCAGAGACCAGCTGCAGAAATGTTGACTCCTCCTTAAAATGCTAAATGAATGAAACCGACTATGGAGGCTTATAATTAGGAGCCAGATGTTTTATTGACATTTTTAAACAGAAATATTAATTTTGACTGTACTTCTCAAGGCTGCAGCTTGGTAAAGGTAATATGAAAAACAGTAAGGTTAAGAGAAATAGAAGAATGAGAGGGGGGGAGGAGAAGGTAGAGAAGGGGGGAGGTGATGGGAGGGGGGGAAACAGCTTGTATTTTTGCTTTCCCATTAGCCACTGAAGATATTGGCTACTATTGGGCACAGAATAATAAATAGTGATAGAATATTTATGGTAGTCACGGACTGAGGACAGCAGTTTCCTATTCTTGACTTTCCTTGATATATTTTGTATAACTTATATAGCAAACAAAAGAGCTGGAGATCCGGGATAATATTGGTTATGTAGGGATGCAACCAGATACAACCCTTATTTATCTACCACTTGATTCTTTTCCACATTAAGCAGATAAGCATCTCCTGACAGTGGTATGACTGACCTTGAACTAACAGCACAAGGAGACAGCTACAGTGCTCCAACTCACCTATTGACAATTTGACAAACCAGTTTTGTATATTTACAAAAATTTTTCCATGTGATCAGACAAAATAAGATAGTTATAGTAATTTATTTATCCAGCTCAGTCCATAAATTCAATTAGACTTGGTTTATAGAACCATAGCCATTTATTTACGCTCTATAGGGCATGAAATGTCTGCCTGTAGTGCTGTAATATTTGTAAAGGAACTTTTTCCCATTAATTCAGAATAATAATTTTGCTTCATCTTTTCATCACTAATAATAAAATAAATTGTAGATTTATTTATAAAAGTCCTCAGTAAGACTTCATGGGCTTTCCCGTCATTTTTAATTTCTTAAAAAACGTTTTCTTTCTCTTTTATGCAGGATCTGGAAAATCCTACACAATGATGGGCACTGCTGATGAACCTGGATTAATACCTCGGCTCTGTAGCAGTCTCTTCGAAAGAGCCCAGCAAGAGGAGAGCGAAGAGCAGAGTTTTAAGGTGGAAGTATCCTACATGGAGATTTATAATGAGAAAGTCAGAGATCTCCTGGACCCAAAGGGGTAAGGAAGGTTTTTTGGGAACACCGAGATTGCAGGCAACCCAGTAATCATTTGATGGGAGTGGAAGTCTCGTTCTTCTGCATTCCTCACAAGGTCAACATGCATTCCTCCAGAACAAAACCAATAATTTTTGTTTCTGGGTATGGGCCTTCTCTCAGTAATTAAATATATGCTTTGCATGCAGAAAGAGCTATATTTTATCCTAAGCCACCCTATATAGGCTTGGAAAGCAATAGCAATAGCACTTAGACTTATATACCGCTTTACAGTCCTCTCTAAGTGGTTTACAGATTCAGCATATTGCCCCCAACAATCTGGGTCCTCATTTTACCCACCTCAGAAGGATGGAAGGCTGACTCAACCATGAGCCTGGTGAGATTCGAACTGCCAAATTTCAGGTAGCCAGCAGTCAGCAGAAGTAGCCTGCAGTACTGCATTTTAACCACTGCGCCACCACGGCTCTTGAAAGAGTCTTCATTGGAATTTAAGAGAGCCACTCTCTCTTGCTTCACCACAAGAACTCAACTAGGTGAATCTATATTATGACTCACTATATGGCTGGGGTGCAAGTCTTCAAGTAGTTCTCTGCTCCCATCCCCCAAAAAATCTTAAAGTCTTGCTGAAGTTCTCAATACTGAAATAGACAGGATTCTAGCATTCCCAGACAAGGTTTACTTAACACTTTTTCTGTACTCATTTACTTTTTTAAAAATAAATTCTAATTTACTTGTAAGGATCTGCTGAGGTTTTTTTGAAAATAGTGTTGACAATTCTTGCTGCCGATCCTAGGTGTAAAGGATTTCTTGTATTTCATGGAATTTGTGGTCCAACTGGGAGGTCCATGATAAGGTTCTCCCATGCTTTTTTAAAAAATGTATTGGTAATGGAGCCCAGACTGAGCAGGCGTGAATTGGATCTGTCATCCTGCCCCTTTTCTGTTAACTATACCCAGCAATTGGGAGGGAGGGAAACATAGTTATCTTAACTATTTGAGTAGGCTTTTAAATCTCAACATCATCTCAGGGAAGTTCAAAAATCTGTTAAATGTTTTAAATAGTTGAGCAATATGTTGACTCTTATCTTGATAATATGCAAATAGGATAGCCTCTGTCTTTTTTCTTATCTTTGTGTGATAGCATTTTCGTTGTTGAGAATTTCACCTTGAGAAGACTGAATTAGTTCCCCCAAGCTGGACAGTGAAATTGGTCAGCCAAAAGCATCTTTAAATGCTGGATACAATCCAATCAAAATCGAAACCTCATTTGAGGTTAAGAAGAAAGGTCTAAGCAAGTGTGAATCAGCATGACTCAGAAGTGCCTCACTGACAATAATGCATGGACAATATTGCCCATTTACGTTCTGCAAATGTAACATCTTGTTCTATGTTTGCTTTCAAACAGGAGCCGTCAATCTTTAAAAGTCAGAGAGCACAGTGTTTACGGACCTTATGTAGATGGTCTTTCAAAACTAGCTGTTGCCAGTTACAAGGTAAAGAAATCCATTATAATAGGCTTACCGAATAATGTTCAGTGGAGTGGTTACCATTACCCAGTTATTTATATATCTCTTGTAGAACAAGAACATGTGTCCAAAACAGCTTACAATACATTAGAAAATAATAGTGAATCAGTTAAGATGTAGCAACTCTAATCTGTTAACCTGGGATTTCTCAGCAAAATTTCACTGGATTTCA